>NW_024424786.1:27629076-27813918 GCF_017311325.1 Ursus maritimus
TATATTATTTATTTGTCAGAGAGAGAGAGAGGGCACAAGCAGGGGGAGCGGCAGGCAGAGGGAGAAGCAGGCTCCCTGCTGAGCAAGGTGGCTGATGCAGTACCTGATCCCAGGACCCTGGGATCCTGACCTGAGCCAAAGGCAGATGCTTAACAGACTGAGCCAGCCACGTGTCCCTGCATTAGGCTTTAAAAAACAAACAGGACAAAATCTTTTTGCATATTTGCCCTGGGGCTGGTATGGTTAAGGGGGATGGGTCCACTTCCCAAGTGTTATTTTGGTGACTGAAGAGCTCTTGTGAAACATTTTAGTATTCTTAATCTTGCACAGAAAGATACTTTTGAAATTTAGTTTATGTTCCAATTTTGACACAAGTGGTTTTCTAAGCTAACGTGGGATCCTGTTGTAAAGCTGTCCAACTAAGCATTCACCAAGTGTACCTTATTGCAACTTCATTACTGTTTGTTACCAATCATTTACTCTTCAGAGAACAACATCTGTAATATGGGTGGATATTTTGTTAGAAATGTAGCCTACCTACCAATTAGTTGGCCCAGCCAAATTAGCATGTGTTGATCTGCATCTCCAATTAAGCAGCTGCTTGAATGTTGCTGTTCTACATAGCTGGCATTAGGCGTGTGGGAGTGTACTGCACCATGGCCAGACACTAGCTATACCTCTTAATTAAAACATTTGCTTATGTTTGCATGGTTTCTTTAAAACAGCAAGTGGGCTTTCCAATTGGATTATTGATGGCTCAGTAACTTTTAAGTAAAAAAAAAAAAACTTTTCTTAGTTGAGGAAATGTGGGACCAAGGTGTTCTGAAATGAGTCCCATTTAAGTAGATGATTGGTGTTTCTCCTCCCACTTTAAAATTATTAGTTGTTATTCTAAGTGGATAATTGTAATTTGGGGTACGGACTTAAACTATAGAAGAATTCGTAGAAAGGCATATTCTTTGGATGTATTTATAAAGTTCTTCAGTACTTTTATGTAGGGATTGCTTCCCTTTTCATCATGGAAAGAAAGTACTTTGAAAGTTTGGTGGAAAAGGTTCACTTTAACTTGATTTTTCCATCAAATAAAGTTATATATTTTCTTGTCAATTATCCACCGTTTTAGTAGTCTTGTTGTACCATTACTTCTTAAATGCAGAGTTTATGTTGCATGCTCCTCTTTAACTATAAATCTCTAACTACAAAGTGCTAATTTAAGTCACTTAGTGCTATACCCGATACTAAAATGAAAGGGAAGATGAGTCCATTAAAATCGACAAGAAATTTCATAAAGTTTGAATTATTTTATTCCTTCACTGTTAAGAAAAACCAATAGAATTAATATCTAATGACAATAGCTAATAGTAATAATGTTCATGTCAAGTCAGCTTTCATTGTGTTTCCATTCTGTTTAATGCTGTAGTGATGCGTAAAATCTAAAATGTAATCACTCTTCAATAACTGATAAAAATACTAAACCACAAAATGTAAGTATATTCATTTTTTGGGAAAACTTAGTAGAATCATATTTAGGCATGTGTAGTTTAGTAGACGTACCCCACATAATTTTAAAAGTCATTCTGTTTAGAACTACTGATTGACTAAACCCCTCACTTTTTAAATATGGAAACTAAGTCTGAGAAACCAAGTCCTATCTAGTTAATGACTGAAGTGGGCAGAGTCTTCAGCTTCTTGTGCTATGTTCTCCATTACCCCTCTGCTCTTAATTTGTGCTTTAAATATTGTAGCTGGGGAACTAAGTGATCATTTTGGGGGAGGTAAATGTCCGCCAAAGCATAATATCACAGTTACGTAGCATTAAGAGTTTAAAAAACAAACTAAACTGAACTTGCATCATGACTGTGTTTGAACGCAGTTACCCATTACAGTTATTATCATTGGATTAATTTTAGGATATGTGAGCGTTTTTATTAAAATGGCTGTATATATTCCTTTTCATTTTTAAAAAATTTTTTGAATAACTTTTAAGTATAGTTGACATCCAATGTTATAGTAGTTTCAGGTGTGAAACAGTGGTTCATATCTCTATACATTATGATATGCTTACCACAAGTGTAGCCTCCTTCTGTCACCATACAACACTAGTACAGTATCATGGACTATTTTCCCTATGCTGTACCTTTATTCCCATGATTTATTCATTTCATAACTGGAAGCCTGTATCTCCCACTTGCCTTCACTCATTTGTCCATCCACCCATGACCCTTCCCTCTGACAACCATCGGTTTGTTCTTGGTAAGATTGATTCTACTTTTTGTTTGTTTATTCCTTTGCTTTATTTTTTAGATTCCACATATGAGTGAAATCACATAGTACTTGTCTTTCTCACTCTGACTTATTTCATTTAGTATAATATTCTTAAGTCCATCGATGTTGTTGCCAGTGGCAAGATTTCATACCTTTTTATGGCTATATAATATTCAGTGTGTGTGTACACCACATCTTCTTTATCTATTCATCTTTTGATGAACTCTTTTTTAAAAGATTTTATTTATTTATTTGACAGATAGACAGTGAGAGAGGGAACACAAGCAGGGAGAGTGGGAGAGGGAGAAGCAGGCTCCACGCTGAGCAGGGAGCCTGATGCAGGGCTCGATCCCAGGACCCTAGGATCAAGACCAGACCCGAAGGCCTGACTGAGCCACCCAGGCACCCCTTTTGTTGAACTCTTAAGTTGCTTCCATATCTTGGCTATTGTAAATAATGCTGCAATAAACATAGGGGTGCATGTATCCCTTTGAATTAGTGTTTCATATTCATTGGGTAAATACCCAGAGCTATAATTACTGGATCATAGGGTAGTTCTATTTTTAATTTTTTGAGGAAACTCCATATTGTTTTCTTTTTTTTTTTTTTTTTAAAGATTTTATTTATTTATTTGACAGAGATAGAGACAGCCAGCAAGAGAGGGAACACAAGCAGGGGGAGTGGGAGAGAAAGAAGCAGGCTCATAGCGGAGGAGCCTGACGTGGGGCTAGATCCCAGAACACCGGGATCACGCCCTGAGCCGAAGGCAGACGCTTAACCGCTGTGCCACCCAGGCGCCCCTCCATATTGTTTTCTACAGTGGCTGAGCCTTTTTACATTCCCACTAATAGTACACAAGGGTTCCTTTTTCTCCATATCCTTGCAAACACTTGTTATTTCTTGTCTTTTTGATTCTAGCTATTCTGACAGGTATAAGGTAATATCTCATTGTGGTTTTGATATGCATTTCCCTGATGTTTAGTGATGCCGAGCATCTTATCATGTGTCTGTTGGCCATCTGTATGTCTTCTTTAGAAAAATATCTATTCAGGTCCTCTGCCCATTTTTTAAATTTAAATTTTAGGTCGTTAACATGCAGTGCACTGTTGGTTTCTGGAGTAATATTGAATGATTCATCACTTACATACAACACCCAGTGCTCATCATAACAAGTGCCCTCCATAATACTATCTAGCCCATCCCCTACCCACATCCCTCCATCAACTCTCAGCTTGTTCTCTGTTAAGAGTCTCTTATGGCTTGTTTCCCTCTCTCCCTTTTTTTCTTTTCCCCCTTCCCATGTAGTTATCTATTTTCTTTCTTAAATTCCGCATATGAATGAGATTATATGGTATTTGTCTCTCTCTGACTTACTTCACTTAGCATAATACACTCTGGCACCATCCATGTCATTGTAAATGGCAAGGTTTCCTTCTTTTTAATGGCTGAATAATATTCCGGTGTATGTGTGTGTGTATGTCACATCTTCTTTATCCATTCATCCATTGATGAACATTTTGGCTCCCTCCATGGCTTGGCTATTGTTGATAATACTGCTGTAAACATCGTGGTGCATGTATCTTTTCAAATTTGTATTTTTGTATCCTTTGGGTAAATACCTAGAAGTGTAGTTGCTGGATCATAGGGTAGTTTCATTTTTAATATTTTGAGGAACCTCCATACTGTTCTCCAGAGTGGCTGCACCAGTTTGCATTCCCACCAGCAGTGTAAGAGGGTTCCCTTTCTCCGCATCCTCACCAACACCTATTGCATTCTATATACCAATAACAAAGCAGCAGAAAATTCTGGAAAGCCTTTATTCATCCTTTGTGTGTCTTTTAGGACTGGTTTGTGAGGCTGGTTGTTGGACCACTAGCAAGGTAGACGACACCCTCGTCGGTGGGACCCCAGCTTTCCTACTGCTACAGTGTTGGCCACTCTGCTTTGATCAGTTTTGTACATTGAGTTTTGCATCCTTTTGATAAAAAGACCTATTGCAGTGAAGTTTGAGAACCATTGCTGTAGATAAGTCCCCACACCTTCTTGGTCAGTCCTTACTGTGTCCTAACAAAGGACCTGTTTCACTCAGCATGTGTCTCCATGTGCCTAGCCTTTTCATCCTCCTCACAGAAAAAAATATCATCTTCTCTAAGAACCAACCTTTTGCTGGTATCTTGATTCCCAATCTCTTACTGGTTCCCTAAGGACTTGTTCCCACAACATTGCTCTCCTCTGATGTCTCTAACAGATACCCTTTAGCCAGGTTTTTTTTTTGGCCTGATTTTTGTTTTAAAGATCAGCACATTTCACTTAATCACATAAATCTTAATGTATGTCTTCTTTTGAAAATCCAAATGCTCTGTTAACCATGGGCCTGGCATTCCTGTAGAGCAGCAATCCGTTGGCATTGAGAACCAGTTGCCCTTTAGGTGGGGCCTGCCCTGTCAAGTTTGTCCCAGCCTGTCCCTGCTCACACAGTGCATGCGCATATACTTTTATTAGGCTCTCTTCATGAACTTGAGTAACATGCTTGGCCCCAAGGACCTTTCAGTTTGTGACTTCTGTTATCCTTTACAGTCTTTCTCAGCGCATCTAGGGAGAAATTCTATTCCATTTGTGTCACTGTCAATGAAATAGTTCTTCTTGTATGGTATACTTACACTTTATAAATATTCTCCATTAATTTTGCTTTTGTCTCCTAACAAACATATCTGTAAATGTTAATACTAAAAACAATATAAACTCAGGATGTAAGAAAACTACACACATACAGGTTAGGAAGCCATCACAAAATTCTGGGAATCACATGCTCCCTCCCAATTTCTGCCCTTTCTTTCCTCCCCTGAGCTTCTTCATTTTAATTTTAATTGAATTTCTAACATTATCTAATATTAATTAGTTTCTAATACTACCATTAATTTTTACTTCTTTGGTGTTTTTATACATTGTGTAATATACTATGTATTCTTTTGAGTTTGGGCTTCTTCAGCATATAATGTATAGATGCAGCAGAAATGCGTTCACATGTGCTCCAAAGACATGCCCCGGATTGTTCCCAGTAACATTACTGATAATAGCAAAAAACTGTCGCTCATTTATTTTCATCCTTTGTGAATATACTACAATTTAGTTATCTATTCCATTGTTGATGGACATTTGGGTTGTTTCCCGTTTTTTACTGTTTCTTTTGGATCTGTACCTATAAGAGGACTTATATTCTTGAGACATACTGATAGTCTCTTTGTCATACATAAAACGTTGCTGTTTCTAATCAAATACAATTCTTAAGATAATGTTGTAAATACAGTAGCAGACTTGGAATTAGCACCTAGACCTTAAGTCCTTCTGTGGACTGCCACCTCACAAACAAAACAAAAAACACGAAGGCGAGTGCATGATAAAAAAGAGAGAAGAAATTGCAAATAAGGTATGCAAATTAAGTCCTAATTCAAGGCAGGGTCACATGTGGTCTAGTCAAACCCACCTTGGGGAAAGGTCTGGGGAAGAATCTGAGAAAGGCGTTACCACAGGCAACAAAGGCATAAAGTCATAAAGGAGAGAATTTGCGTAAAGGCATAAAGGAGAGAATTTGAGGGCTATATTAAAGAGCCATACTGAGCCAAAGCATTCAAGAGTATTTGTGGACACTGGTCACTATTTTACCCCCATTAACTATGGTCAAACAGGTGATAGGTCACACGGCTACAGTTTTAATCATCCATACCAAGGTTTTGATTTTTATGTCTTAGCTCTTGGTATGCTTTATGAATTTTAAACCTAAACATATCTATAGTTTGAAAGTGGACTATCTAACCTTTTAACTTAACTGCTTTTAAATTTTTTAACCTACAAAGATTTGGCCCCAAGGACATTGGGTAACTGACATAAGTCAGTTTACCTGGAAGTTCGCCCTCCGTTGGCATGGTTCCAAGTGGTGAGTGGTTACTAATGAGGATATGTAAAGTACATTTTAAAGATCACGTTAGGGATGATGGAGCCTAAATATGCTGCAAATTATTGCATTAAATGGAAAATAAGCAGTTGTAAGATCCCCCTCTACCCGTTTTTGTTTTGTTTTTTTTTAAGGATTTTATTTATTTATTTGTCAGAGAGAGAGAGAGAGCACAAGCAGGGTGAGCAACAGGCAGAGGGAGAAGTAGGCTCCCTGCCAAGCAAGGAGCCCGATGTGGGACTCGATCTCAGGACACTGGGATCATGACCTGACCCGGAGGCAGACGCTCAACCGACTGAGCCACCCAGGCGTCCCCCACCCATTTTCTCTTAAAAGTTCATTCTTGAAAATGTGAGACCATCATAATCAAATCATGAATTAAGATATTTTTGTTATTTCTTTGGCTTTGTCTTCTTTCCATCACCCTTTCACACTCAGTGCTAAAGTGTTATTAATTTTCTCCTGGCACAACTACACGATGATTTCTATAAGGACTTAATACTACTTCAGTCATCATTTTACATAGCAGCATTGCCTCTGGGACTTTCATACAATGCAGCTGCTTATGGTAGATGAAGGAAATCAAGTATTGTGGTGCAGACTTTTAGGGATATTAATATAGTTTTGAAAGCAAGTAAAATATCCTACATACTAGCTTGCGATCCTGTATGAATGGAGACTCAATCCATAGGAATGGTTCCTTTTTCTTGAATGGAATGAGCATTGTGAGAATACCTACTGTTTCTGATCCTTTTTGTGACTGAATTTTAAGTTGCCAGATTCTTATGAATGATTTTGGGAGAAAGAAAATACTTTCAAGCCATTTTGAAGATGTTTTGAAAAATTTTAAAGAATATTTTGAGGATAAATTTTTGTCTTACTTGATTTTTAAAATATTTCAGTTTATTTTTAAAAGTAAGCTTTATTTTTTAGAGCACTTTTAGGTTCATAGCAAAATTGAGTGGAAGGTACAGAGACTGTCCATATACACACAGCGTCCCTTACTATCAAAATCCTGAGTGGTACCTTCATTCCAATTGACGAACCTATGTTGACATATCACTCTGACCCCCAAAATCCATAGTTCAGTGTAAGTTTTTCATCCTCTTGGAAGGAATAAATTTAAATCTCAAACTTTTGTTGTTATATGCTGCCTACAAAACATTTCTTTTTGATGTCTGCATTGGATTCCTTAGCTTATTCCGCTTTGACTTTAAAAAATGGCATGGGAAGTACATTTTTTTGCTCTTCTTCCTTTTATTTTTTTTAAGTTTAACATTTAACATTTTCAAAAACTAAATTTTGCTATGAGCCTGTCTTTACTGTCTTTATATTGTACGCAGGGCATAGGCTGAAAGGGGTCAGTTTAGATTTCCGGTCAGAAATGCATATGCTTGTAGAGACCAGACAGCTGTGGAAATGAATCAGGTAGGCTGGAGTGAGGCAAGAAGGAGTGGTGAGGCCTGGAGAACTGAGGACCCCTCCCCAGGTAAAGATGGCAGCTCTACCTTATTGTTACCATGTTGCAGTGCAAGCCTGGGGTGCCATATTTTCCAGTTATATTAAAAGAATTTAAAAGGGAAACTAAGATGACTTATATAAGACTTTGCAATTTTATATCACCTTAACCTTAATTGGGACTAAACAAAGTTGAGGACCCACCAACACATGGACCACTATTTTCATAATTTATTTTTATTGAGCCATTATTTCTATAATGATTATATGTGCTAGGGACTGCTCTAAGAGCTCAGTAGAACTCATCCTTGAATCATTGAACAGCTGTCTGAGATTGGTATTTCTGTTATCCCCATTTGAGAGAGGATACAAGTAAGATACAGAGGGGTAATTGTGCTAAGCAGAATTTTTTTTTTTTTTAAGATTTTATTTATTTATTTGACAGCGAGAGACAGCGAGAGAGGGAACACAAGCAGCGGGGAATTGGAGAGGAAGAAGCAGGCTCTTCACCGAGCAGGGAGCCGAATGCGGGGCTCGATCCCAGGATGCTGGGATCATGACCTGAGCTGAAGGCAGACACTTTATGACTGAGCCGCCCAGGCGCCCCTGTGCTAAGCAGAATTCTAAGATGCTCCTGAAGATTCCTGTTCCATGGTGTGCACACCCCACGTAATCCCCTCCTTTTCAGTGTAGGCAGGACTGGTGGATATAATGGATGACATTCTTGTGATTAGGTTACATTATATGGCAAAGGTGAAATGAACTTGCAGATATATGGTCTCATCAGTTGACTTTGAGTTAATCAAAAGGAAAATTATCTTTGGTGGGCCTGACCTAAGCAGGTGAGCTCTAAAAAAGCCTGTTCAAGTCTTCTCTAAGGTTAGAGGTTTAAAGCACCAGAAATGCTCCTCTTTTGGCCTTGAAGAAGCACAGTGCTGTGTGTGGGGAGGGCCATATGGCAGGGAATGGCAGGTGGCCTCTGGGAGAGGGGTCCCCAGTTTTACAATTGCAAGGAATAGAATCCTGTCAACAAACAAAGGGTGAGTTTGAGGGTGGAGCCTGAGCCTCAGATGAGATCACAACCTTCTGAGACCCTGAGCAAAGGACCCAGGTATACCATGGTTGCATTCTTGACCTACAGAAACGGAGATAAGGAGCACGTATTGTTTTAAATAGCCAAGTTTGGTAATTTATGATGCAGCCATAGAAAACTAATAGGGTCACATTGCCAAGGAGTGGCAGAACTGGGGTTTGGCCCCAGGCAGCCCAGCTACAGAGTACTCTGCCTTGTGTGATCACTCCTGTCCAGAGAGCTCTTTGAACAGTAATTGTAAAAATGTTTTTTCAAAGCTGCTTTTCTGTCCCGCATAACCACAACGTACACATTCTACTATGATCTGCTTCATAAATCCACTTTTATGGGCAACTCGAGTTAATTTCTTCAAGTTCTCTTTTTATCTTTTCCCCTAAATTAAAAAGCTGATAGATACACACATACACAAACACAGTTATATACATGGTTAACGATTACTTACATATTATATATTGAAATCTGTTATTAAAAAGCAAGATTTTTTTTGGTATTGTGAACAAATATAAATGTTCCCTTCCTAATCTCTTTTGTATAAAATTGTGAGGACTAAGGATTTTAGAGTATGTAAATAGAGTATTTGCTGAAAGCTCTGTGAGGTATTGTGGAAAGTTTATTTTCCTTGATTCAGTTTGAAAACGATGATGGAATATTTTAGAACTTGTTCGTTTAATTAATGATAATTCATCTTGAACTTTTTGACCTTCAGAATGTACAGTTTACCTTACATTTCAGAATCATGAGATGGAGTTTATCATTTTTCACTTTACTTTCATCCACTTTTAAATATGTGGGTGGCAAATGAGACCTGCTCAAAGCAGTGGGGAGGACATAGCAGGAATATAGATAATGTACTGTGTGGGCAGTAAGAACTCTAAGGAGAACCCAGTGGGCAGTTATCAGGTCTTGTTGTAGGCATTAATAATTAATGGATCTGAATGATTAAGGATTATCCACCTTCTTAAATGAACTGGAATCCAGACCTTTAAAAAAAAAAAAACGTTCCATTTTGGACTGTGAAATAAACTGACGACATTGCTTTTATCTAGAATGCTCTATTAAATACCAAGAATTGATGGCAGAGCATGATGCTGTGACCAGGAATTAGTCATTGGGTGACCTGGATCCATCTTGAGTCTTCCAGTGAGGATCTTTGGTACCTGAGAGACCTGGTCGTCTGTTGTACTTTGTGCAGGACAGGTATATTCCTGTCGGTGATGTTGATAATATCTGCTCTATATAACTTCGTGGGTTGTTGTAAAGATCAAACAAGGTAATATATTTGAGACATTTTTGAGTGCAGGGAAAATCTTAACTTTTGGTCTTTGCCCTTCCACGTACAATATGTTAATTGCTTTCTTGGGGCAGAAGGAGAAATTTAACTGCTCTTTACCCAGGGTAGTCCACCAGATATCTTCCACACAATCCACTGCTGCTTTCCCTGTGGGCAGGATGCTTGAGGCAACTTACTGAATTTTGTTCATCTTTCTGCTTTTCATCATCCTAGCCTCTAATACCTACTGATAAAACTTGCCGCTGCTTTTCCCATTTCTGATCCTAACTGGCTGCCACTTCAAAAATTGTTGGAATTCATTGACATTTGCAAAGTAATTTTGCTGACTCAGATATTTGAGAGAATAATAAAGGTTAGCGTCTCTGTAATTTCATGGGAGATATTGGTAGCAGGATCTAGGTGATCTCCTACTCCCTTTTCCCCATATTATATTGCTGCACATACTGCCTGCTGTGCAAGGTGAGATCTCATACGCATGCTGTTCGGTTTTGAGTTTTTTTTCTTCTTTTTAAGATTTTATTTTTAAGTAATCTCTACTCCCACCATGGGGCTGGAACTCACAACCCTGAGACCAAGAGTTGCATGTTCCAACAACTGAGCCAGCCAGGTGCACCTACACATGCTACTCTTATAAATATGTTGCAGTGCTACGTATCATATACATGACATAATCACACATAAGGATATCGTCTCATGTGTTGTTTTAGTCTTCTTAAGGAAGATGTGGAAGCTTCTTTGCTGCTTTTGGTTTTCTTCCAAGTTGGTGGGTTTTTTGTTTCGTTTTGGTTTTGGTTTTTGGGGTTTTTTTTTTTTTTTTTAGAGAGAGAAGGAGAGCAAGGGGGAGGGTCAGAAGGAGAGGAGAGAGAGAATCTTAAGCAGGCTCCA
Source organism: Ursus maritimus (assembly GCF_017311325.1). NCBI lineage: Eukaryota > Metazoa > Chordata > Mammalia > Carnivora > Ursidae > Ursus > Ursus maritimus. The sequence goes on from NW_024424786.1 coordinate 27,640,021, forward strand.
TGCTCAGCACAGAGCCATAGAGGGGGACGGGGCTCAATATCATGTCCCTGACTGAGTTGAAATCAAGTCTGATGCTTAACCAACTGAGCCACCAGGCGCCCCTCTTACAAGTTTTTATTTAAATTCCACTTAGTTAACATACAGTGTAGTATTAGTCTCAGGAATACAATATAGTGATTCCACACTTACATACAACACCCATTGCTTTTTTTTTTTTTTCCTAACAAAACTTTCAACAGTGAAGTACTTTTCCTGATTTCCCAATGAAATGTGATACCCTTTCGTAGCCGTTAATTGTTGTTTGCTCATGGCATTTGATAATGAGGAATAGGAGCAGATAAAAGGGAAGTAGGAAAAAGACATTGGCCCTTAATTTTCCAGGTAATTTTCCAGGTAACTTTTCAAATAAATAAATAAAATTAAAAAAAAAAAAAAGCCCTTACTCTGAGAAACAAACTGAGGGCTTCAGAGGGGAGGGGGTGGGGGAATGGGATAGGCTGGTGATGGGTAGTAAGGAGGGCACGTATTGCATGGTGCACTGGGTGTTATATGCAACTAATGAATCATCGAACTTTACGTCAAAAGCCAGGAATGTACTGTGGTGACTAACATAATAAAAAATATTTAAAAAAATAAAATTAAATTAAAAAAAAATAAAAGCCCTTTAAAAAAACACATACATACATACAAAATTTTAAAAGATAAAAGGATGTGTTACTGCAGAAGGATATTGGATGAGAAATCAGTTCAGTGACCACCAGAAGTTGGCTGACAAGTCCTAGATGGGGGGGCGGAGAGAGAACCTGAGTACCTACGTGTCCAAGACTGAACACTTAAATTCCACACTGTTCAGTTTAAAGGGAACTCCTGGAGAACTAACCAAGATTTAGGAACTGGCATATAAATTTGCAGGCCCTGAAACCTGCTTTTCTTGGGGGACTCAAGAGTGAATATGCCTTTTATGGGAAAACTTGCCTGAAATCAAGTTTAGTGGGATGATAAACAAAAAATTGAATGTCCAGGTGTTTGTTTTGTTTTAAGAAGTATAATGGTGGTGCAGGCTATAATACTTAATAACTGCTCCCTGTTGGCAGATGTATAAAGGAGGCCAAAATAAAACCAGAGGCCCCCTTCATGAGCATGCCATCTATTGCCAAAGAGTGTGTATGGTCAGGAGTGTCAAGTGAAGAGAGTCTGGCATGTTTATTTCCATGATAGGAGCAGCCTTATGGGGAGACCCAACCATTTGATGCCTCTGGCTATTCCGCAGCCTGTGCTTGGGTGAACATTTGCAAGACCTGCCTCAGTGGCTATCCTGTTTCTTCTATCCAGGTCTCTCCAGCAACTCCTCTAGCTTCTAGTGAACACTTTGTTTCTTTATATATTTGACTCTATGCTGCCTGGCTCCCTTGATAGTTCTTGTAGGCCTGCGAGCCAATCGTGACCTAAGGAAGTACTTTTTTTCCTTTAAAATGACAAAAGTAGTACTTATTTCCTGAAATTAATCAACTAATTAATTCAAACTGTATAGAATTATAAAAAGTGAAAGTTGGTTCCCCTTTTCTCCTGTACTTGATCTATAAATACACACACACACACACACACACACCCTTTGATCTGACTATTCTACTTCTAGAAGTTTATTCTACAGAAAAACTCAGGTAACTACACAGAGATTTATATGCAGGATATTCACAGTATTTCTCATGGAAGCGAAAAATGAGCAAGTATCTGAATGTCGGTCAGCGGCTCCGTATTCCAATGTCCTCTTTGAGCAAAGACAGGGCCCAAGCCTCACCGGAGATAGAAAGAGCTAGATTACTCTGTGTTACCAGATCAGCCCATACACAGGGCGGTAAGAATGTGAGCTTCTGCCTCTTCCTGGTCAGTGATTCTTTCCAAACCTTGGTATGGATGATTGAAACTGCAGCCGTGGGGACGCCTGGGTGGCTCAGTTGGTTAAGCACCTGCCTTCAGCTCAGGTCATGATCCCGGAGTCCTGGGATTGAGCCCCGTAGCGGGCTACCTGCTCAGTGGGTGTATGCTTCTCCCTCTCCCTCTGCTCCTCCTCCTGCTTGTGCGCGCGCGCTCTCTCTCTCTCTCTCAAATAAATAAGATCTTTTAAAAAAAATAAAACTGCAGCCTTGTGATCTATCACCTTAGTTGTGGGAATAAAATAGTGACCAGCGTCCACAAATACTCTTGAATGCTTTGGCTCAGTATGGCTCTTTAATATAGCCCTCAAATTCTCTCCTTTATGCCTTTATGCCTTTGTTGCCTGTGGTACAGCCTTTTGTAGATTCTTCCCCAGACCTTTCCCCAAGGTGGGCTTGACCACCCACATGTGACTCTCCCTTGGATTAGGACTTATTTTGCATACTTTATTTGTACATGTGGGTTTTTTTCTCTTTTATTATCATGTCTTCGGCATGGGGAGGGGACCTGGAAGAGAAGCCTAGCGTTAGTTGCACCCAAAACTCTTTTTGGTCAAACTGCTTTTGGTGTTGGTGGTAACATATAAACATTCTGTAGTTTCTCCGTCCTTATTTTGTCTTTTTTGTTGTTGTTTTGTTTTTGTTTTTGTTTTTAATAAGGTCTTGGTGACCTATAAAAGTTCCCCTGAATTCATTGGCATTCTGGGTTTGTTTGTTTTTTTTTAAGATTTTATTTATTTATTCGACAGGACAGAGACAGCCAGCGAGAGAGGGAACACAAGCAGGGGGAGCGGGAGAGGAAGAAGCAGGCTCATAGCGGAGGAGCCTGACGTGGGGCTCGATCCCATAACGCCGGGATCACGCCCTGAGCCGAAGGCAGAAGCTTAACCGCTGTGCCACCCAGGCGCCCCAACATTCTGGGTTTTTTTTAACTTGGCATGATACATTCCCCTGCTCCAGTATAATGAATTCTTCCTTTGATCTGTGCCTGCTTATAATGTTTTGAATGACTGGTTAAATAAATTATGGACCAGCTATTCTGTGTAATTTAAAAAGTCTATATGGGGGCACTTGGGTAGCTTAGTTGGTTAAGTGTCTGCCTTTGGCTCAGGTCATGATCCCTAAGTCCTGGGATGTGGGATTGAGCCCCACATTGGGCTTCCTGCTCAGCTGGGAGTCTGCTTCTCCCTTCCCCGTGCTCCTCCCCTACACTTGTGTTCTCCCTCTCTCTCTTCTCTCTCTCTCTCTCCTCTCTCTCACTTTCTCTCAAATAAATGAATGAATAAATCTTAAAAAAAAAAGGTCTTATCTAAATGTATTGGCATGGAAGGCCATCTTTATTGGAAAAAAAAAAGCAAGTTGCAGAATAGCATATTTGGAGAAAGTCTGATTTTACTTTTGCAAAACAGCAGTAAAAAACCCCCACATACCACAAATGCTAAACTCATGAGCCAACTTTGTATGTGTGTAACATATGTAGATATGTATCAAAAAAGGTCTGCAAAGGTATAGCCCAGACCATTCACAGTGGTTATTTCTGGGGAGTAGTTAAACCAAAATTTTTTACTCTTTTGAGGGTCATGGAACTTTTTGTGAATCGAAATGATAAAAAGCTTATCCCTATAAAAATATGTATATGTACAGTTGGCCCACGAACAATGTGGGTCCTAGGTGTGCTGACCCCCCACACAGTCAAAAATTCATGTGTAACTTTTGACTTTTCAAAAACTTAACTACTAATAACCTGTTGACTGGAAGCCTTACCGATAACATAAATGGACAATTAACACATTTTATGTTTTATATCTATTATATACTCTATTCTTAAAATAAAGTAAGCTAGAGAAAAGAAAATGCTATTAGGAAAGTCATAAGAGAAAATACATTTACACTACTGTACTGTAAAAAAATCTATGTATAAGTGGACCCATGTATAAGCTGTCCAACCGGTATTGTTCAAGGTTCAATTTATATACAGAATATTTTGCCTGCAATTTTAGAAAATTCGGGGACTCCTCTGATAATTGATTTTATCTAGCTAATGTGTATTAGCATTACGGCCTAATATCAATCTTGGTTCATCTGTTTTTAAGTTCTGAGGAAAGTTTTGCCTTCATTCTAATATCCGTTGAGCTTCTACTGTAAGACTTTGAGGCAACTGTATGGGCAATGGAAATGTCACTGCCTTTGTCAGCTATAGAGAAATTTGTTAATATAAAAGAAAGTTTAATTTATACTTCCTTGAATTCTTTTTTAAAGGCCCATACTGTCCAAATCATTCTCCTAAATTCTAAGAAGGCAGTTTTATTGTATATTAAGATAAATGGGACTAACTAATGTGTTTTAAGGCCAAATATATACATTTTTATATATTACATATTATAGGCCTTACACAAACACAGACACACACTTCATAGTAAATTGGGTCCTCAAGACAATCAGTATTTGGGAGCCCGATTTTACTATTTTAAATTATAGAGGCTAATGGTATTGTATGTTTGTGTATTTATGGTATATTATTAGGCTTAGCTAAGATTGATTTTAGTAATAGAAATTCCAATTATAAAATTGTTTCTGTGGGCAGATGGGATTTACTTTTCAATATCTGTTTGGCACACTTTTTGGAAATGCTTTGGGCAAAGTATAGAGTTGCTTATATATGTTTAGCATGAAAATAAGTAACCAAGAGCTTGTTTTGCCCCTAGAAAACTCAAATATTTATTTACATTTTTATCCACCAAGTGAAGGTCACAAAGCTATCCCTTCTGAAACTAAGGCCTAGCTTACAGTATTTTATCAGTCTTTATTACGCAGTGCATATCAAAGACATTTGTGTGCTTAGTGTGTAAGGTGATTTACAGTGTTCTGAACTCTGGAGGAGACCCCCCAAGGCCTACTATTGCATCTTTGGCTCCTCTGTAAAAGTCTCTCTGGTCATGTCTCTTGGTCGGCAGCTAGCTGCCCTGTGGGACAGTCTCCAGTATGTGCGGGTGTTGAGCCTGTGACGCAGCCAACGTTGATTGCTTAAGGCTTATGATCCTTCCTGGTAGCAGCAACACCCCAACTGCAATGAGCAAACTCAGCACCCACATCTTGGTTCTAGATATGTTTTCTAAGAAAGTATCCAGGGATCCTTGGAGAAATGGCTAGCTCAGGGCTGGGGCTGGGAGAATAGAAGATGAGTCTGGAATATCTCTAAAGAGTATACTTATCTTGATGAGCACTGAGAAATATGTAGAATCGTTGAGTCATTATATTGTACACCTGAAACTAATAAAACACTGTATGTTAATTATACTTAAATAAAGAAAAGAAAAAATGGGATTTTATATAGTCTCAAAGTATCTCCCTGCAGAGTACCAAAATCCTTGTTGATTACAAAGGGAAAAATAGTAACTTTACAGGGAGTAACTGCCAGGGAGGAGCCTGGCAGACACTAACTTACCAAGAGATCAAAGTTATCTTCAGTCAGTAGCAAGACAGTTGAAACTGTGTGCCACCTGATTAGGATGCAGTGAGAAACAACTTCACTTCTATGATAGTCCTGCCAAGAATGCATGACCTAAATCTAATCGTGGGGTAACACACACACCCGCCTAAATTGAGGGATACTCTACAAAGTAATTGGCCTGTAATCTGCAAAGTGTCAACATCATAAAGGTCAAGAGAAGGCTGAAAAGCTGTTCCAGATTTTAAGAGGCTAAACAAAACATGGCAGCTAAAGGTGTTGGGTGATTGTGATTTGGATCCTTTCTCTGTAAAGGACATTGTTGCGGCAGTTGGTGAAACTTGATCAGGCTCTGAGAGCTAGAGGCAGTAATGCATCAATGTTAATTTTCTGATTTTGATGGCTGTCTGATTTTGGAGACTATAGGAAATACACACTGAAGCAACATTCACAAACTTTTTAGTCAGGACCCCTTTACAACTCTTAAAATATTGAGGGCCCCAAAGAGCTTTGGTTTATGTGTAATACAGCTGTGAATGTTAATTATCTTAAAAATTCAAACTGACTAATTAAAGAAATTATTTAATTCATGTAAGAATAACAGTAAACCCATCACATGTTCATGTAAAACTTTTTAGCAGGAAGAGCAACTACAGGTTCTGAAACAAAACAAAATTCAGTGACAAGAGTGGCGTTTTACATTTTTGCAAATTTGTTTAATATCCGGCATGGTAGAAGACAGTTACATTTGCATATCTGCTTCTGCATTTAGTCTGCTGCGATGTTATTTTGGTTGAAGTAGAAGAAAACCTGGCTTTACACGGTAGTGTAGTTAGCAAAGAGGAAGTGATTTAATAGCCTCTTCAGGTAGTTGTGGATATTCTTTTTGATACTGCATCAAAACTCTGGAAGTGGAGGTTTCTTAAAAGTTAGTTACGGTATGGAATCTGAAAATGTATCAATGGATTTTAACACTCAGTTACAATGAAATCCATTTGTCTACCTTGCACTGCATAGGTTTTTTGTGCATTGCGATTTTGTAACTGTGTGCATGGGTCCTCAGACAGTATTGGTTCCTGACTTGTGCAGATCTCACGTTGACACAGCACCAAAACAAAAAAACAAAAAAACAAAAAAAACCCCACAGTTATTAATATCACTCCCAATCTTATCAGAAAAATCTTTTCTCTCAAGGACATGAAGGTAGCTACAAGTTTTCCAAAAGTCTGATTTTTCATTTAAAAGCTCAAATTTTCTCATGGACAATAAATACTGTTGGTTGTTTTTCTTAACGTGAGAGCCTCACTTCATTTTTAAAAATATGTCTGCTAAATCGGAAGAAGCATGTTTTTTCTGTCCGTTGTTCTTTCAAGTAAAATGGTGCAGTACGAATACAGGGCTTAATTCAGCTCACATGACTCAGTTTCACAGAAGCTTCTCTTCAGGACACCCGTCGTCGTAGGTGCACAGAAAAAGTGCTTTATGCATGCTTCCCATTTTGTCACACAGCATATTAAAAAGATATGTCCTCAAGGGTAGAGATTTAATAGAACTAATGATTTTACTGCTTCTTCAAGGGACACTCTTAAACAAAACTGTCTTTCTTTTTTACTGCGAGTCTGTGAAGAATGTGGTTAGGTGTCTGCTGAAGCTTTAATTCATGTTAAGGTTTTACCCACCATTGCTTTTGTGCCATCAATGCAAGTGTCCACACACTGAAGGATGCAGATAATGAACAGTCTGAGTATTTTTGACTCTTGGGAACCCTCAAAGTCATGCATGGACCACGCTTTGAGAACCACTGCACTGAAGTATTTATGGGTGATGGATGACATCTTGTTAGCAGCTGAGTCTGACATGGTTCAGGAAAGAAAGTTCCTTGTATAGTATTTGCAACTTTTCTTTGCTTGAGATTATTTCACAATTAAAAAACAAATAAATAATGGTCTTTTATATTTTGAAAACTGAAATGGGAATAATCATTTGCAGGTTTCAACAGTATACGGGTAAGTTCTTATGCAGATTAAATTATGTAATGTCACTTAGTAGAGTTCTTGGCATCTAGCTGATGCTTGGTAATTGATAACTATAATAGTTATTACTCCTGTTTAGTTGGTAGAATATTAACTGTAACCCTATGCATTTTTTTACATGGTTCCTCTGGGTTCTTCAGGGCATCTTAGAGTCAGGATGATTTGCGTCAAGTTCTTATCCTTAGTTCTAAGTGTACAGGAGAAAGAGACTCTAAATCAGGCTTTTTTTTTTTTTTGGCTTTTATTTTGGTTAGATTTTTAAAAATTTAGGTGTTAGAAATAAAAAAAAAAGTAGTAGTCTGATAGCTAGTGTCCGTCTCCTAATTCTCCTTATTTAGGAAAGATGGTTCTACTCTTGGCAAAATGTTGTTGAACTATATTTATCTTCAAAGTGTTAATTGCCATAAAGTAAATATTCATTTCAATAGCTGATATTTTAAATTTTATGGTAATTTTTTCAAAAGTTCCTTTTTTTTTTTTAGGAAATAAAAGCAACTGTTAAGCTTCCTTTTTCTAAATACCAAAATGAGAGACCCAGATCTTGAAAAGAATACTTTTTTTCCTGTGGCAGGATTTCACAAAACCACAACAGAATCTTGTGAGAACAAAGTGACAGGTTAAAATAAAAAGTGGTTGCTTAAAAAAAAAAAAGTAGCTCCATCAGAATTTTTAGAAGGTACTGTGTGATATTTGACTTCTAATTAATTTTAGTTATCTTTCTTCTTGAAAGATGAAGGGAGGAATATATGGAGGGTTACAAGAAATATATCTTTTGCTTGCCAACTTGGTTTTTAGTTCACAGTAATCCTGTGTGTAAAATTGGTCAACTCTGGCCCAAATCTCATTGGTAGTAATTTCATTTTTTAAGCCAACAAAGAGAGTTAAGTAAGCTACCTCAAGAAAAAACTCGCTTTACTAAAAAATAGCAAACATTTTTTTATGATTTTAAAAAACCCTGAAACATAATTACAGGAACGTTGCCCCAGATGCAAAACTATGAAGACTCTTGTAGCTCTAAGATATGATAGTTATTAACCAGATTTCTAAACCAAATGGATAAAACCATTGTGTCCTCCCTCCCTAAAGCTGTATGTCTAATCAGACTCTAACTCAGAAGTCTCTCCCAGCCCACCTGCCTCTCTCTGTAGGGCCCTCCTTTCTCATGGGACTAAAGCAGCAGCTGCTGGGTTCTCTCCTTGTTGCCCACCACTTTTTATAACAGGCTGTGTGTCCTCTCCTCTCCCATTGTCGTTTCCTTCCTAAAGTACAAGTGTGATCCTGTCACTTTTCAGGTTAGTAGCCTCCTTATAGGGCTGCCTTCATAGGTGTGTGGCCTCTGCCTTCCCACTTCGAAGGGCACATGCTCTGCTGTGGCCACCTGGAAATTCTTAATAATTTTGAACAAGGGGCCCCACGTTTTTATTCTGTTTGCATTGGGCCCCACGAATTATGTCACTAGTCTTGTTTGTTATCTTGGCACATAAAACCTCTCTCAGTTTCTTGCTACAGAATATTTTCTTTCCTCCCTGTGCACTACATACTCCATCCACAGGGATTTTTAGAACATGCTTTTCCTTTCCCCCACTTTCTGCCTCTGCCTACTTCTCCCGCTTCTCTGCATGGCCAATTCCTACACAAGGACGCAACACAAATGTCACCTCCTGTTTAAAATCCTACTCTGCAAGAGTGAGTCACTTTCTCTTTGCACTCTTCGTTCATATAAATGAGCAACAGTTGGGTTCACACATATCTCCTTCACCCAAATATGACCTATTTGAGAGTACCTGCTATTGTACTCAGGGTAAAATCTGACAAGTGGTCACTGTTCAACGTGTACTTCTTGAATTTGCTTAGTCATAACATATATATTGAGCTCCCATAGTGAATCAGGTCCCGTTGGGCTCTGAGTGTGTGGTGGCAAAGAAAAACCCAGCCATGGACACTCCTCGTAGCTGACAATTTTGAGAGTGAGAGGCTTTTCTGGTTGCAAATGCCTGTGCCCCTGAATAAATGAATGAGCGTATGCTGAGGTTTGGGGTCTTAGTTTAGGATGCGACATCTGCCTTTGCGACTAGGGGTGCTGGTGGAGTAAGCACTGGAATACCAGAGGATCTTGGGTTTGGAAGCTGTCCTCGGTTCATTTTGTGACATTAAAGAGAAGGCTAGACTGTCAGCAGGGTTCTCAGGTTCTTTCATCAAATCTGAGACACCAGTGATCATGAAACAATGAGGCCGCTTGTAAACATTAAGAAAGAAAAATCACCTGTTAAACTGGCATGCCATCAATTGTATGGCATCCTGATTTCAGAGACAAAAAAGTGAGAAAAATTTGCCTTTTGGAACCAATAAAACAGAGTAATTCAAAGGTTAATTACAGGCAGATAGAGTCAAAGAAATACTTGGACATGGGAGGTGTTGCTAAAAATACTTTGTCATGACCATCGATTCCATGAATAATACAGTAATAAAGAAATCACTTCTTAAAGTAGAGTTGGATGTGCATCTTCAGTTTGAATAATAGACATGCAGGTGATGCAAAGAGGAAAGAATGAATGATACAGGAAATATGTATGGCAGCCTGTGCTGTTCAGGGAAAAAAAAACTGTACGTGATATGGTCATCTTTGTAGATGCTGGCGGATCTACAAATTGCAAACATTTGTATAAGACTTGACAGTTCCCCGCAATACATTCTCACGTACTCATAAGAACTCTGCAGGGTGGGTATTATTTCTTGTGGTAAGGGGATTCCTGCAGGTCAAACGGCTTGAGTGAAGGGCCCTCAGCCAACAAGTGGCTGAGTTGGCAGCCAAGTCCAGGGCCTCTAACTGCATCCCATGCTTTTTTGAACAAACTCTGTTTTGGTCAGCTCGGGCTGCTGTAACAAAACGTCATAGTCCACACTTGTATCTTAAAGAACACACATTTATTTCTCACAGTTCTGGAGGCTTGGAAGTCCAAGGTCAAGGTCCTGGCAGATTCCGTTCCTGGTGAGGGCCCCTGTGATGGCTGCCTTCTCACTGTGAGAAGATGGCCTTTCCTTGGTGTGTGCATGTGGGGAGAGAGCTGTCTCTGTCTTCCTCTTCTCAGAAGGACACTAATTCCATCAGGAGAACCTCACCCTCATGACCTCATCTAAACCTAGTTACCTCCCAAAGGTCCCACCTCCAGATACCATCACATGGGGGGGTAGGGCTTCAACACATGAATTTGGGGGGGGGGCCACAAACACTCCTATTACACAGTATTAATGACATCATCCTGGAATCTTTAGTAATGTTAGGAATATTTTTTGCATTTTTCTCACCTCAGAACATAAAATTCAAATGTTTCCATTAGCAGGCCTTTTGTTTTGTTTTGTTTTTTTCCTAAGTGTAGAAAATAAACATCCTTATTTGAAAATTTTTTCAAAGGTGCTTTGCCCACCTGAACCTAGTGTCGAACTCAGGCCTTTCAAAAGAATGGAACCTACTCATATGCTATCAATAGAACAAATTTGCATTGTATATGGTTTTTATTTATTTCAGTTGGTTGTTCTTGTTAAATAACCTGTAATGAATAAAATACAATAACTTTGGCTTAAAATAAAGAAATACTTGGTTTGGGATATAATCCTGGTGATGCTATGATAGATTTTTTTTTTTATTTGACTGAAAGTGGGTCTCTTCATATGAGATTAAAATGATCATAAGAGTGTTTTCAAGGGCAATGAAAAAAAAGAAATGGACCATTATTTGTGTAGCATCTCTGATACTTATAATTAAATGGGTCTTTAAAAATGGAGTCAGATGAATTATTCCCTTCTAGGGCACAATCACCGTTTCTCCATAGCTACACAAGGGAGGCTTTCTCTGTGGGAAGATATCTCGCCCTGAGGGGTAGGGGAGGAGGGAGATGGTAAGGCCTGGGGTCAAAAAAGGAAAATAGTGAAAGGAGGGAAGTAGAGAGAATTTAGTTAGGGGACATTTTGTTCTTTGTTTTCCCCTTAAAATTAGAGAAAGTACAAAAGACTCATTGTGTTTTTTACATCTCTAAATACTCAAACATTTTATGTGAAAACAGAGGGGTTTTTAAAAAACATGCAATACATTTTTATGGTTCTAAATTGCATTTAATGAGTTTAGAGTTTAGAAGCTAAAATTGGTAGGTGTTGAATATAGTACTATTTCCCCAAGAGTCTCTCCTCTCCCCTAATTATCTTTTTCAGGACTGGGGATAGGGAGAGTGGTCCGTGACTAAAATATCTTCAACCTTCATCTCCTGTGCCCTGAGTTAAGCATCTAGAGTACTTTATTCATGAGACTGGATGGTTTCCTACAACTCTAAAATGTTTCTGCCTCTGTGAGAATGATAGTCGAACCCATGCAGGACAAATGGAGAGACTGAGTTGTTTCTCAATTTATCTTAATGCTTTAAAATGCCTAATAGTAAGCACTTTATGTTGTTATGCCTCATAATGGACATCTCTTACCAGCGCATAGTTTTATTTCTGTGGGGAAGAGTTTAAGAAGTTACTGAGAAGATGATTTTAATAAATCGGCTGTGTCAACCTCGATGTATTCACTCACTCAGCAGACATTTGAGTGACCTCTGCTATGTGCCAGGCATTGTGCTGGGTGCTGGATATACAAAGATGACAGAGAATGATCTGTGTTTGTTAAGAAATAGACTGTTTGCATAATATATTATGGTGTTTACTAAGGTTATATAGAAGGTCTCTGGGAACATAGCCGAGAGAGTAAGTAAGTAGTTTTTCCTTGGAGGAAATGGGAATCCTGAAAAGACAGTCCACAGGACTAGTGACATAACTTGAATCTTAAATGATGAAATTTGTAATATAGAAAGAATGGGGAAGGGAGGACTGTAATAAGAATTTCCTAATGGATAGTACCTGAAACTTAGGGTAAATACAGATTATTTATTTGGAGCAGATGTAGGGACAAAGGAGAATTAATATATTATTTTTGGTTTTATTAATGGAAAAATTATAAATAATACATGAGTCTATGGAGATTAGATCTCTCTTCTGACATTCCCAGACCCTCTTTTCCCAGGCACCCAGAGGAAAAATGAGGAGTCTTTCTAAGACCTATACAATTATTCTTAGGGAAAGACTGTTAAATTTAAGAGATGTCAATTTGTTGAGCAAAAGAAAAATAATGATGGTCCGACCTAGAAGTATGTTAAACATAAGGCTATTCTGAATATTCACGACCTTTCTAGGCATGAACCTAAAGATGTGTTAGTTTTAATACTGAGAGTTGTTAGCAGCATCTTGAGACTACTTATAAGTACAGTTTCTTCTCTGCCCTTTCCAGACTTGACCTTGAACTAATTTACAATCCACTGAGTAAAAATCAGCCATGTGACTACAGGAGCAGGCCACCCATGCTTGGAAGTGGTGGAATGGCTTGAAGCTGTGAGGATATTCAGTATTAAATAGCTCTATAGTTATAAATAATACTTCTTTCTTTTATTCTACCATTGTATTTGGGTAGCTTTCAGTGGACTAGTAGATAAAAAGGGAATAATGGTATCATCCCAGCTATTTCGTAGCCTCATTCCCCGCAAGCCAGAGCTGATTTTCTGTCTCCATTTCTGGTGAGTTGACTGCCTTGAACTGCTCATACCACTCATCAGCTTTTTGCTTCTTGGTCTTCACCACTAGGCTGAGAAACAGTGGGCGAAGACCATCTCAGAATCACTTCAATCTGCAAAAAGGGAGGAGGGCATGATTGTATTTGGCCACAATTATAAGGAGCAGGATGCCAGCCTATCCAATTTCAAATACCAAGTGGTTTGACAGTAGGAATAATCAACAGTGTTGAGTATCTTTGCATAACGGTGTGTAATATTCTAATAATGGCATCGTTTAGTTCTTTAATTTCTTTAAGAATTTACAACCACAAGATTTTACTGTGAAACATTGAGTAAATGGGGACCCGGGAGGGAATGCCACCTTGTCATCCTTCATAAATTTAATTGAAATGTTTAATGTAACCCCAGTGAAAACAGACTAAACAAGTAAGGATAACCAATAAACTTTTGAAAGAATAATAATGAAGGAGCATTACACCACTAGAAATATTAAAACTTGTCTTAAAGCTAGAATAATTATAACTAGGGCATTATGAAAGAACAGAAAATAGGATAGTGAATAGACCATAATTTTTTAATCAGAAGCTAGCAGGTACATTCTGTCCACTGGCTTTATACTCCCACCTTGATCAGTCATTGGATGTGGACGTTATGGGAGAGGCATGGATCTTGGTCCAGGCAGCTCTCTGAAGCCAAGGCAATCCCCGAAAGGACTGATAACCTGAACGCTGTCTGCTGATGATCCTCTGGAAGCTGGGGCAACCAGAATTTCCTTGAAGGGACATTTGAGGGGCTATGTCTTTCCATTGGAACACCCAAATTCACTTGTTTGTGTATCTTTATTCTACACTTACAGTATATTGGTTTTAACTTACTTATAGCTGTCATCCCTTGCGCCTTTGTGGTGGGCAAGGATCCAAGTACTCAAAAGTAACCTGTCCGAAGGTTTTGATGAAGTTCTTACTCTTCCCCAGCAGTTGGTGATTGCTGAGTAGTGTGAACGGGTAGTCTTATGAAGAGCCTGTGTTTAGGGAGGTGGTGAAGGTGGAAATGAAGACTGTATTATGGGTATATGGTACCCACTTCTGTTTCAGGTACTTTACTGCATCCTTAAATTAGAGGATATCCGTTCATCTGCGTTGGCTGCAGGGTCAGATGAGGGTTGGTTATGGGAAAGGGGAAGATGCCTAGGTTTATTTCCTCAGTTCCCTAAGGAAGCCAAGTACCTCCCTCCTCTGCTTTTTGGAACACTCATTAAAATTCTCTCCTGACTGCCTCTCCTGACTGCCTGGACCGAGAGAGAAAAGTATGTCCTGTCCTATTCTTATGTACATGCTGCTGTCTTTGTCTCACACAACTTGGTGATGGTAATGGGGGCAGTTCATGGAATCCTCAAAGCCCATCTATGGGCCAGGTCAAGAGCATGCATATCTCATAATTCTGGGAAAGGAAATGTGAGGGGAGTTTTCTGGACTCTCTGGGGGAAATTTTCCTCACTCTATAAAAGGGAAATATAAAGGATGTCCCATTTCTGCCACTGCACGTTGCCGTCTGTATGGGATACTTGGAGGGGCATTGGCCCCCGTGAAATCAAGAGGGGAGCCAGACTAAGGGAATAAGAGAGGAGGGAGGAAAGACCCTGGATCCTTTGTGATATTGTTGAACAACTGAACAAAATAGACCCAAGCTGTTGTCTTCACAAAGCTTAATTCTGTTGGAGGCGGACAACAAACACACACGTGTTATTGAGGCACATAGTGTATTAGAGGGTGGCTGAGTGCCATGGAATGAAATAAAGCAGGGAGGGGGGATAGGGGGTGCTGGTGGAGGAGTGCTTGCAGTTTTTTAAAAGTAGTCAAGGAAGGCTTCCCTGAAGAGGTAACATTTGCCTAAAGACCCAAGAGAAACAAGGGATGCAGAGGAGCATTCCAGGCAGAGGGAACAGTTAGTGAAGCCCTGAATGTGTTTGGGGGACGTTCTGAGTTTAGAGAACTGCTCAGGGGGCACCTGGGTGGCTCAGTTGTTAAGCATCAGACTCTTGATTTAGGCTCAGGTCAAGATCTCAGGGTCCTGGAATCAAGCCCTGTGACTGGCTCTGCATTCAGCATGGAGTCTGCTTGTCCCTCTCCCTCTGCTCCTCCTCCCCACCCCCATCACGTGCACGCATGCTCTCTCTCTCTCTCTCTCTGAGAGAATTGCTCAGGGCCTGTGTGGCTAGAGCCAGGGACAGTGGGGGACAGTGGGGAGAGTCGGGAGGTGGAGGTCAGTTCAGAGCGATATTAGTCCATTGCCACAGACTGTGACTCTTACCGCAAGCCAGATGGAGCTCTGGAAGTGTGTGAGGGGGTGGAGGACGCGGTCAGACAGCCCTGCACTGCCGAAGCAGCAGCTCACGATGGAGGCAGTGGAGACGAGGTAGAACAGCAGTGCTAACTGGACTAGGATGTGACTCAGGGTCATCCAGGTACAAGTTCAAATTGGGATTTATCTTGAAAAGCTTGCATCAGAAGCCATTTTGCTTATCCTAATGTGAGTACAAAGAAAAGCTTACTGGAGGGTTCTTATTAAATAAAATGACATTCTTTCCAAAAGGGTCTCTGAATATGTTTAGCAGACTATCTATACAAGACTCTACATTGTAAGTACATTCCCCAAATCCTGTGAGATTTAAAAGAGTAAATTTGATTCAGGAGTTGCAAGGTGGCTTTTGTTACTAGAGAGAATTTTCTTAAATGTCAGTATATAGCACTTGTGTGGAAACATATTTTGTTTTTCTCAAAATAAATAGATAAATTTATCTCATTTCATTCCTGAACGAAGTTTTACATTTAATAAAAGGTACCCTTCAGCCTTTTGATTTGAGTCTTTTTTTCTTGTGAATCTGTGGCTCTAATAAGGGCAGTGTTCTCTATTTACTGGTGGTAAATCCTGGGAAGCATTTATAATACGACCTGTTGGATGAGCTTTTGTGAAGTGACAGCTCGGTCTGTGGCTCTCCATTACATGAATACATACAATAACTACTTATCCTGGAATAGTAAGTGTGCCTTTAACACCAAATATGGCTTTTTTTTTTTTTTAAGATTTTATTTATTTATCTGAGAGAGTGAGCGAGAGAGAGAAGGAGCAGAGGGAACAGCTGAGGGAGGGGGAGAAGCAGCCCCCCCCTCTGAGCGGAGAATACCATACGGGACTCAATCCCTGGATGCCGAGATCATGATCTGAGCCAAAGGCAGACGCTTAACTGACCGAGCTACCCAGGTGGCCCCAACACCAGATACGGTATTTTCTAGGTCACATAGTCTCCTCTCCAGTTTATTCATGGATTCCTACCTCAGGTCAGTACTCTTCACTGAGACTAAGCAACAGATCTCTTGTGAGCCTGCTCTTCAGTTGTAGGCAGAACTTTTAAATCCAGAACAGTAATGTCCTCTGTGGATTAACGGTGCAGATTCTGTGATGCGCCAACATCGACTTCAAATGAAGAAAAATTTATTTTTTGGAAGCAGGATTTTTAAATTAGTTCTTTTGAATTTTATCAATTTCCAAAGAGTAAACATTCTTAGCCACCTGAACTACACTAAGGAAAGTGAGAGCGGGGTTAGTGAAGGAGAGAGGAGACTTAACATTTATGCAGTGCCCTCTGTATACCACCAGATACCACTAGAGCCTCCAATCATAGGTTGGGTAGCATTACTTTCATTTTCAGGAGAGGATGCTGAGGCTCATGGAGAATATGTGACTTGCTCAAAGTCATTCAGCAAGTAGGTATGAAATTAAAATTGGTACCCGTGTCTGGGGGACCTCACAGTCCATGCCTTCTCAAATGGGCTCATGAGGGAGGGCGAAAGTACACATTCTACATTACTTCAGTAAGTCTGGTTTCCCCAGAGTCCCATTTCTCAACGTGTGATTTCCCTTAGCTCTGTGTGTACTTCAGTCCTCCTGAGCACAGAGCACCGAGGTCTGTCTTCTGTCACTTTGTGGCTCTGTGACTGTGCATTTTGTGTGGCTTTTTTTAATGTGGTTAACTATTAACCAAGGCCCTAAATTCCACGACGGTCGTATTCATTTTCTTTCTGTTTTAATAAGATGGACTTTATATATCACACTTTAAAACATTTTGCAATGTAAAGACTTCTGTCTGAAATTATGAAGCATCAGTTTGCAATTAAAATCACAAAACCATGGGGCGCCTGGGTGGCTCAGTCATTAAGCGTCTGCCTTTGGCTCAGGGCCTGATCCCAGGGTCATGGGATGGAGCCCCGCATCAGGCTCCTCCTCTGGGAGCCTGCTTCTTCCTTTCCCACTCCCCCTGCTTGTGTTCTCTCTCTTTCTCTCTCTTCTACATCTTCTTCATCTCGCTGGCTGTCTCTCTCTCTCTCTCTGTCAAATAAATAAATAATTAAAATCTTCTTTAAAAATCACAAGACCAGTGATATTTAAAGAATATATAACATTATGATACGAATCATGTTTATTATTTGTACCTAAGGGTCAAAAAAGGAGTCATTATTGATCTATAGAAGGGGAACTGATTAAGGAACAGTCAGCCAGCTCTGTAACAACATTGGAGTTTTTATTGCAGAATTATTGTGTTGACTCTGTGTCACCTCTTAGATGGTTTCATGATTGCTTGACATGGTTCTGGTCTAAATTTCACATCAAATTGGGACGGGGAAAGAGTTTGGAAAGGTAATGTCATCAAATGCTTTAATCTTAATTGCCATGTTATAATTTTCCTTCTCTCTCTGTGTGTGTTTTTTTCCTAGGAGAAAAATTCAAAGTGGAAACAAGGACCATTGCTGTTGACTTTGCATCAGAAGATATTTATGATAAAATTAAAACAAGCTTGGCAGATCTTAAAATTGGTGTTTTAGGTTCGTATCTTTGCCACATTTATAGATTTGTCTTGCACTTTTTATTTGACTTTTACTATGACTATGTTTTCTTTTTGGATCTTAGGTATTCATTTGGTAAAATGAGTAGTGAGAAGAAAATTGTCTTTTTAATGCAATTAATTGTTAGATGACATTATATACATTTGGATCTTTGTTTTTAGTTAAAATTTAATTACTGTTTTTACAATTTTGGTTATTTTCTCTGCCTGCTTTATTTTCCATCTCTCATTCTCTTTTGTATGTATGTACGTATTTTTAAAAATTTATTTGAGACATAGAGGAAGAGCGCATGCGTGCGTGTGCACATGTTAACTGGGAAAGGGGCAGAGGGAGAGGGAGAGAATCTCAGGCAGACTCCCCGCAGATCTCAGAGCACAATGCAGGGCTTGATCCTGGGACCCTGAGATCATGACCTGAGCCGAAATCAAGGGCCAGCTGCTTAACTGACTGAGCCACCCAGGTGCCCCTCTTTTGTGTGTGTTTAGATACAGTTATAGCATAATAATTCTTTAAGGTGGGTAATGCTGACCCTCTTTGACAGTTGAGGAAATGAAGGCTAAGGGAAGTGTTTCTCATCCTTCTGTTTATTACTACCCTCCTCTTACCCAAGGAAGCTTTTTAGACATTATTTTCCCCTAATCTTCCTTCTTATGAAATTTTAACACCACAGGTACACTGTATGTCTTATTTATGTACTATATGTATCTCTGTGCTTCAACAGGCAAAGCATAAGATCTCACACTGCCCACCCTTGAACCAGTTTTTGTTCTTTTGGGAGTGAGATCATCCCAGCTGAGAACACGTGGCTGAGAGACTTGCCTAAGGTTGCATGAAGACCGAGCGATACAACTGGGGATTCTGTTTGTTTTTCCCGAGTCTACTACTCCCTTTTGTTATACCTCAGCTGCCTTGCTCTCATTACGAAAAACCATTGCTTTTACTGAGGTAGGGCAAGTGTTGGAAATTATTATGGAAAAGTGGGCTTTGGAAAGCTACCCACCGTTTTTCAAGTCCTTTCCAGAAAGAAGCAGAGTATCTAGTTCAGAAAAACATTGCTTCTTCACTAAATCTCTTTATCCCACTGGCTAAATTGGTGTTAACTTGGCAATTTGCCATCATTTTCTTTTGGGGGTTATCAAGGGAGGGAAAAAAAAAGAGAAAATACTTAAACGTTTCCTAACATTTCTTTAGTCAAGACCACCTCCCTTCCTCATACTATAAAAGAATGGTCTTTTATATAATTCCTGCATAAGGCAATAAAAGAAAAGAGTTAAACATACATAGCCTATCTAGTGCCCTTAGACCTGCAGTTCCCTCTGGCTTTGACATGCTATCTGCTTCAGCTCCTTCCTGGTCCATTTCCCTACCCACATCGCTACTGTCCCACTTCTGGGAGAGCCCATGGCAAAAGGTGAATGGAGACACAGGTCTGATTTTTGCCTTTGTGTCTACATCTTCTTCTCTAAATACATATATTGCCTGGACTCTTTTACAAGTTCCGATTCCTTAGCCTAGTTCTGGAAAACCCAGAACACCACTAACATCTATAAAGTTCTTGACTTCCTAATCATTAGCCGCTGTAACTTACTAGTAAGGATAGATACTGCCATAGTCTGTCCTCACCCCTTTCAAACTAGTCATGTGTGGACTGGGGGACAAAGGCTGGCTTAGGCACGGAGGTAGATTGAGATTCCCTAATGAGAAGAGACTTACCTTGAACTTGTAATCTTGGAGAATAATTTTCTTTCAGAAATAGTTCATGATTGTTTTAAGCTTCACATAACTCTTAACTTCTTTTCACTGGGTAGCTTTGAAACTGTTGATACTCTGGGACTATGACATTGAAGATGGAAAATGTCAGGCATCATTTTCCCACAGGGCTAGAGGATTATAAAAGGCACTCTTCAGCTGTTCTTTCCCGACTTAGCATATAGAAGGTTTACAGTGTGAGTTTAGGCACAAAGAGAGATCTGTTAAGGATGAGAGTACAGGGCAAATCGTTCCCAAGCACTTTTTCTCTACTTCTAGAATCCTAGGACATGTATCAACACATCAGTGCTGCATTTAGACATGAAGACTGGTATTTTCCAGGCCTCATATGATAATGGAACCATTGTTTTTGTAGTCTAGTTCCTTAGTAAATTGCAACCTGTGAGTTAGCAGTTTGTACCCTCTTTACCCATTCATTCATTCATTCATTCATTCGTCAAAGAACTAGAGACACAGAAATGAACAAGAAAGTGCCTGACCTCACATAGTATAATGTCTAATAGGAAAGACTTTTGAGAAGAGCAGGGCAGGGTGTAATAAGAGTGTAAAGGGAAGAGGGAGTTGATATAGGGGAAGTGATGGTGACTTGGCCTAGCCAGTGAGGTAGGAGAAAGGAGGATTCCAGAAATATTTAGGAAGTAAATGAAGCTGAACTTGGCAAGAGATTGCAAGTGGGATGAAGGAGAAGAGAGAAGTCATGGACGACTTTGAGGTTTCTGGATTGAGAACCTAGTCAATGAGGCCATTTACTAAAATGGGAACTCCTGGAGGAATCTCTTTTGGAATGAGGATCATTTAAGTTTGGGGTTTCTCCAGAATGTCCAGGTGGAGTTGATAAGTTGATAGTTGGGTATATGTATCTAGGTTTTATTTCATATTATTTTTTTAAACGTGGGGGTCTCTCTCTCTCTCTAAGTTTATTTATTCTTTTTAGTGGGGCTGTGTGGGGCTCAAACTCATGACCCTAAGGTCAAGAGTCACATGCTCTACCAACTGAGCCAGCCAGGTGCCCTGGATCTAGGTTTTAGTAGAGCTTTTAATAGGAGAAAAAGTTTGGAGATTAGTTGTCTATATGTAGTAATCTCATCGAAGCATCGAGACTAGAGGTCATCCAAGGGGAATATAGAGAATGTAAGGAGAAAACTGAGGACAGAGCTCTTTTAGTTCCCTGCCTTGTCATCAAAGGCTGCCTGGAAAATATAGCATGAAGGAGGGATAGTTTTTTGCACAATTTCAACACTGTCTGATAGAAATATAGAAATATAACATGAGCCACGTGTGTAATTTTAACTTCTAGTAGCCACGTTTTTCAAAAGTAAATAATAACAGATAATTTTAATAATGTATTTTATTTTAACCCACTGTATCCAAAGTATCACTTTAGCATGTAATCCATATAAAAAATTATTTTATTTTTTTTTAATTTGCATTATGGAGGTTCCAGAAGGAGAAGCATATAAAAATTTATTAAAATATCTTGCATTCTTTTTCTCATCTAAGTCTTCTAATCTAGCGTGTATGGTAAGTTTATAGCATATCTCAGTTCAGATTAGCCACATTTTAAGCGTTCAGTAGCCATATGTGCCCAGTGAGGGACATGTTCGCTCTAGTTCCTGTTGGCTGTCTTCTCATCCTCAGTTTGTGTGGGAGAGCCATAATTTCTACATTTGTCTTATGCTTTAACATGGTTTTCAGCCAGGAGCAGTTTTGCATTGCCTGGTAATGTCCAGAGACATTTCTAGCTGTCACTAATTGAGGGAGGAGATGGCGGAAGTTGTGTTGGCCCTGCGTGGGTGAGGATCAGGGACGATGCCAAGCACCCTACAGTGCATGGGGCAGCCCCCACAGCAAAGACCCCGCCTGAAATCTCAGCAGTGCTGGGGTCGAGAGACCTTGCCTTAATGCTTTACTGTAATCACACTGTTCTGATTGAATACTGATTGACACGTACACACACACAACTTTGTTTTAAATTTCTATTTGGTGACAAATCAATAATAAAAATAATTGTAACTAATATTTGCATGATCCTTTCAAGTCTATAGCACCATTTTCACATACATTACCTTATTAACTGGCTATATGCTTCGTCTTCTTCCTACTCTACCACGACTGTCTCCTTAATCATAAAGTGTACATAATTATTTTTTTAAAGATTTTATTTATTTATTAGAGAGAGAGAGAGCACATGTGCAAGCGAGCACAAGCAAGGGGAGCAGCAGGCTGAGGGAGATGCAGGCTCCCCACTGAACAAGGAGCCCGATGTACGACTCGATCCCAGGATCCTGGGATCATGACCTGAGCCAAAGGCAGACGCTTAACTGACCGAGCCACCCGCGTGTCCCAAAGTGTACATAATTATTGACAATTATTGGCAGATATACTTATATTGCATTGTAATTTTAATTTGTCAAGGTTTTTGAGGGAACTATTAAAACACCTTAAATGTAAACATAAAACACCTTTATGAGCTACATGTTATCACCAGGTCATATTTCGACTCTAATCTCTAGTGTGGATATGACACTGTAGAGCTTGTTTGGGAGGGCCGTCTTAGTGTCTTTTTCTTATAATTCCCTGGGTATGTAGCTCCTTCACCTTCTCTCTCCTCCTCAGCCAGATCCCACATACCTCCATCTCTGTCCTGTAAGGGGGAAATAATCTTATTTGTTCTCTTTCCTCCTCTGCTTAATGTCAGTCGCACCTTTCTAACATCTCCTAAAGTAATAAGCATGTAGATCGATTTCTAGTAAGACCTTGCAATCTATATGAAGGCATAGGAAGGAATTTTTTCTACTGAGTATTAATGAAACCGGTAATGATAAAAGGAAAAATAAGTCACCAGGCTGTTTCTTTGACTAGCCTTAACCACCAAAGTATATAGTCAGTGCTTAATAAAGAAAATTAGTATTGTCAGAATTACAAAGGAAAATGCTAAAGCCCTTTGTCATGAAAGAAACATCAAGTTTTCAGTAAGATAAGTGGGGAGAAAATGGCTATGAATTGTCTGAATTTATACAGAAAGGTCACAGTAACTTGATAAGACTATAAATGCTTAAGGTGGAGAAGTGGGATTCTTAACTGTTATGTAAAATAAGTAAGCATCTGCTGTCTTCTTTCAGGCAAATGCCAAGAAACACAGATTTGAGCAAGCTTAAAAAACTTGAACTATTTAGAGAAAATGACATCAATACTGCTTTGAATAAGCAATCGGTTAACAAAATGCGATTGCTATAATGCTTACTTACTTGATTCCTCAGGAGAGATTCTCAGGCACCCTCCAGATGGGTTTGGAGGACTTTGCACAATACATTGCAGAAGGCGTAGTTTACCAAGGCCGAAAGAGTAGCCTTGGATTTGAAGTATGCCACAAATAATGCTTTTTCAAATTCCCCTACTATGACTTTTTTAACCTTTAAAAAGTGACATTATTTATTCTAGAAGAAAAATAAAAAGGTCCTCTTGGGAAAAAATAGTTATTTAGTTTGTGATTCATTAAAAAAATCAATCATTGCTTTATTCAAGCTCTTAATGCATCCCAGACCGAGAATTTCCCTATGCCAAAGGCTGTCAGGGTCTTCTCCACGCATACTGTCGTGCTTTGTGTAAGTTGCAGAATCAAGAGAATTGGTTGGTACAGGCTGATGTGATGCTGTGTTGGCTTAGTGTATTCACGACTGTGTGTTGTCCATTGACTTTTTCACGTCTGTATGCAGTGCCATGATTTTATTAAGGGGCATCATTTTTTAAAAAGATTTTATTTATTTGAGAGAGAGAAGCAGGTAGAGAGCACGAGCGGGGCATGGGGGGAAGGGCAGAGGACGAGGGACAAGCCAACTCGCTGCTGGGCAGGGACCCCCCTACATGGGGCTCCGTCCCAAGGACCCCGGGTTCATGACCTGAGCCAAAGGCAGACGTTTAACCGACTGAGCCACCCAGGTGCCCCAAGAGGCATCATTTTAATAGTATAGTATTAATAATAGTAAAGATATAGTATAGACAATAACAATAGTATAGATAATAAAATAGTATAGATCCAACATTGTATGGATAATAAAAGTCAATTAATTGCAAAAAATTAGTGATTGCAAAAGCTGGACTAGAACTCACTATCCTCTTTTTTCCTGAGCCCTTTGTAAGGGAATACTTGCTCTACTTATATATTTGATAGATTATTTTTTTATTACTGTCCTTCCTTTCTCTTTGGCTAAATGCAAACATACATTTTTGTTACCCTTGCTCATGCAACCTATGGATTATAGGAAATACTTGGAAGGTATATGTATTCCATTTTTCTCCCCTAAAACCTGTATTTTCCAGAATGTTCTAGGATGGAGAATAGTCAAGTGTTGAGAATATATATCCTAAAATATGGTTTGAGCAGAGATGCATAGTTAAGATCAGTCTACTCTATCTCTGTTTATACTTAAGTCCTTAAAGCTTCTTAACAGAAGGCCCAAGAATAGTATTAGCTACTTGGGGAAAGGGCCTGTTAGCTTCCAAATGGCAAACTCCTAGGTTATTTGGGTTGGAATCCAGAGATGGCTTCCTTGTGGTTCAGTCCCCAGCGTATCAAAGGAAGAGATATAGGTGTAGGCTGAGGAGAGAGAGCCAAGGGGGTGCAGGAACTGGGCTGAGGAAAACTCTTCTGGGATCTCCAGGAAGGAAGGGACTTGTTAGGGGTTGTGCAGCTTTCCTGTCCCAGCTGAGTAAGGAAGTTACAAGTAGAAGAGTCTTGTTTCTTCAGAGGGCTTAGAAATTTATAAAGCTACTTACTACCTTCTTGCTCTCCTCAGGAACTTTACTAATTAGAAATTAGCTTGAAGGGGCCCCTGGGTGGCTCGGTCCGTTGAGCATCTGACTCTTGATTTCGGCTCAGGTCATGATCCTCAGGTTGTGAGATCAAGCCCCAGAGCCTGCTTAAGATTCTCTCCCTTTCTCTCTGCCCCACACCCCCCACTCCCGGCTCCCACACACATGCTTTCTCTCTCTCTCTCTCTCAAAAAAAAAAAAAAAAAAATTAAGTTCACTTTTAAAATGTCTCTGAAGCGGGCTCCTGGGTGTTTCAGTCAGTTAAGTGTCGGGCCTTCGACTCAGGTCATGATCCCAGGGTCCTGGGACTGAGCCCTGTATTGGGCACCCTTCTCAGCAGGGAAACGGCTTCTCCCTCTCCCTCTGATCCTCCCCCCTGCTCGTGCTCTCACTCCCTCTCTCTCTCTCAAATGAATGGATAAAAAAATCTTAAAAAAAAAAAAGATAAAATGTCTCGGAAAGGGCCGGTGATATCTTCATTTACATCTTATTGGGATTAGTACATTCAGTTTATTACTGGTTTACTTCTTGCTGAATCAGTCACATGGAGGAAATGGCTATTGTAGTTAGTGAAAGTCATGGAAAATTCATTTTGAAATGGAAAAGGAGAGACTTGAAGAGGAAACCGTAGTGGTAGGTTGGTGATCAGTGGGGTGCAGAGAAAGGGCGAAAGAATAGAAGGACAAAATAAAGTTAGTTGAGAGAGCACCAAAGATAAATGTCATGTGTTTGGAAACACTACCCACCTCTCCCCCTGCTACCCTACCCCTGTAGCTCAGGTATAAAATGGCTCGGGCTCAAGGAAGGCCAGAGGCTGTTAGCTGAGGTCTACAGGAAAGGCTTGCAGGAGTGTGCTGGGATGGTAGTTTGCAGAGAGGGTGGAGCTTCCCTGTTTTCCAAGGTATGGTTGTTGTGCCTTCTAGGGGTTTAACACACTTCCAAAACATCCCTTTTGTAATGCAATCAAATTTTGTCCCTAACCACCCAGAGTTAGGATGGACTCAGCAGGTTCAAGGGCACAGTCCCCAGCAAGAGTGCCCCTACTTCAGACACCTACTGCAACTTCAGCAGTCTCCAGGCCACCTGCACTTATGATCTGCTGGCTTCAAATTTGGGGGTTCCCATGACCACTTCAGGTTTGATAATATGCTAGAACATCTTCTAGAACTTAAGAAAGCACTATACTCACAATTATAGTTTAATTACGTGGGGTAGGAATTAACACTAGCCAAATAAAGAGACCCAGAGGGCAAGTTCTGAGAGAATTTCGAACTCTGTGCGTTGGTGTGGAGTTAGGATGCATCACTCTCTCTGCACATTGATGTTCACCAACCAAGAAGCTCAGTGTCCAGAGCTTTCTTTGGGGTTTCATTATATAAGCATGATCATTGAATCACTGGCTCTGTGACTGAACTTAGTTTCCAGTCCCCCTCCCTTTACGCAGGTTGGGCTGGCTCAAAGCCTTAAACTTTTAGTCACACAGTAGGTCTTTTGGGTGACCAAGCCCCATCCTTTTTTTTTGTGTGTGTGTGTTCTATGTTCATTGTTTGCATATAACACCCAGTGCTCCATGCAATATGTGCCCTCCTTAATACCCATCACTGGCGAGCCCAAGTCCCCCACCCCCCTCCCCTCTGAAACCCTCAGTTTGTTTCCCAGAGTCCATAGTCTCTCGTGGTTCATTCCCCCTTCTGTTTACCCCCCTTCATTCTTCCCTTCCTTCTCCTTCCGATCTCCCTGCTATTCCTTATGTTCCACAAATGAGTGAAACCATATAATCATTGTCTTTCTCTGACCAAGCCCCATCCTGATTCATCTCGTTAGCATAAACTCAGGAGTGATCCAAAGGCCCACCATGAATAACGAAGAAACTCCTGTCATCCTGGAAATCGCAAGGGTTTAGAACCTCTACCCCAGGAATCCAAGACAAATATTTCATTATAGGGCACCTTTCCTCCTATTTGTTGATTGATTTATGTACCAGTTCATTCAACAAGTAAAATTCCAGAGATACACCAGTAAATAAAGCTGATACTATTTCTGCTTTCATGGAAGACGGCTCCTGAAGAAGCATTTGGGAATGTGTTGCACATACTGAAAGATTGTGTTGCTGAGGAAGTGGAGAGTGTCAGAGATGGTTTCTGAGAAAGTAACATTTAAGTTGAGACCTTAAGGCTGATCAGCCCTGGAAGAAGAGATTCGGGAAGGGATCCCAGGGAGAAGAAAAGCCCAGAGGCGAATGTGCTTGGCACCTTGGAGGAACTGATGGAAGACCTGTAAATCTAGAACACAGACCACAAAGGGGACAGTGGCCAGAGTCAGGAAATTGAGTGGGGCCAGATCACGAAAAGGCTTAGAAAATCAGGTTAATAGGTGTGGGCTTAATGGAAGGACAGTGTAGACATTGTAGAGTGTAAGCAGTAAACTGACTTCATACTAGAATTTTAGATTATTCTCACTTCCGAGTAGAAGAGGGCAAGAATTAATAAAAGGAGACCAGTGAGCTTCTTCTAGCAATGAAACATAAGATGATGGTGGTGACTTTAGGATGTGGGCAGTGGGAATGGTTAGAAGTAGATTGACTGCAGAGATGTTTAGGAAATAGAAACAGGCCCCACGTCTATTGAGGGAGGGTCCTCATCAGAGGTTTTGTCTGGTAGAAGGAGTGATCACTAACAGTAGCAGTTGTTTGGTTTTTCTGGTCATTATTGCCATCATCCTCAAGTGCTTTTATATGTCAGGCACCGCGCTAATGAATCTCATACAATCCCCAACAGTACCATAAGTAGGCATTCCTGTTTTCGTCCCCATTTTAAGGACAAGACACAGACTTAAGGAGGTTAAAAACTTTGTCCAGGATTATACAAGTAGTAATTAGCAACTTGCAGGTTCTGACTTGAACAACTGTGTGCTGTTTGCCAAAGACCAGAAACCCTGGATCGGGAGCAAATTCTGTAAAGAAAATGATGATTTCACTTTGGGATATGTTAAACTTGAGAGAGCTGTGAGAAATCCAAGTGGAGGTTCAAGTAGGCCTTTGGATCTCTGGTGTCTGTGCCCTCCTTCGAGACTGAAGGCAAGTGTCACCAATCATGGCAAGTGGAATAGATACATGGTTTGTTTGTTTTTTTAATACTAGGAGACTCATCAGGAACATTGTGAGACTAAGCATAGTGTCTTATAGTTCCATTAGATGTGTTGGATGAAACTGGATTTCTTTTTTTTTTTTTTAAGGATTTTATTTATTTATTTATTTGACAGAGATAGAGACAGCCAGCGAGAGAGGGAACACAAGTAGAGGGAGTGGGAGAGGAAGAAGCAGGCTCCCAGTGGAGGAGCCTGATGTGGGACTCGATCCCATAATGCCAGGATCACGCCCTGAGCCGAAGGCAGACGCTTAACCGCTGTGCCACCCAGGCGCCCCTGAAACTGGATTTCTAAAGTGAGAACAAGACTTAGAATTCAAATGTATCTCCTTTCACTCGAAAACCACTAATGGTATTAATTAAAGCAGAATCTTTAACTTAAAACTGGGTAATTAGCTGTGATCTCAGAAATGTAAACAGAACTGTAATTCAAGAAATTGACGAATGTCCGTCCCATTTGCTAAGAATTAACTGCCAACCTCGCGTCATCCTTCTTTCCTCCTCTCTTCCGAGTTTATGGATGGCAGATCTTACTTACCTAGGTTTGTAATGAGGATCACATAGCAATTTATCATGAAACAGTGGAAACGAAATGTGTTGTGTTGCTTCTGACTCAGTCTTAACTTTTCCATTTCTGATTAAAGGCGCTGCAAATTTAAAGCCTTGTAAACTCTCTTTTATTTAGAAATTGCTACTCACAAGTGTATGAAAACTGTAAAGTTTGCAAAATGTTTTACATGGTGTTCCAAATATCATCTGTCGGAGTATGAACATGTGCTAGCTACAGCAATATGTTAAGTAAGGCAAAGAAGGAATTTTCTTTGCCTCACTTTGCAAACTCTCTGTAGACTTGTCAGGCTAGATCTACTTGAAAGAGAGGAGAGAGGAACAACTGGGATACCCTTAATCAGCACGAGCAGGGACTCTGGCTAACTGTGGCCCAGAGTGGTCTTTCTGTCTCTGCTCTGTGCCGCTGCTCACATCCGATGAAAGAGGGGACCTTGCCTGTCCTGCTGCATCCCAGCACCTAGAACAGTGTCGGCTACAGGGCAGTCAGTAACCACCTGTTGAAGAAATGACCACACAAAAATAACAACTCTTTTTTCCTCCACTTATTAATGTACTGATAGGTTCTGGGCCTTGGGTTAAGGATTTGATACATAGCATCTCAATTTCTTAAATTATTAGCCCTATTTTGTATATGAGGACATTGAGAAAACTGAGGCTCATTATGGTGAAATCACTTGCCTCTTGTAGGAGCTGGTCATAGAAGAGCCAGGACTGAAACCCAGGGTCTGTTGGACCCTGAGATCCAGACCCTATTAGCTCAAAAGCTTAAGACAGGACTTTTGGCATACACACTATTCCTGAAGTCTACAGTTTAAAAATTCAGTTTGTTTTGAAATATAATGAAGTGGCAGCATTTTTTTCCTAATCCATTTTATTAATGAACTGTAATAGGTTTTCCATTTCTCTAGTCTTTAATTTGAATGTTGGAACTGGGTTTGTGTATATCACTATAAATGTGACTGAAATTACCTTAACATTTGTACTTTGATATGATGAGTGGAAAATTGGGAATACTTTACATTACTTGACTATATTGGGAAGCCCAGCCATTAGGTGATGTACTCTTTTAATTTCTTAAGCCTCTGATTAATCTGGAAAAAGCTGGTTGAAGGTGTTCTGTGTGTGTTTGTTGCCTGTATCAGTTATTACTGTGTTTGTTCAAGTGGATTTTTATTTTCTAGTAATTTATTGTTTGCCCCTCCCTCCTGCCCAACCCAAACACCAAATAACTGATTTTCTGTTATCTCAAAAGCAGCTCGTTTTGGTAAAGGGTTCTAAAGAAGTCCAGTAAGGTCAGAAACAGCAGCAAGTGAATTTAGAAGAAACAGAAATCTTGTGTATGTTCTTTTTAAGTAGGAGATGTGGAAATGATTTTTAGCAGTAGCATGATACAGAATATTTATGTAACATTTCAGAATTACTTTGGATTTTGAGTCTTTAGTATACAATACTTTATCAGTATCCGTGTTTTCAGAAGTTCCGCATGGGGGGTGTGGGGGGCACTGCTGAGCTCAGTGCACTTGACAGTTCTTCCCAGCAAGGATCTGCTCTGTTAGGATTGTTCCTTTGCCTGCCACCTCCTTTTCTTCCCACTTATCTTGTCCTTGTTCTTGGTCTGTCGTGACCTCTGCTCTCTGTCTCCTTCATCTCTTCTGTTGAACTCTTCTTATCTTAGAACTCTCATGAGAAACTGATGGGAAAGATTTTATATCTGTTCATGATCCTGTGGTGATTGTTGAAGTCCTGGTTGGAATTCTGAGATTACATGGACATCCTTTGTTTTTGGAAAGACTCAGTGTCTTTCACATGAGTGAAAGGTTTTTGCGGGTCACTGAATAAAAAATTTTAAATCTGCCTCTGGTGTCTTACTTGAAGAATTAAAAAAAAAAACAACAACAACCAAACCCGCACTACTAAATAGATATTTAATGCCAATTTAAATGGCTGCCATTTAGAAGGGATTTCCAACCATCTGAATAATGTTGGAACAGTTTAACTTGTGGCATTATTTGGTTTGGTGAATTCTACAATGAATCCTGTAATATATAAAGATGGCATTGCATGCACCCATTCTTAATGAGATTACATTTTAATGGAAATATTTCCATCCTTCACTCCTACCCAAAGCCTGTTTTCTTCCTTTTCCAGTTCCCTGAAAGCTTTCCACCTGCCGTTTGGTTATTGCTGCCACCTCATGTCTCAAAATAAAATTGCAGTGGGATTGCTGTTCTCAAAAGATTTGCACTAGCGTGCAGTTTGTGAAAATAGCTGTTTGAGAGCAACAGTTGTTTTTCTCTGCACTCTGAAGTGATGGCCAACCATGGAGTGATTCTAAGTAGTGTATACTTCACAAGCAAAAGGTGCAACTAACAAAACAGGAAGGGATTTAAGAGTCCTAAGCCCTAGCATAGGACAGATTGCCCATGTGACCTTGGCGTGCACGCACTTTCCCCCTCATAAAACTGAACTTAATGCTCTGAAAGATCTTTTTTTTTTTTTCTGTGTGTGGTTTTGGTTATAATAACATAGCCCTTATACGTGATTCTATTTATTTCTTTGGGCTAAAGTTCTCGGTGTTGAACGTGTTTTCCTTTGGAACTATGTTAAATAGATGTTCACATTTTCATTGTGCAAGTTGGTAGTTTTGAGAGCTCTCCTTTGCTCAATTAGAAACAGATCTGAAGATTGTGTATTGTTAGTGCAGCCTTAATCAGAGTGACATTTCCCCTGCTTGCTTTGTTTTTTGTGGGCTTTCTTAGCCCAACTTTGTACTTGCAGTGCATGTTAAGATTACAAAGTCAAGTGTGCTGCTTATAGAGTTCCCAGATTTAAAAAAAAAAACAAATCTGGATTTTAAAAGATTTATAATTACACAATTCCGTTTTCTTCAGCATTTTGAAATACAGCATTAATATTTCCATTGGCTAGAAAGAAATCTGAAGACAAAATTTTCTCGATCCAGGAGAGGGAAGGCAGATGGGGTTGGCTGTGGATGATGGAATTTTTCTTCAGTCCTGAAGAATATTACAATTTGGCAAAACCTTTCCTTGAGGATTCTGCTATTTTAATCTGACTTTGTAACAAATATTTATTTGTAGCATTTTAACAGATACTTTAGTTATTTCTCTTAGTCACACTGTGAGATGTTATTCCTTTATAATTCTATTGATGGGTAAAGCAAAGTCAAGGGAACATAATGCCTCACCTTTAACTAATTTAGCCTTAACTGCTAAAAGGTCTTTTATAGAATCCACTTCTTGAACCTCTGTTGCGTAGATAACCTGTTGAATAAATTAAAAATGGATTTGGACCTGCAGTTATCAGTTATGTTTAGATATAATCCCTGTTCAGAGGGGCATGAATCGTTATTCAGTACAGTTTGCTTTGCCACTGTC
This sequence comes from Ursus maritimus, assembly GCF_017311325.1. Classification (NCBI taxonomy): domain Eukaryota; kingdom Metazoa; phylum Chordata; class Mammalia; order Carnivora; family Ursidae; genus Ursus; species Ursus maritimus. Next base: position 27,671,627 of record NW_024424786.1, read on the forward strand.
CTTTGTTTCCAGATTTTCAGATAAGTTTCAAGTGATGTTGTTCAGTCCATCGTGACCAAGTTGTGCAAGTAAAATCCTGAGACTCACAGCCTCAAGTGACTGGCTTACTGCTAAATATAAAATGCTTATTGAGTTATTTCAAACTACTAATTTTGTTAGTCTATTGAAAAAGTTAGTGTTACTATTGTCAGGTTTATTTAGCACAGCTCCTTCTAAGTTTTGCAGACTGATCATAATTTCATTATTTTTTTGCTACTGAAACCTTTATTTGCTAATACTTTAGTTTTGTTAAACATTGCTACCAGATTTCTGTTTATTATCCAATTATTACTGATTTTTTTTCCCCCTGAACTGAGTACTGGGTGAAGGCATACGGTAGCTTTAATATAGTGGTAAAGAGCCTAGCCTCTGAAATCAAATTTCCAGAGGTGAAGTCCCAGCCTTACTTTGCCCTATGACCTTTGGCAAGTTATTTAACTGCAGTGAACTTTGGTTTCCTACTCTGTGGAGGGAGATTATAATAGCAACTACCTAATAGGATTGTTACGGTGAGTAAAGGTAGATAGAGAAGATTATCCATTTCTTTATTAGTTAAAATAAATTCCAAGATATTTTATGTATTTTCTTGATTCCTGAAAATGTTCCTTATTTTGGGTTTGTCTTTCTGGAGTTAGGGAAAACTGTAGGGTATCTGAGTATTAATCTTATGTCTAATTGTATATAAATATTTTCTTGGTTTCTCGATTTTCTTATAGTTCCAACCTTAGGTGAGGTAACTGAGGAGGGAAGATACGGAAAGACTAAAACATGACGTTTCAGGGTTTATGATCTGTAGGGATGGGTGGTTCATTGGAGACATTTAGTCTGACCCACTCTCTTGGCCTCCACGAGGAAGCCTTCCCCCACTTCCTCGATGAGGTCAGACTCCAGGAATAGGCCCCGTGGCACTCTGTATTTTGTGAAGAAATAATTGTTTGATTCTTTTTCTTCAGTGCCTTTCTCTTCCTACAACATAGTATATTCCATGATGCCAGAAACTGCTTTTTCTTCCTGGTGTTTCTAGTTCCTAGTGCGTGTCTTGTACACAGGTGTATGGCAGATATTTGTTGAATGATTAAACAAGCTCTCATGTTAGGAAGACACTGAGATGCATCTCAGATAGACTTATCCCAAGTCACACGCTTTCTGTTTCTAGCAGAACTCGGGTTTCTAGTCCCCTACACTATAGTAGTCTTCGCTCTTTCTACTACATTATGAAAATGTTAGTTCAGAGAGAAGATAAACAGTATCTACAGGTAACAATTACAGAGGCAGAATGTACACACACTCCAAGGGGCTATGGAAATTAAAGTGAATAAAAAGTCCCTTTGTCGGGGGTTGGCTGGTAGCTACCGGAAGGGCGTAATGAAGGAGAAGACATTTGAACTAGATAGATCTTGGGTGGAAAGGTGTGGGAAAGATCACCCCAGCCATAAACAGTATTTCATGTCTCTGTATGTGTCATTTTAGTCTTGATATTATTAATCTCATTATTGCAGTAAATCTGTAAAATAAAGTATATATCAGCCAGCTAATGATCTTGTCTTATTTCAGTGAACAATGTGGGAATGTCATATGAGTATCCTGAATACTTTTTGGACGTTCCTGACTTGGACAACGTAAGTCTTTTTTTGTATAGTACGGTAACAAAAAGAATGCATGCGAGTGTTGGCCAGGCAGTGTGGTGTAATGGTGCACACCGTGAGCACTGGAGTCCTGCTGCCCGAGGCTCACGCTCTGGCTCTTCTGCCTGTTCGCTGAGTTACCCTGGCGATGAGCCCAACCATGCTTCGTGTCCGTTCCCACGTCCATAAACTAGGCAACTTCATAGGGATGTTAGAAGGACTGAATGAGAAAACGTTTGTAACCTCATTAGTATAGTGCCCGGTTCAATAATAACTCATCGTATTTTTCTTATTTCTATTTTTATTATATCAAAATAGCTTTGCTTTCAGTATCGGGATTCTAAACATGGATTTAGAAATCATAAATATGTTAATATATAGCAATATGGTTGATTCAAGTAAACCTACCAAAATGAAAGTTATATTCTTGAGGCATGCAGAATTCTTTAATAAAAATTAGAAAAGCATATCATTCAAGGAATATGTGAATTTTAAAAAAACTTGAGAATCTCAGATTCAATAATTTCTCCTTTCGATATGAGCAGAAGGAAAATAGCATATTTATTTTAGATTTAGTGTCTTTTGCTTCCAGATTTTCCTTAATACATCTACCTTGAATTTTGCATATTAGCATGAACTATTGCTTTTGGTAGAAAAGTACTATAACACTGAGAGTAAAAAAAAATTTGCCTCTCTACTCTGACTCCTGTCATTTTCCAGTTCTCTACTCTATCTGGGGAAACATTCAGTGGTTCGCTAGATCACCTGCATATATATATCTAATGTGGTTACTTCCATGATGGTATGTCTATAAAATTACCAATATTTTCTTTTGCAGACCATCAGGAAACTGATAAATATTAATGTTCTTTCTGTTTGTAAGGTAAGCAGTTTCTTTATAAATACATCAGCCTTTTTTGGTTCGTTCTGTTTAAAAACATGTGATCAGTGTGTTCACTTCAGCCAGCTCCTGTTTCCATGTAAGTATGCGTTCTAGATGAAGGCGGTCTATTTCCTTCTGTCTTCAGGAAGTAGAAAGAGCCGAAGACCAAACAAGTGTGTAATCTTGCTTTTCCACAACTGCACCTGTGCAAACAGTGTGGCAGGCCCTGGGACCACACAAGCTAACTTAGGCTGAAGATGGATTTTTACAAAGTTTTCTTCTACACACAGTTCTTCACTGACAAATTATTGCCATCTCGTATCCCCTGTGACCATGTAAGTGGGTGAATTGACTGTTGTGGTAAAGCATTGTGTGGTAGTATGGGGCTATAAAGTAATGAGAGTGATTTTTATTAGGCACACATAAACATTATTCTGGTTTTTAGTTGGTAGGCATGTTACTTGTATGTGCCGACAACAGACGCCACGGCTAATAACGTGCTCAAAGGAAGAACAGGTTACTACCTATGTGAGCATCTGAGCACCACTTGTCCTTGTGTGTTAGCAGTCCCTAAAAGTCAGATACCGTACCTTGATTATACATCCTAGCCTAGCGGAAAATATTGCCTGAGGCAGAATTTCCATAGGCAACATCACATACTTCAAATCTGAACATACAGTAGTCCCCCTTATTCACAGGGGGTGTGTTCTGAGACTTCCACCAGATGCGGGGAACCACAGATACTACCAAGCCCTGTATTTACTATGGTTTTTCCTATACCTGTGATAGAGCTTAATTTATAAATTAGGCTCCGTAAGAGATTAACAGTAATAATAAAATAGAATAATTATAACAATATACTGTAATAAAAATTATGTGAATGTGGTCTCTCTCTCTCATAATATCTGATTGTACTGTACTCATCCTTCTTGTGATGATGTGAGATGATAAAATGCCTACGTGATGAGATGAAGTGAGAGGAAGGACACAGGCGCTGTGACCTGGTGTTAGGCTGCTACTGACCTTCTGACGATATAGGTTGGAAGGAGGATGATCTGCTTCCAGACTGCAGTTGACCTCGGTTGACTGTGGGTAACCTGAAACCTTGGGAAGTGAAACCACAGATAAGGGGGAGCTATTGTAGCGACAGAAAAGCCAAATCCATTTTCAGTAACTCTTAAAAGCTCTATTTAAGGAAATCAAAAAATATTTACCTCAAAACTATTAGAATTAACTAGATAAACGTAAATAAGCACTTCATTACTAATGTTTACTTTATGGCATGGTCTTGATCTTTTTCTCTTTTGTGAATGTTTAAAGAGAAATTCTCCTTATGTCTTCATGTCCTGAGAAATCATACCTGTTTCATGCTTGATTTCAGGTGCAAGGACCCTAAAATCTTATGCCTTGTCCAACTTTTCATGTATGGCTGTGCCTCTCCCTGGATAATATAATATATGTGTTGCTTTTCAGGTGCTTAATTAATTGAGTTTTTATGTGGTTTTGTACAATTTTAGCACTCTGTCGGTTCACATAAACCAGCTACCAGAACGAAAGCTTCATTGTGGCTGTATGCAGACCATGTAACATTTGGTAGCTCGCTACTTAAAGGCACCTCATCTGAATTGTATTGTAATATGACAAATACTTTTCTAAAAGAAAGAACCACAGTATCTTTTCCACTGTTGTTTTTAACCAGGGTTTTTACTTCCACAAGATTTAGTTTAAGTGAGGTAAACTACTAACAAGTGGATCTTTGAGTAAATTTGGAGCAAGACCCACACACAAAATGGATGCTTTTAAAACATGGTTGATGTAAATATATCTATATAGTTTTAAAGGTATTTCCCTTGGCACACCTGTATAAATGTTAACATTCTTCAATAATCTGTGTGAGGTTTCAAGTTAATTAAATAACTCTACAATTTACTAGCTGTATGACCTTGAACAAATTACTTGCCCTCTGTGCTTCAGTTTCTCATCTGTAAATTGAGGGTGTTAATCTTTTTACCTCACAGGGTTGTTTTGGGAATTGAGCAAGGTAATATGTGCAAATCACATAGAAGAGGACCCAAATCATAGTAAGGGCCCTAAAGAATGTTACTATTAAAGATTTTTAGAAAAACGTGAGTTTATTTTTTAGCAAGCAAAGTTTTTTGATCAAAATTAACATTCTGGTCTATAATTTGTATGTTTTGTGGTTTTGCCTTTTGAAATGACTGCTGTGTACTATTGTTTTGATAATCTTTTCTAGTACATCTGGCCAAATACCTAAAAATAATGAGTGTTAAAGCTATGTGCATGTATTTCATAATATATTTTCATGAGTTAATGATGAAAAATATGTTTAAGTGTTTAAATTTGATTTTATAGAAGTGTTAATATTAGCTACAGATTTAGTCTTCTGATAATTAACTCCTCTGTCAGATAAACTGTATCAGGTGTTTACTCTAGATACGTTAGTATTTTCTCCAGTAACATCCTGCTTGTCAGTACTCACATGTTTGTGTACCTTTATGATATAAAACCCTGGCTTCCTCTCTCTCCCCAAACATGCGTTTCTGGCTGGCAGTCTACAGAATACTAATGATAAAAGGCCAGGGTCTTGACCTTGACCTGTAAGAACCGGTCAGCTTGCTGTGCTCCATGGCTACACACAGCATCCTCTAGGCAGCACCTGAGCACAGAGCAGGGTGTGCAGGTGGTGATCACCTCATGTCCCTGCTTGAAGATGAGTAGTGCCAGGGGGCATTGTGGATAAAGCAGTACAGATCCAACAGCACTCTACAGTACCCTTTGGGTTCTTGAAAACAACAGTGAGATAATAATGAGGCACTAGTCCTTAAGATCTTGACAGATCGCAAAATACTTCTCCCACTTCTTCGTTCTTCCTCTTCCACTTTCTCTTTTCATGTTGGTGTATGTATTTGTTCCCATGAAATGAGTTGTGGGGGGGGGGAGTCATGCTGACTTATTAAACATGTCCTATCATATATTGTGAACCGTATTGGTGGGAAGTGTCAGCGCCAGGAGAACTGGATATATAGGCTTCATGTTTTTGTATGTAAGCCTGATTTTGCAAATCAAGTCCCATTTACAAAGCACTAAGGGAGTTTCCTATTTAAAACACTTATACATCGGGGCGCCTGGGTGGCTCAGTCGTTGGGCGTCTGCCTTCGGCCCAGGGCATGATCCTGGCGTTCTGGGATCGAGCCCCACATCAGGCTCCTCCGCTGGGAGCCTGCTTCTTCCTCTCCCACTCCCCCTGCTTGTGTTTGCTCTCTCGCTGTCGAATGAATAAATAAAATCTTTTTAAAAAATAAAAAATTAAACACTTATACATCAAGCTGAATAATCATCCTTTAATTTATCTTTAGTGTAAACATGAATTTTCCTGTACCTTTGTGATGTACACTTTTAGTGGAAAAACAGTTCAAAACTCTTGCTTGATTCATCATGGAACTAAGAACATCTGGAGGACAGCCAAGTGGTCTTTGTTGGGCTGTAGACAGGATCCATGGCATTGGCATCTCAGTCGCACAGCTGACTAGTGAGTGTTCAGGGGTTAGAATGTTTGACTCGAGCAGCAGGAGGCAAGGGGTGTGCGGTGGATGGCCAACTGGTGGCCAGAAAGGTGAGGGAGGACACACGTTGTGTAAGAGCTTGGGTGCCGGGCTCAGGAGGATAGAGGGCCCTAGGAAGCTTTAGAGCAGAAATAAGGTGTGATCTGATGTACATTTTAGAAAGGGGGGGTCTAGTGGCAGAGTGACATGGTGTATGTGTTTTGTGGTCTCTGTTTATTCTCGTTGTACTGAAAAAAGGGCATTCACCTTGATGAGGTTTTCTGCGTGAGCCTCCCAGGTTTAGTGTCCTTCGGCGACGCTGCAATGTGCCCTCTGGTGTATTTTGATGAATTGTGCTTCAGTTGACTGTGTTATGTTGCAAGGGCCGGGGCTCCATTTTCTGTAGAAGTGTAACTTCTATTGGGAGCCCTGGGGTAACTTAAAAGAAGATGAAAATTGGTCTGGTTCTAGAATCTTAGAAGATTTTATGGTGACCGGACATCAGGAGAACTAGGGCATGGGTATCTGCTGCCTAGTGTCATAACGCACGTATTGAAAAAGGTTTATACAAGAAAGAAAGCAGCCTCTTCTCATCATCAGTGCTGGCCCAAGTTTATCTCCTTACCACACCATGCAATAGGAGCCGGCTGGCTGAGAAGCATGCCAGGAAAGATCAGAGAAGTCAGTGCACCCTTGTGACCTTGGGCTTGTTACCCTAAAATGGAGATGTTTGCTGGGTAAGATCGCAGCATCTTGTTGGAGGTCCTGTGCCTCTTTCCGAGCATTGAATGACCTGGATCCTTCCAGTCCGGAATTATGGCTTGGTCCTTGTGCTCCTGTATTAGGAGGTCAGATGATTATAAAAAGTCACATAAGTTCTACGTTCCAGCAGAGAAATAATAAAAGTGAAATACCCTGACCAGAGAAATTTCGGGTCGTCGCCAGATGAAGTGGTAGTGAGTGGTCCAGAAGAATATTGGGGAAGAAATATTAACCAGAATAGTTTTGACTGTAGACCCTTGATGTGTCATCATAGAGTCCAGCTCAGCTCTCCCAGCCCTTGTCTGAGACCTGCTTAAGGAGGCTTTCCCTTTACCAGACATAAAGCTGTTAGTCAAAGTAACCCCAGGGGTATTTAGAAGCCTTGTTGCTTGTTGCTTGCCTTACAGTTTTGCTCTCAAATCCTTCAGGGGTAAATTTTGTCTTGTTCTTGTGCTCTGCTGAGCAGTTAAGCACCAAGGTGAGAAGAGCGGTGGTGTGGAAGTTCTATATAGTTGACCAATACGGCAGGTGGATCTCCTTCAACTGGAAGAGAGGTCTTCCTAGCCAGGGCTTTTTTTCTTATGATTTCAGATGCTCTGTGACTAAAATCTAAGGTAAGTCTTATTTCTCCTCAAGAACAGTGACCTTCAGACCAGAAATGGTGGCATTTAGAGATAATTAAGACTCCAAATATTGACTCAGACTCTTCTAAAATAGCTGTGGTTTTATGCCTGGAGTGCTTTCCATCTCAGAATACTGAGAGTTTGCAAAGGAAATGGTTGTACGACTATTGATTACTATGGGAGAATCGTGGGAAATGGAAGAAGTCCCACAACTCCAGAGGCAAGTCTGGTTTCAAACAGCAGGACACTAAGCTCCACACCAATTCAAAGACAAGTTCTAAAAGTGATCTTGCTTGCACTGTTTGTTTAGGATTTGAGATTACTTGTTTTAACATCCGCCAAATTCGGAGTTGCCTTCCTCCTCTAGGCCTGATGGTTCTTAGATTCCCTTCATGACGGTTTTAGGACCTCAAGGTACTATAGACTCTTCACTCCTTTTCAGATGAACACTACCCAAGCAATATTAACCTAAACTACCTGTAGTTCTTACTTAAGGGTTGGAAAACCATTTCTTCTGATGGTACTGGATCCTGAAGCTGCCACTGGTATTGGTGAAAAAGGTGGATGATTAGTGGCTCTGCCTATACCGGAATCCCTTAGGAAATACGCAGACTACCATTCTGACAAATGGAGAGGACATTCCAGCCTTCTTTATTACCTCTCTTAGAGCAGGGAAGGAAGTGGGTGGGGGTGTGACCCAAGGTAAACTTTATTGACAACCTCCACTTATAGTGAAGGACACTGAGTTTTATTTGTTTTATTTGGGGTTGGGGAGGAGTCTTAAACAGGGGATCAGAATTTAGATATTCTGAATATCTTGAATATCTTCATCAGATATTCAACCAAAGGGGGAACTTGTCTCCCTTCAGTCCAGTCTCCGTCCCCCTACCAAAGTGTTATTTTACATTACGTCATATCGCTTTCCTGGGAGATCCTTCAGTGACTTCTTGCCCTCAAGTCCCGACTCCTTGATGTGACCTATAGCGAAGGACCTACGTGATGTGGCTGTTGCCCGCCTCACCAGTTTCCCCTCAGGTCTGTGTCCCTCTGCTTCTCTGTGTTCAGGTCACAGCGCCTTCACCGTCTTGAACATCCTGTTCCCTCAGGCAGTTCCCTCTCCATGGAAGCTCCCTTGTCTCCCACTTCACTCGTGCTACGCATCCTTCAGTTCTCAACTAATAGTGTTTTTGTCCTTGGGGGCCGGTGGGGAGCCTTCCAGAGTCGGCCAGGTCTCTCAGCCACGGAAGTTTCGTCACACATGGCACGTCTTTCCTTCACTCACAGTTCATTTTCAGTTTAGTGTCTCTCTATAGATTGTAAGCCCCGGGAGTGCTGGTCCCGTGTTCTTTTTGTTCTCTGCCGTTCCCTAGCCCTGGGCCTCACCTATGGCAGGTATAGAGCAAATGATTTTGTTCTTGTTTTGTTTTTATATTTTATTTATTTATTCATGAAAAACAGAGAGAAAGAGGCAGAGGCAGAGGGAGAAGCAGGCTCCCCATGGAACAGGGAGCCCAATGCAGGGCTGGATCCCAGGACCCTGGGATCACAACCTGAGCCGAAGTTAGACACTTAACCGACTGAGCCACCTGGGCGCCCCCAACAAATGCTTTTGAATAAATAAATGAGTGGATTAAAAAATTGAAAATCCTCTTTCTTTGGGAATAAGGAACCCACTTACTGCATGTTGCCCTAAAAGGCTGAACTTAGATCATCATTGATATTTACACTCAAGTAAATTGTGAGAACTTTGTAATCTTTGAATCTGCCAGAAGTGGAACGGACCAAAGGTGAGTTCCCTTTCTGATTCTAGGCCAGAGGTTGCAAGCAATAGTCTGGGTTGCATGCGCCCTACCAACTTATTTCAGTTGGTTCAGGCAGTGTTTTCAGAATGGGGACGTTCCACACCCAATGTCTAGCTTCTCCTCGGGAAGATTTGGAAATGAGGTAACGCAGACCTGAGCTGCTGCCTGCCAGTAAGCGGGCAGGGTGGAGGAGCAAGCAGGTGAGTCCGCTGAGTAATGAGGCCTGCCCTGTCCAGGTCACCACGGCCCCCACTCGCCCCTGCTGTCTGGCACGCTGCGCTCGTTTATGGCACCTCCTGGTCCTGTCAGGCATTGGAGTCTGCGTTCCCCTGTGCAGCTAACTCCAGGTATTCAGTGTACTCAAACTGAATAACTGCTTGGTGGAGCTGAAGGATTAGAATGGTTTTAACTGCATCAGTCTCTCCCATCCCTATGATTATCTGAAATCAAAGCACTTGGAGTGCTTTGCATGGTTTCGAAAAGCTATTTTTTTCCTGCTCCCACCACTACGTATTCATTGTATGTGGCTCAGCCAGAAGGATGTAATGCTATGCCTGGCCCATGGCATAGATAGTAAATGTTCGGATGGATGAAAAGCCCAGGAGAAGCATTGGTTTCCTTTTTCTTACCTGCATTTGCCTTTGACATGTGACATGATACCAGTAGAGGGAGCCCTCTAATAATTTGGAAATCCATAAGAAGAATCTCTGTTCATCCTTCTAATTGTATTTAATTTAGGAATTATGCTAAGAATGTATTCCTCCACGCTGCCCCAAGAATTGAAGTTAACAACACTGGGAAGTCAGTAAATTGTGGGAAGGGAGAGTATGATCTTTAGCCCTGACCCCCACCTGGGGCTTTTCTAGATGAAGACGTTCCAAGTTAGTCTCTAGGGTCTCTTAATCCCTTTTGAAAGCCGCTATTATTATGCTCCTAAAAATTTCCAAAGAATTGGGTACATTTAGCCCTTAGGGTTTCATAGTAACAGGGCTGCTTCAGGCATAACTACAAAATGATGGGTTTGCCAGACTGCACGACAGCCACTCTTTGCATAGCCTTCATCTGTGAGAAACGAGTGAGCGGTTGTAGATTGGTTCTAAGGTTCTTCCCAGCTCAAAGCAAAGCTAGTGTATAGGAGAAATGCCTTATATATAGGTGAAAATGTAAAAATCTCTTCGAGAACTTTAGAAATTATTTTCTCCTCCTAAAATCTGTTACTTTTTGAGAAGTCAGCTTATTTGGGGAAAATTTAAGTAATGGAAACTCTTAGCATATCATAATATGCTCAACTTGGAAAAGCGTTGTCTGGTGGTATATGTGTTTTTAATTTTTGTTTAGAGTTATAGATTACCGCTTTAGATTCATTATTATCCATTGGCATGCAGCCCTTTCTGTTCTGGAAAGTTCTTTTATTTTTTTTTAGTTTAATTATTTTAATATATATCAAAACAATTTATTATGAAAGGAAAACTTTGATATTTTATGGTGTGGGGTTGAATTTCAGATTAAGTAATATGGGGGGGGGGGCAGGCAATGGTAAGGAGGGCTCTTAACGTCCACAAACTTAAAAACATTATTAAAGAGGAAAATGAAATAATACCTGGAGATCTCAAAGCACTCGAAAATTTTTACCTAATTAAGCTTTTTACTCCCCATGCAGTAAATATTCCTTTAGCCATACAGGTGACATTCTAAGAATTTCTAATGAAGTTGTATTCTCAGTACCACAGAGCTCAAATTGCAGTTTCTAAAGGAAATGTGTGGTGTGCCATTCCAGCATGACTTTCAATGAGTCACCCTGTAATTTCTCTCACACAGGCATGGTGTAACATCATTGTTATTTTATGTGATTCTTTTCACTATCAGACTATGATTTTTTAAAATTATTGTTAATGATTCCAATTGAAAAGTTGTTGAAGGCATTTGTATCTACTTCCTTCTGCTTTGTATGAGTTCATGTTTGAGTTGTTTGAATTCGGATCCTGTTTACTCCACTCAGGTTTCTCTGGGTTAGAAGGCAGGGCAGATGTGGACAAAGTGGTGATTCATGATGACCTAATTATTTATATGGAGAGCCTGGATTCTTAGGGCTTTGCCCAGATTCTAGGGTTAAGTTGTTTCACTGTAAATTCTGTTTATATGTAATGGTGATGTAGGTGAAAATATTTGTTTCCTTATTTTACTAAGTTACCTTGAATTTTAATCTTTCCATTTGGGTTTTGGTTGTCTTCTTGAGCATAATACAGTACTGTTTTCTTTGTCCTATTCTTTACAGAAAGTGACCAAATGCCAGAGGTTACACGATACAAAAATAATTTGCTTATAAAAATAAATCAGTTGCATGTAAAACAATTTGTATAATTTGTTTTATTTGCTTGTACAAGTTTTCATAATAAACTAAAATGCAGGGAAACCTAAATTGGCTTTTGGGTATAAAATAAAATTCCTTCTATGAGCTCTTGATTACTGATATCAGAGAAATGAAAGAGTAAAAAAATTTATTCATGTTAATTTCTTTCAGAAATAACATTATATATGGGGGCTTTTCTAATTACAAAACCAGTGCAAATAATTGCCAAAAAACGGGAGAAATATTTAAGAATACTAAGATGGTTACATTTTAGTATAATATTTTCAGAGATTTTTTTTTTAGGCCAGCCAATGTATTTTTAAGTCAGGTATCTCAGCTAAATGATCTAATAATACTGATCTGGTTTTTTTATGAGCTAAACCAGCCTCTTGTTTATATCCCAGCCAGAATATATGCAGCTGTGGTAATAAATACCAGTAAATATTTCACTCTCAAAACTGAATATGTGGTATCCCCAGAACAAATTCTAAATTGAGCTGTCATTGCTAAAGACTTTCATTTATTTTTGTATATTCGTATACACTATGGCCAGCTTGTATACAAAGTGATGCAATATATAGGTGCAATATAATATATGTTGACCTTTTTCCCTTTGATTTTAGACTTCTGGGCCTTTTTGTGGTGAAGATTGATGAAACTGTCACTAAAAATATATGTAAATAGGAAATATTTGTTTTTTTCTGGAAAGATTTGAAGTTCTCATTGTTGGAGAGAGACTACTGCAGCAACTTTTATCACTTTTTAGGAAAGAATTAGATTTAGAGTGTTTTCTGTACACTTTTGGAAACAACTTCAACACGGAAGAAAACAAGCCTAGAAATCATGTTTACTGCTACTTTTCTAATATTCTTAACCACTGAACTTACAAGTTATGGTAACCTTATTTTAGCAGTATCTTAAGAGGAACAAAAAATTTCCTGGTACAATTATCACCTGCAGATGGCCTAAAATTAGCATATTGAGTTAACTCCAGAAACAGCTTGTCAGCTGTGAAATGGAGTTCAGATAGAGAGTGAGATTTCACAGAAACGCTTGGTATATGGTATAAATAACCAGATATCAAGATACCAATCGATGCATACAAAGTAAAATGAGACTACTAATAGCTTAGTTAAAATATCCTATGTAAAACTTGATGTCAAAGAGAATTTAATTTGATGTGAACATAGTGAAGCCTCTCTGCTTATGCAGAGAATTTTTTTTTTTGCTTATGCAGAGAATTTTAAGAATTATTTGTATAATATATATACAAACAAAGAAGGCTTGAAGTCGAATTTATGATGAATTATAATCTGATTAGGAGAAAAAAGAATTTAAGTATAGACGAAGGCGTTAATCAGGTTTATAAAAGCATGCAGATTTCAAGTTAACTTTTCTCAGGCTTTTCAGTGTTGTTATTTGACAGGTCAAAAAAGATGTTCCATTCTGTGGCAAGGAGAAATAGTTTAGAGCCAGAATTTAAGAGGAGAAGCCAATGAACAGTGCAAAGGAATTTAAATTTTTCATGAGAGGACTTGATGGATTCTTTGGTCATTGGGCATCCGACAAGTAATTCTGGCCCTTTAATAGCTAGGCATCAAAAACACTGCTTCCTCCTCTTTATGTTAAGTTACTTAAACTTCTTGAGTTTTTTTTTTTTTAAGATTATTTATTTATTTAAGAGAGTGAAAGTGAGTGATGAGCAGAGGGAAAGGGACAAGCAGACTCTGCGCTGAGTGTGGAGCCCAGTGTGGGCCTCAATCCCACAAGCATGAGATCATGACCTGAGCCAAAATCAAGAGTCTTGAGGTTCAACTGACTGAGCCATCCAGGTGCCCCTAAACTACTTGAGTTTAAATTCACATGTATAAAGGATCCATTTGGTGCTTGCTTCGGGAACACGTATACTAAAATTGGAATGATACAGAGCTTAGCATGGCCCATATGCAAAGATGGCCCAGAAATTCATGCAGCGTTCCATAATTTTGATGTTAACTTACTGTGGTAATCCTTTCGCAGTATATACATATATCAAATTATTATGCTCTACAGCTTAAATTAATACACTGTTATATGTCAGTGTATCTTACTGAAACTGGGAGGGGAAGGATATATTTTGAACATGTCCATACATCGAAGACCATCCAGAAAATATTTAACATTTAGCTATTCATATAGTTTTATAAGTAAGATTCTGTCTTATGCGGTTTTATTTTGTCTCCGAACATGGATAATTTTTTGCCATTCAGAAAGGGAACATTTAATGTATGATGTGCATACAGTGTAGGGGAAAAAATAGCTCCCATGCATGCATTTATATCTCTTCAATATCCCAGCTAAAGTGGTAGTTCTTATGGTATTATATTTAGGAGTGTAAATTTATGTCTTGGGAAAAAATCTGAATTGAACTTTACAACTCTGCACAACCACTTGTTAATAGTCATATAGTTCTGAGATCCCTGGTCAGAATAAAAGAATCCATCAACAGATTTTTGTAGACTTCCCTGAGAGTTTTCCAGGTTGATTGCTGCCTACAAATCCCATCCTTTGTCTCCTTAAGTGTAGAAGGGCCAGACAGTCAGTGGCTACCCCAGTGAACTGAAGAGTTAGCTACTCTTCAGTTAGCAAGTTTCGTTTCCTGTTATAGATGCATGAACATGTGTACACACACACACACACACACACACACACACACACATCCCTGCCCTTGGGCGAAAACATGTTTATTATCAGTCTTCTTACCCTGTTTCTGGTGGTCTCAGGACTTGGAGGACTGAATGATCGCTTCTCTCCATGGAATGCCTGGGGACCTCTTACATTAGCTAACCATTATGGTCCCCTGAGGAAATGTGCTAAGTAAAAAATGTTCTCAGATTTTGCTAGGAATGCATATAATATATCCTTACAATAAAATACTCTACAACGGTTAATAGGCCTGCAGTACGTCTTTTGGTGCTCACATGGGGAACTGTCCACAATGTAGTATGATACACAGATTGCATGACATATATAACAGGATGCACATGAATTTCTTTATAAGCTCCGTTCAACAAAAGGTTTCTTTAAAGGCATCAGTTCTATGGCATACATTGTCATTTCTTGCAGCTGTTTGCCTTTTTGTATTCTATTCTACTAGAATATTTTTTCTGCCTGATGAATTCCTATTTATTCTTTCAGAACTTAACTGAAATATAATCTGTGATGCTCTGGACCTGATTCCCCAGACATAACTATGTCTCTCCGAAGCATTAGTGCCCTCTGTTCTTACCTCTGTGGTACTACTCATAGTACATCTTGTGTACACATCTGTTCTCTGGCTAGGTAGTGAGCTCCTATCAGCTAGCCCAGGTTTGAGTACATAACATGGCCTCGACTAAGCAGAAGAATGCCTCTTAATTACTTCACGTTGCTTGGGCCATAAGTTGATATGCATAGAACATTTTGAGAGCTCTTTTTTCTCCTGGGTTTGATAAAGTAACATCCACTGTATTTTGTGATTCCAGTTCTTGAACTCATTTTTATGAATTTTAAGATTTTTTTCAACACTTCATTCAGGGGCGCCTGGGTGGCTCAGTTGTTTAAGCATCTGCCTTCAGCTCAGGTCACGATCCTGGGATCCTGGGATGGAGCCCCGACTCAGGCTCCCTGCTCAGCAGGGAGTCTGCTTTTCCCTTTGCCTCTCCCCCTGCCTGTGCTCCCTTTCTCTCTCTCAAATAAATAAATATATAAAATCTTAAAAAATTTTAAAAATAATAAAAACTTCTTTGACGAATAATCTATAAACCATAAAATTCATCCACTTTAAGTGTATAATTAAATGGTAAATAATTCACAGAGTTGTGCAATTGTCTCTAAATCCAGTTTTAGAACAATTCCATTACCCCAAGAGCATCCCAACTGAGGTATTTTTCAGTATTGATGGAACTATCCAGAAACTTCTGTTGTGGGTTGAACTTTATGACCTCAAACTCTGCCATCGTTTTTGGCTCTAAACCGTGTCAGACACAACATGCTTACAGGAGACCTACATACGTAGTGGTGCCACATCCTAAAAGAATAGTGTGTGCTGGCAGTAAGGGACACCAGTTTCTCTTCAGAGGCTTGCTGTGTGACGAGCTCTGTGCTGGGTCCATTATATACATCACCTCATTTGAGATTCAGAATAACCTGTAATGTAAATGCCTTCTTTATTTAATCCATATGTACTCTGCAGAAAAGGAAGTAATTCGAGGTCACACCTCTAGCAAGTGGGAGGGCTGGGATTTGAACTTGGACCTGACTGTGTCAACCACACTTGCCTGAACATTCAGTGGCTCTATATTGAGCAATTACTGTGTGCTCCCATGAAAAGGCACATCTTAGGAAACGTGTAAGCAAGTTTGAAGAGTTACTTAATCTGAAAAGGGCGGAGGTAACTACAGTGTTGAAAGGATCAGCTCTGAAATCAGCTTTTTCTCTGACTTAGCTCCATCCAGTTTGGTTTGAGGCCCTGTGGGCATATCCTGAATCGGGTCAACAAACCTAGAAAAGAGAAGAAACAGGAACACGTTGTAAAAACTATAAAATACCGAGGCCACTTGGGTTATCAGCATAATTTCTGATTGAGTTTGCTTTGGGGGTTATTTCATCTTTAAGTCTTAAAATGTTACCATCGCTCAGTTTTCATCAACACAGATGGTCAATTTTATTAGTGAGAGTAGTGGTTTGGCTGCTGTAACAGAGACTTACCAGTGGCTTAAATAAAATAGAAATTTATTTTCCTCTCGGATAAAAAGCTGGGTAGGTAATCAGGGTTTGGCATAGTAGTTCCCCAGTCATGAGGGATCTTGCCTCTTTATCTCGTTGCTCTGCCCCCATTATCACACAGCTCTTATCTTGGGGTTTAAGTGGGTTGTTTTAGCTCCTTCCACCACATCTATCCAGACATCAGGAGGAGGAATGTGTCAGGAGGAGGACATGTGTTTTTCTCTCCTTTAAGGCCATGACCAAGAAGTTGCACGTGTAACTTCCAGTCACATCTTGTGCTATAGAATGTAGTCAGAGAGCACATGCCCCTCATTCTGTGAAAATGACTTTAATATGAAAAACATAGACTTGTATGTAAGGAGAGAGATATGGAACGCTTTAAGCCAAACTAGATTTTTCATGATTTTTTTTTTTTTTTTTTTTTTTTTTTTTTTTTTTATAATCTGGGCCAGAAGATTCGGCCCAATCCAGAAACTTCTGTTGACATAATTACCCTAGGCTTTGAGGACACTTCCTTGTATGTTTCAAAGTTGGCAGTATGTCAGTCTATCTTTCACGATGCAGTCAGTTTGAGCTTGTTTTTCCTGGAAAAGTATATGCAGCAGCTCCTGGCTTGACATCTGGGTTGGGAGCACTGCATAGCAAATTTTACCTTGGTAAAGCTGAATACGTTTTCTTTCTTCAAAATATTTCTAGGAAAAAAATTTATTTTCTCATCAGAGTACTGTTTTCATTAAGACATTGTAGTATTCAAGATAAAACACTTAAAATTCCTGTGTTTGGCACACATGCCAACTTTTCTGTGACAAAGCAGCATTTGCTTCTTAGAAAATTGATCATACATGCAAAGCAAGAATTCATTTTCTAACCTCAGTACTTAACTATGAAGTGGCCTTGAGGAATCCAGTGGATGTCTTAACTTTTCTTAGTTAATAATATCTTAAAACAGAGTTTAGAAGTAGCCTCTCTCATCATATTATATGTACTTTTTAAAAGATTTTGTTTATTTATTTGAGATAGTGAGAGAGCAGGAATGCGTGAGCAGAGGGAAAGGGAGAAGCAGACTCCCCACTGAGCAGGGAGCCTGACATGGGGCTCAATCTCAGGACCCTGAGATCATGACCTGAGCCGAAGGCAGACACTTAACCCACTGAGCCACCCAGATGCCCCGTATTATATGTATTTAATCAACAATTACAGGGCCCTTTGAAAATTCAGGTGCCACTTTTCTTTGTTGTTGGTTTCAAGAGATCACAGGTAACCTTAACTTTCTTTAAGGTTGAGTTTTACAGCTAGCTAGACCAACAAGGGGAACGAAATGTGAAGGTACACTTAACATTTGCCAACCTGTCACTTTAGGGCATTCTTCTAAAGGCTTTTTTGATAGGGAAAGATCTTTTGAGCACTTAAGATTAGAAATCTTAATCTTGGTTCGCAGATATTTCTTTTGATAACGTATGTCCTTTTCCAGGAGTACATTTTGGGAGACTAGTAAGTCCTTACTTACTCACTGTAAGTCCTTAATTATTTGAAGATCTCTGTGCCAGTATTACGTTTCAGGCAAGGCCAATTTTAGCCAAGTTTACTGAAGGTATTCCCAATGTTATCTCCAGTGATTTCATCTGATTCCTTTTTATGCACTCTTGACACAGCCAAATTATATAGAGTATATAAAAGAAACTGCTGTCTGTAGAGTGGTGAGTGGTTTCGTGATTCCCTTCTGTTTTGAGTGGGTGGCTTCTCTCCACTCTTTATCTGTTGCCCGCATCCTCAGCCATCACGAATGTTTTGTTTTCTCTTTTGCAGATGACACGATTGGTGCTGCCCGGTATGGTGGAAAGGTGAGTCACGAGCTCACACACAAACACTAGAGAGACAGAGCTCATGATTATTTATAGGGAGAATCCTTTCTTTGCAAAATTCATTAAAGTGACTGATGAACCTATCCTCCATGTCTTAGCAACAGAGTAATGTGCCTGGCGAGTCACACGGTAGAGCATGAGTCATCCGGTGGTGGAGGCCTTTTCCACTCGATTCCCTTTTTATTTCCCTCTCCAGGGTGGTGGTGGTTCCTTCAGATCAGGATTAAAAAGTGTGCCTGAGTCACCATCACCAGCTCAATTGCCTGCTACTCTGAGGGGGCGAATAGAGTTCCTGGGGTATTCCCGGGAATGCCTTCTTAAAGCTGTATGCTCTCAGAACTGTAATCAGTGGAGTTTCACAAAGCAAGACCCCATCTTCTGGTTGTTTAGTTTTTAATGGGTGAATGGATATATGAGGAACTGAGGCATGTTATAAAATGGTTGTAAGATGTCAAACGCACCCTTGGAGCAGAAACCCACACTGTGGAACCCCCTTTGTGTTCTGGTTTAAGTTGGGTTCCACTAGGATATGCTAGATGTCTTCATTTTCATTGAGAAATGTGTCGTAGAGTTTCTTCTTGAAATAGCATGAAGTGTAAAATTGTAATTAAGCTCTGTTTCTCCCTTGGAAAAGCCTGAATGATGTCTAGGCTTTCAAAAGAAACCTGTTGAAAAGATCTGGGCTTGCATCTTGAGCTAGCTTGATCATTTGCTAAATTTAGGGTTCACAGTCATCCTTCCTCTGCAAAACAGCTTTGAGTTTGGAAGAGATCCAAAGGAATCACAGCTTCGGAAAGGGCATTGCCCAAAGACCCTACTTCTGTGAAGAAACCTCTATGACCAGCTTCAGGCAGGGTTGACAGCTAATGCGTATTGAGAACCTATTACGTGCCAAGTATTGTACTGAGGACTTGATGTGTGTTAACTCATTTAACTTTGATAGTCTCCCACCATTGTACAGAGGAGGAAGCGAGCTTAGGAATCCCATTTTGTTTGTCATCTACAGAGACCGGTGGAGAAATGGCTTCTTTGCAGGTTTTGTTTGTAGTTCCATTTTATATGAAGTTTGGTATATTTCAATTCCTTTAGTAAAATTTCCCTTTAAACCCTCAGACTGCTTCGTGTTGGTCGACAGTAGGAGTGTGCCCCTGATGGTCAGATAGGAGATTACAGAGAATTGGGGCCGACAGGGTAGAACCCAGAAAGGATGAAATTTAGGCCATCATCTTAATCCAGTTTTGATATCTTCCACTGACTTGGGATTAATTCAGGACAGTAAGTCCATCCAGTAAAAAGGAAATACTTACAAACCGCAGAAGCATTGGAAAAGGAATTTTTAAGTATGTTGGTGAAAACCGTATCAAAAGAGATGACAGTTGTGGGGTAATGTAGATCATAAGGGATTTAAATAGTCATGGAATTTTAGTAGTTTAATTAATTGAAACCAGCCCCACCTTATTTGATAGGAAGTGAGTCCCAAAGAGATTGAGCGCTATGAAGCTTCATAATTAGTTAGTAAATGATACAGACATGGGGTGCCAGGAACTTCACTCCTATCTTTAGAGACATAGCAGCCATGATCGCAGTTATAGCTGGAGCATTAGATAAAAACAACGCAGGGGCGCCTGAGTGGCTTAGTCGTTAAGCGTCTGCCTTCAGCTCAGGTCATGATCTCAGGGTCCTGGGATAAGCCCCGCATCAGGCTCCCTGCTCCGCTGGGAGTCTGCTTCTTCCTCTCCCACTGCCCCTGCTTGTGTTCCCTCTCTTGCTGGCTGCCTCTGTCAAATAAATAAAATCTTAAAAAAAAAAGAAAATGCAAAGAAGAGGATCCATTCATTCAGCAGACACTCACTGCGTAGAGTTTATCATGGAGTCTACAGAGGATGAACTGGATCTTTGCCTTTAGGAAATCAAGTTGATTTTAAACTAAGGTTGAGAAATGATCTGGTGGAAATCCATCATAGGCTATGGACTGAAACTGACGCCACGAGGGTGATTGTGGCACTTGCTAAGAACTAGTAAGAAATGTAAGTGGACTTTGTGAATCAGTACTTTTGGTGAGGAGAGGGAACAGCGAAGTCCACTCGAATGAAAGGAATTACGAGTTGTATTAATTAAGGTAAGCTAACTGCTATAAGAGACCATCCCAAGATCTCAGTGGCTTAACACTCTAAAGGTTGACTTTTTTTGTCCTGATACACAGCCAGTGTGGTTCAGTGGTTGGGGCTGTGCTCGACCCAATCATTCAGGGATCTCAGACTCTTTCTGTGTAGGGGCTGTTCTTCCCTTGGACCTTGCCGCGCTCCACTGCATTTTCTGCATCCAGCTAACAGATGAGGGAGGAGAGAATGAGGATGATTTTATGGGAGGTTTCATGGGCCAGGCCTGGTGTGGTGTACATCACTTCTGTTGACAGTCCATTGTCCAGAACTCAGTCGCAGGCTACCACTAACTGCACAGGAGGCCAGAAATGTTGTTAGCTGTGTGCCCAGGAGGAGAGGAAAAACTCCAAGGTAACCGATCATCTGAAAGCCTTCTTCCTTACACATTATAAGTGATATTATTATAGCCTGCCCTTTATACCATCCTTAAATGGCATATTTCCTATGGTTGGTTTCCATAGGAGTCGTATTTCCATTGAGTAAAGCAGAGTCCTTTATAAAATCCTTTGTTGTTGTTGTTTTTCCCCTTTCACTGATTCTACCTCTGATGTATGAGTTTTCCAAACCCTCTAGAACGATAGCCTAAAGCCACTGACTATCACTAAACAAGTATCTATAATTAAACTAAGGTATTATTACCGCAGAAGTAGAAAGTGCATAATTACATTATAGAGGAAACTTGCTCTTTCCACTTCTCTGGAATTATAAACATTGTGTACAGCTGGAGCCAGGAGGTGGTTGCTATAACAACCATGGAAAAGCTAAAAATAGCCCCTTTCATACTGTATTGCTTAAGGTGGAATTATGACATGTTATGGTGTTTTAGGGCAGGCAGTTCTCTTTCATGTGGGAAATGTTTGCAAACTTCCTTCAGCAAAGCAGGATTTGTATAATGTATTCGGACTGCTGGTTCTAATTATATGTCTGACCCCTCTGTTCCAGGATTCTTTTCTGACATAGAACTCTGTTTTGATATGTTTCTCAGTCTTCTTGAGAGTCTGTTAGAGAATTGTCTGTACCAATTTCAGTGTTATATTTAAGCTTTAAAAAAAAAAAGTAACGACCCTCCAGGAGCACACTTACATACTCCCTGATAAGAAATAGAAATAGGAAGGATCATCATGGAGTCTTTTCTGCACAGTCTCCCTTATCTGCCATCAAACTCTGTATACAGTTAGCTGCCCATTTTGGAGCTGACCCTGTGTTCCAGTCCTTCACGGGAGCACTTACACCTCCCCATCTCTCTCCCCGCCATTGTGGGGCAGTGCTGATGTTCCCGAGGAAGGCAGAAATCAGTGACTTACTGAAAGGAGACCTATCACTTCCTCTATGACAATAGTATTTTTACAGAGCTGTGGACAAGGATACTGCAGCAGTCTGATGGACTACTGGGGCCATTTATGGGAAAAGAAAGTCCTAGCAATTTTTTTTATCCAGGTGACAATTAAGGAGAGTGTTAGGATAGGGTTTCCACAGGTCTGAGGGAATTCTACCAGAGAACAGAGCTATCGGAAGCTATAAATACCAGATACTGAATTTTATAGGGTTGGATGAGTTTAACGTTTGGCTTGTGAAAGGGCTAGTAATTGAAGAGAATATGTTTCTACGAAAAGGTGCTTCCTTATCAGCAGTGGTATTTTCTGCTTTGTTTTTGCGGTATTTTAGTTCTGGTAGATCCTCAGTAATTTGTACCACTGAGACACCATCGTGTGGCTGTTGGCAAGTAAGCAGTGTGATGAATTAAGAATGTTCTATCACAGAAAATGTTACTTGACGTGTTTATTTGGATATTTGTCATAACAGGCTGGGAAGTGTGCTGAAGTACGAGTGACATGAGTCTTCATTATGGAACTTCAGCAAATATTGT
The DNA here is from genome assembly GCF_017311325.1 of Ursus maritimus. Classification (NCBI taxonomy): domain Eukaryota; kingdom Metazoa; phylum Chordata; class Mammalia; order Carnivora; family Ursidae; genus Ursus; species Ursus maritimus. The sequence goes on from NW_024424786.1 coordinate 27,693,911, forward strand.
TAACGTACCTTCCAATCGTAGAATTGTTCCCCAAGTCCCCGGAAAACGAGAGATGAACTAAGGCTCGGTTTTATGTTTGTTTTCGTGTGCAATTAAGTGCAGCCCATTTCGTCCTTCTGCTTGTTATAACAGAGCTGTCATGAGTCTGGCTCTGCCATGGAAACTGGTTTGACGTCACTAATTCTGCTTAGATGGAGGATTAGAGCCAGACAAAGTAGTTGATTTTAAAGATGAGTCCTTTGTGCCTCACAGTCTCAAGTGCTCATCCCCATCTCTGCATGAAGAATAGATACTGTATACAGTACAAGGATTAAGACAGCTCCACTAGCGTGTTGTTTATGATTCAGACAAAACTAAGTTGAATATTGTTATCCTTGGAGAGAAAGAGAATTCTGTGCTGTTGTGTGTGTGGGTGTGGGAGGAAGGTTTTTGCTAGACAAATATATGTGCTTCTTGTTAGCACAGAGTTTTCGTAGAAGGGGTGTTTCTCTGCTGTCCTTATGATACAATTATAAATGCTATCCTTTTATTTCCTCAGGTCCAGTGCATTCTTGCTTTAGACTTTGTTGGTCTTGGGTTTGTTTATGTATTCTGGAGTACAACTACTTTGAATAACGTTCCCTCAAATTCTGACTTTTCACTAATTCAAACTAACTGTACCTCCTAGAAATTTTAATTGGAGGAGAGTATTTGAGAAACAAAGGTCTTAGTTGCCTCAAGGGGTAAACAATTAAAGGAGTATACCTGCATAACTGTGACATGGTTGACTATTGGTCTATTATTTTTGAAAATGGGAAAGAAGTTTTTTTCGTCTTTAAATAAATTTTCCTGTATTGAAATCATTGCTTTGGTGAGTGAAGTTTTAAGAGTGTGTTTTGCTAAGATCAAGATTTCATTTTTAAAATGTATTTGATAACATTAAACTTTAATTTTGGAAGACTTTTAAATTGCATTTCATTTGTGAGGAATGAAATTAAAAATATTAAGATTTTTGTTCAAGGGCACATGTAACGTCCGCCCCCCCACCTGAGTAAAACGGAGCCCATAATCCAGCTGATAAAACCAGCAGGGGTATACTAGAGCTTCAGTGAGGGACAGTATCATCTACAACTACTCTAAACTAGCTTCGTCTTCGTTTGCTCCGAATGACTGAGGCCATAGCAATTCCTGGTTATGTGAGAAGAGATTAAAATAAAATGCTACCTAAAGCTACAAGGATGCTTAGGATTCAGAAAGGGGGTGCATTTTGTCAGGATTTGGGGTTACTTCTCAGCATTCTGTGTTGCAGAAGATACCATGGCTCTCGTAGATTTCACGTGACTGGGCTCTGCTCTGAGCTTAAAGGTGACACCTTATATCAGAAATACGCTTCTCTCTCTTTGTCTTTTACAGGTTTGTTGAGATATACTTCACATACCATAAAATCTAGCCACTGAAAGTGTACACTTTGGTGCTTTCTAGTGTGTTCACAAGGCTGTGCAACCATCCGTACAATCTAATTTGAGAACATTTTCAACACCCTAAGAAGAGATATTTTAAACATCATAAATTAATACTCTATTAACAGTCTCTAGTAACAAAAGTCGCTTTTAGTCCATTTTGATCAGAGGAGTTTCTCACAAATATAGATAAAATCAAAATCTTAGATATTCATTCCTAATTACTAGTTTTTGCCCTCAGGTGATTGGGTTCTAACTCCTGATAGACACTCTTACTCCCTTACCAATGTTTAAAAACAAAAGGCTTGTCTGTCTCTGAGATACAAGCAAAACATACAAGAATGATATAATCAATACATTGACTAAATATTTCCACCTTTCTTTAAAACTCCAATATAACATTTTTAAATTTGAGATTTGATTTCGATGACCAAAATGTGAGTGGATTTCACTGCTTAGGAACGTGTGTATTACTAGGAAGGACTTGGGTTCAAAAATAAAAACAAAAGACAACAACTTGTTTCCAGTGACACAGTAAGCTGAGGGTCCAGACTTCCGTTTGATGGTTGAAGTGGCATCTCGCCTAGAGGCTGGCAGGTGGACTGGGTGACGTTTGGGGATGATTTCTTTTCAGATTTATGTCTAAAATAACTTAGATTCCACTTAATCATGTTTCTTTTATTATTTTGCATAAAATGGGTCCATAATCCCTTTTTAAAAAAATACTGGAAGAAAAGTAGGTCTTGGGGGAGGTAAATTCAGAAAAAGAACCAAGGGAAGCTGAGTGGAAGGAAAGGAGGCTCACCTGGAGGACAGGAGGCAGGTAGGGTCACTGGCAGTAGCTGAAGGGGACTGCCACCACCCCCCCACCCCGAGAAGAATGGATTTGAGGGGAGAAGAGTGACTCTTAATTCCGTTTAAAATTCCTAGAACCTTAATTCCATACTTTACCCAACCCGTACGTGCTTGCTGGCAGCTAGTGTATTTACAGCATTGCTTTCCCCCATTTAATTTTCATTTATTAGTAAAATTAGTAATTCCTGGTAACTTTCTGACTTTTAGCTTTCAGTAGTCTCCAGAAGTTACAGTAGAAATTGAGCTTTGCCTTTTGGCAAAGAATACGGTTTGATCTCCTATAGAGTCGCATAATTTTATAGTCAGCTCTTTGTTTTGTGACTGAATATCTACAACCTGGAGGCAGTAGGAGGGGAGAACATAACCATTCACTTATTGCCAGGAGGTTTTATTAAGTACCTGTTACCTGCTCAGGACTGTGCAGGGGGGGTTGAAGAAAAGTGTAAGACAAGGGCTGTGATGTGCAGAAGCTTATGGTTTTGTTGAGGGAGAAAAACATTGATACATATGCGATGATTAAATACTATAGCAAGGTGATATGTGCTAGCAGGCCAAAATAAAGGCATACAAGGATTATGAGTGTTTCTAAGAGCGAGGATTCTTGGCGATGTAGCCAGAGAAGACCTCCGATGGGAGAGATCAACTGGAGGAGACTAGCTCTGATCTGGTCATGCCCCAGATTACTAAAACAGAAATGAGCTAATTGCAGACAAGACCTATTTTTAGTTGATTGAGTTATGCCTCATTCACTGACCAAGGATATCATGTGTTGATGAAAGGCGAGGGGAGATGTGTGTTAGAAAAACAGCTATCTTCTTCTATTTAAAATAATTCTATATCGCGATCTGTAATTTACAAGCCATTGTGTCTATGATTTCATGCTGTTTACTTGGTGCATTTTCCTTTTTAGGTCTAAAGGGGCAATTCTGAACATCTCCTCTGCCAGTGGCATAGCCCCAGTTCCACTGTTGGCCATCTACTCTGCAACCAAGGTGAATAATTTTTTAGTAAATCATGTCAGACTAAGAATGACGAATACTTTGTAGTCAGAAATAAGCACAGAAGCTTCTTGGAGTCCTCTTCTTAGCCGTTTTCAAATGGCCTGGGAAGGAAAGGAATGGGGCACCCCCATCTCAGATCCACAGATGCTTTATTCCCCTGGTAGTGGACTGTTTTTAAACCAATACGGGCATACCTCAGAGTTATTACAGGCTTGGTTCCAGACCCCCACAATAGCACAAATATCACAATAAAGTGAGTCAAATGAGTGATTTGGCTTCCTGGTGTATATAAAAGTTATGTTTACACTAGGGTCAAAGTAAAAAAAAAAAAAGTTATGTTCACACTATACTGTAGTCTATTAAGTGCACGATAGCGTTATGTCTAGAAAAGCAAAGTACCTATTTTAATTAAAAAAAATACTTTCTTGCTAAAATATGCTGTCATCTGACCCTTCAACATGTGGTAATCACTGGACACAGATCACCATAACAAATATAATAATAATGAAAAACTTGAAATATTATGAGAATTGCCAGAATATGACACAGAGACAAGAAGTGAGCACATGCTGTTGGAAAAATGGTGTCGATAGACTTGCTTGACACAGGGTTGCCACAAACCTTCCGCTTTGTAAAGAACACAGTCTGTGTGAAGTGCAGCAAGACGAAAGGCAAGGAAACGAGATATACCTGATTTCGTGCTTGCCATAGAGAGCTGGCCTAGGCCAGTTAGCTCTGTGGATCAGAACATCTAATGGTGGGGGATTTGGTTCATGAATGGGTCAGCTTCGCCCAGCAAAAGTTCCAACTCTGCAGAGCTGAGGGCAAGAATTTGCCACCAGTCAGGACATAAATACACGTAGTGGGTGCAAGATAGCCTGGGTGAGAGTGCAAGTATTTTGCTACATTATTCAGAATTCATAGATACTTATTGTCACTTCTGAAGTGAGACAGGGATTTTCTAGAAGTCTCTGTGATGTCATAATTTCATACAATATCACCATTCACCTCTTCACATTACTAGTAGGAGAAATTATTTAGAATACATTTCCTGCTGCCTGCAGGTCCGTAGCTTCTTATCCGATGTTGAAGCATAGGTTACATCTCTGAAATGAAAATGACCATTGAGATGCTGAAATTAAACAAGCTTTTAGGGAAAAATTAGCAAAATATAATAAGAACTTGTGATATGTCAGAGAAGGAAAAGAGCAAAGTGCTTGCCTTTTTTTTCACTTGGCTCTTTGTCCCCTGGGAAAACGTGAACAGTGACCACAGTTTTGAAAAAGCGCGGCACCACGCCCCACTCCTGCAATCTCCTTGCTTTCTGTATCTCTGAAATACACAGGAGGTGGGTTTAAAATGAACACCATGTTTCTTGAAGTGATTGTTGGACTCGAGCTTTTCACCCTGTTCTGCTCCATGGGCACAAGACTGTGATTAATCGGGACCCTAGTAGAGTCATTATTGATACTTTGCATTTTAAGCCTGAGGTATAGTCCATATTTGAAAAATGGTACATTGTATTTTACAAATAGATTTAAAATTGTACTATCAGAAGAAGATGGGCTGTCACATTCATCCCTACACTTCTTGGATCTTGCCAACCCAAAGGACCAAGAGGATGCTTGCTCTTTTCTTTTCTTTACTGACAACAAAATCCCTATAGAGGAGAGTTGAACAGAATTCATATCGTGTTTCTGTTTGAATGGCAAGTGGGGAGGAGGAACATATCCTTTGTTATATAATAAAACATTTATTCCTGGAAAGTAATTTTTCTGAAAAAAAAGAAGAGATAAGACCCGTTTCTGGTTAAGTCAAAATTTGATCTGGAGATTATATTTGGTAAGAGAATACTTAATTTAGTGGCAGATAAAAACAACTTGAGGTTTTGAGGTTTTTGTTTTTTTTTTAAGGTCTCTTCTGCATTTGAAATAAGAATGATTAGGAACTCCAGTGTTAAATGGTTAGTTTGTTATTTGTGTTGCCATGACTGCAGATCAGGCCGATTGATGTCATGTGTGTGTTTCCTTCTCACTCCCACCTCATCCCAGGCTTTTGTGGATTTCTTCTCTCAGTGCCTCCATGAGGAATACAGGAGCAAGGGCATCTTTGTGCAGGTGAGTGGGGTTTGTTTCAGTTGCGTCCCCCTGTTTTTGTGTGGTTTCCACAGCAACGGTTGCCGTCTTGGCAACGAAAGAAAATCGCATTCCTAAGGAAGTGAGTGTGACGTTAGCACACCATTAAAGACATGATTTCTTTTTCTTTTATGCACTTAAGTCTAGATTTAAAAAAATTATCCCCTAGAATTCTGAAGTAGGGATAGTTAAAGTAGAACTAAGCGCACGGTTTTCTTTCTTACAGTTTTATTTTGAGAGAATGGGGACTGTCAGTATCTCTTAGCTGCCAGGTGTGTAAGGTGTGCTGGGACTCTGTTCCCAAAGCCACTGTGTAAGAACCACAAGAGCAGACGGAGAGCTGCATAAAGCCCGCTCTTTCCAGAGCAAGGATGACTGTACGCACCTGGATGACTTAGGGGTGGTAGCGAGTTTTCATTTTTTCTTAAATTGTGGTAAAAATACATAATAAAAACACCATTTAAATCACTTGTAAGTGTACAGTTCAGTGGCATTGAATACATTCCCATTGTTGTGCCACCGTCAGTACCATCCCTTTCCAGAACTTTCTCATCTTCCAAAACTGAAACACTGTGTCTATTAAACAGTAAGTCCTCACTTTCCCCTTTCCCAGCCCTGGACACCCTCCATTCTACTTTCTGTCTCTGAACCTGACTACTCGAGGGACCTCACGTGGGTGCAATCGTGCAGTCTCTCTTCTTTTGCGTCTGGCTTATTGCACTTCGTGTAACATCGTCAAGGTCCCCCTATGTTGTAGCGTGTGTCACACTTCCCTTCCTTTGAGGGCTGAATAGTAGTCCGTTGTATATGTACACCGTGTTGTGTTTATTCATTCATCTGCTGCTGGACATTTGACTGGCTTTCACCTTTTGGTTGCTGTGAATAGCGCCGCTGCGAACATGAGGTGTGCACCTATCTTTTTGAGACCCTGCTTTCCGTCCTTTGGGTTGGTACCCAGAGTGGAGTTGCTGGGTCGGGGGGCAATTGTAGTGATATACATGTATGGATGTATTTTTTTCTTGGAGCCGCCTTACTTTTCTCCATAGTAGCTTACCTATTTTGTATTCCCACAACAACATACCAGGGTTCCAGTTTTTTCTTATCCTTGCCAATACGTGTTATTTTGTTTTGTTTTTGTTTTTAAATAATAGCTGTCCTAATGGGTGGGAGGTGGTCTCTCATTATAGTTTTGATTGGCATCTCCCTAATGATCAGTGATGCCGAGTACTTTTCAGCTGCTTATTGGCCATTTTGTATCTTCTTTGGAGAAATGTCTGTTCAAAACCTTCACCCTTTTTTAATTGGGTCATTAGCTCTTTATTGTTGAATTTTGGGAGTTCTTTATATAGCCTGGATATTAACCCTTTATCAGATTTATGATTTGCAAATATTTTCTTCTATTCTGTGGGTTGCCTTTTCATTCTATGGCTTGTGCCCTTTGGTGCACCGAAGTTCTTAATTTGGATGTAGTCAGTTTATCTATTTTTCCTTTTGTTGCCTGTGCTTTTGGTGTCCTATGCAAGAAAGCATTGCCAAATCTAATGTCATCAAGCTCTCTCCCTGTTTTCTTTCAAGAGTTTAGAGTTTTAGCTTTTACATTTAGGCCTTTGATCCATTTTGACTTAATTTTTGTAGAGACCTTTGCTTTTATTATGTAGCTAACAGACACAATGCTGTGAAAATATAATACTAAATATGAGAGGAAGCAAATGTAGGAGTTTTTGTGAGTATCTGTCTCAAAGCAGCTCTTATTCAGAGCAGAGAAATGATGGCTCACAGCGTTTCCCTGCTTAGGCACATTTTTAACAGTGTCTTAGGACAAGTTGCAGTGCGTACCCCTTTCCTACTCCACCCACGACCTGCCCCCACTTCTTCACATGGCTCTCCTGTTGTTCATCATGGCTCTCATTATTGCGAGCCTAGCATTTCAAATTTTGCACCCTGAAGCCCCAGATGATCAGTCATCGTAATAGCTAATATTTGAAGAGTTACTTTCCAGGCACAGTGCTAAGCACTTTATAGGTATCCATTTATTTCATTTTATCTCGTAATGACCTCATAAGGTGGTGTGATTATCATCTTCTGTAAATTTATGGAAATCGGGGTTAGAGAGGTTAAGCCACGTGTCCGTGTTGAACCAGGACTCAGATCCGAGGCTGCTTGGCACCAAAGCCTTTGTTCTTAATCTCTGGGCTCCTTATTTGAGGCCTTTAGGACAGCACTGAACACATTGGAGACGGCTGTGTTCCGGCAGTTATGGAGTCAGTTCCATTCCCTCCCCTGTATCTTTGGACAGTCAAGGTGGCCCAAAGTGTTGTCTGGATCTAGCTTCTAACTCCTTCTGTTCTATGAGTGGAGACTATAGCTAAGTCACCCACAGTGAGAGGTAGGTAAGGGAAGGGTAGGGTCAATGTTTCCTCATCTGCCAGGGCCATCTTAGAGTCGGCTTCCTCGAAGCCCCCTCCTGAGTTCTCACCCAAGTGGTCCTTAGATGTCATAGCCCTTTGACGTTATTCTGATTTGTGGCTTCCCATTAATACACAGGGTACACTGGGGAATAAGACAGGGTTTTCGAGAACCCTGAATTTTACACTGAACTACCGTACTCCCCCTTCTCCCCTTGACCCTGTCATTTTAATGCTAGAAGCTGAAATCTGCCATGTAGAATGTGGTGTATTTCGGTGACAAGGAGCCAATAAAGCATTCGTGGGGTGTAAGGTATCATGTGCCACACCGTGTCGTGCCGTTTCCTCGTTCTGAGGAATCTATTGTAATCAAGTTATTAATTTCACAATTTCTAAACACCTGCTGAGACTAAGCAGGAATGTCACAGATCCGTCAGTGGGTGACCTTCAGACAGCATGGCCAGAAGCTGCAAGTGCTTGAATGACAAAAGGGAGTATTACACTCTGTGAGCACAGACGAGCGATTTCTGAAATTCTCTGAGTAGACAAGACCGTCTCCTCTTTCATTCCCACGGCTTGTTTCCCTCAAAGATCTTTTCTCCATATTCTCTATTAGCCCGGCGTGACTAGAAGCTACTGCAAAAACATATTAGCAATTTGTTTTTTGAAATGTGTAACTTTGATAAACTTGTTTTTCCCCAATAATGAACTCTCAGTTATGTTATTTCATTGATCATTGTCTTCCTTCAAATGAATTCATTCAGGGTTTAAATGTAGCGTGAATTTGGTGAAAAAATAAAAGCTCACATGTTTGTGAAGGAAAGTAGGGTTGTCATTTCTGTGTGAACACATCAGAGTGCTGAAGTAGACTAGAATGTCATACTAGTTCTGACCAAAGGGACAGAAACAGCTGGTCTAAATAAAGCTCAGAGTTAACAGTTACTGGTTTTTCTTTGGTGGTGGTTTATGTCTGCCCATTTTTTTGGCCCAGGAGTATTTACTGGCAATTTTCTCTTCCACTCCATCCCACATGCTGTTTCCTGGGTGAGCTTGCTAAAATCCAAGTCGGGAGACGTTGCTTTCCCTCATAGTCCCCCAGTGGCTGCCTGTGATGTTTAGGATCAAATTCGGACTCCACAAGGCCATCGCCTCTCTTGCCACCCCATCGTCCTTCCCTGCGTCCGGCCAGAGTGGGCCAGTGGTGTCCAGTACATGCTCGGCCCTCGGCAGACTGGCGCCTCTGCCGGCATGCCTTTCCCCGCTTCTCCCCACTCCCCATCTTCCCACCCCATTCACGCCTGCGCCTATGACCCCATCTTTCAAGGCTCAGGCCACACTTCACCTGTCCTGGGAAACCGAATCTCAGCTGTGTGACGTGCCTTTCCTTCTGCTCTCCTCTTTCTGCTTTTATACCTCGGCCTGATATTCTCTGGCTCCCTTGCTTACCCCCACTTCAATATATTCTTGAGATCTATCTTGTTTGTCTCCGTGTTGCTAATGGCACATGTAATTCGGGGCACACTAGGGACCTGCCTTTTGCCTGGTATCACAGAAGACTGGTTATGCATGGCCATGCTTTGTGGTACACAGACATTCATTTTAAAGGCCCTGAGCTGCTTCTTTTGCTCCCATAGGCCTCTGATCTTGAATTTTCAACCTCTGTATCTAGAAGGTTTCCAGGCTAATGCTGTGTTGCCATACTTCAGTTTCTTCTAATCCTTGGAAGGAAAGCTATCTTTTTAGGTCTCCCTCCATGTCAGTGTATATCAGATTGCTCTTTGGGGGGAGGAAGAGAGTATGTTTTTCGAATTTGGGTTGTTTTATATTAATTCCTTCGTAATATTTTTCCTTTGCTTTTCCCTTTCCCTCTTTCCATCTTTCCCTCAACTTCTTTCCTATAATTTTGTAGAGAATTTAAAATTTCCTTCATGAATTCCGATTTGCCATGAAATACGCATTTTGTGGAAATGCAAATGAACAGTGGAGACAGCAAATGAAAAAAAGGTCAATTTTGGACTTGATAAATTCTGTCCGTTATGTTTGAATTGAGGGTAAGAAGTTCATTCTTTTTTTTTTTTTTTTTTTTAAAGATTTTATTTATTTATTCGACAGAGATAGAGACAGCCAGCGAGAGAGGGAACACAAGCAGGGGGAGCAGGAGAGGAAGAAGCAGGCTCATAGCAGAGGAGCCTGATGTGGGGCTCGATCCCATAACGCCGGGATCACGCCCTGAGCCAAAGGCAGACGCTTAACCGCTGTGCCACCCAGGCGCCCCAAGAAGTTCATTCTTGAGTAAGCCTTATCAAAAGTGTGCTTTTGGTATGTTGGTGAGGACTGTCTGTTCTCATTACTTCCCTATAATTAAAGCCTGGTCAGAATTATGCTTAACTCTTTCAAAAGGCAAAATCATAAGTGAGCTGACTGGCTAGTTGGTGGGTCCCACTACCAGCTCCTTCAGTATGCCACGTACCAACTAGCCATGAATGCTGAAAAAGTATAAGAAATAGCTAAGGCTAAGCCTGTTTCTTGAAATTATACTTCTTAAACTCGTATTCTGTAAAACCTTCACAAAAACAAAAACAACAACAACAACAACAAAACACAAGCTGCCTTGTTTTTTAAAAACTTCTCATTTGGAAATAATTTCAAATCTACAGGAAAAACTATTAGAGTAATACAAAGAACATTTTACCCAGATTCACTTAATCTTCTGCAACTTACTCCATTTGCTTTATTATTGAAAGGTAAGTTGCATACGTCATGGTTCCTCACCGCTAAATACTTCCGTGTGCATTGCCAAGAAGAAGGATATTCTCTTATATAACCACAACACAGTTGTCAACTTCAGAGTTAACATTGATATAATATTTTTATCTAATTTGCTGTCTGTATTCCAGTTTTTTACTCCATAATATTCCTTATGGCATTTTTTATCCTCCAGTATAGAATTCAGTCTAGGGCGGCTGGGTGGCTCAGTTGGTTAAGTGTCTGCCTTCGGCTCAGGTCATGATCTCAGGGTCCTGGGACGGAGCCCCACATCAGGCTCCCTGTCCTGTGGGGGGCCTGCTTCTCCCGCTCCATCTGCCCCTCCCCCTGCTCATGCTCTCTTCTTTCAAATAAATAAATAAAATCTTAAAAAAAAAAAAAGAATTCAGTCTAGGATCAGGCACTCTATAGTTGTCCCGTCCCTTTAGTTTCCTTTAATCTGGAATGTATCCACAGCTTTTCATTGTTTTTGTGACATTGACATTTTTAAAGAGCAGAGTATGCGTCCTCTTCTTTTTGATTGAACACCGTTTATTTGGGGTTTATCTGATGCTTCCTCATGGTTAGATTCACGTTATGCTTTCCTGGCGCACGTGGTTTTCTATCTTTCTCAGGGCATCACGTCCAGAGACACATGCTATCCATCTGCCTTCATTGCTGCTGTTGACTTGGTTGCTTCATTCAAGGTGTTATCCCGTTTCTCTGCTGTATAGTTCCTGTCTTTTCCCGCGCACTACTAAGCAATCTGTAGGAGGCACTTTAAGACCAGGCAGATATCCTGCCCCCCTGTCAGTTTAGTGTCCCCTATGTTTAGCCTCCTGTGATGATTCCTCACAAACCCTCCTTATGAGGAGGTTTTTGATGCTGAAGAATTCATGAAGCCCTGCCTGGGTAGTTGGTCATTTCAAAGCAAGAAGTCACAGCTTCCTCAATCCAGGCCATGGTTCTATGCAGACCACATTTATCACTGGTATGCTTAGGGGCAGTGAGGAAGGGATGCTGGGCTTGGCATCAGCAAACCAGGGTTTTAGTTCTGATATCACCAGTCAGTGGTCATCTGACCTACAGAAAGCCGCTTCATTACTTTGAGCCCTAGTCTCCCCTCTGGCAAGTGGGGACAAATGATGGGGCAGATATAAGAACACCAGAAATGGAATTGATACGCAAGCATGAAGATGAGAGGAAGGAAACTTGCATTTATTGAATATGTACAGTATGCTCCATGTTTCCCACTATTTTGTTACCTTATTTGAGATAGACCTCAACCTAGTTCCATTTTACAAATAGGAAACGAAGAACCAATAGGAGTTGTGGAGCTTATGTAAGGTCAATCCAGTGTGTCACACTGCGAATGCCTGCTACTGGCCAGGTCCTTAGCTAGGCAGGGAGGTAATAGAGGTCAGTAAGACACCGTCCTTGTCCTCAAGGCACACACGGAAAGAAAAGACAGGTATTTAAACATGACAAAGACAAGGGATAGTAAGTCCAAAACCACAAGTACGTATTGTGGGCCACGTTTCTTCAATCCAGACCTATTTAGAGGGTACCTAATAGTCTGGTAACTGGGGATACAGTGGCAAAAAGACGACAGAGACAGATGGATGTGGTAGAAACTTATGTTTGGTGGGGAGACGGACAATAAACAAGTAATGAGATAAACGAATGAGATGACGGTGTACAGTGATAAGCGCTATGGAGAAATTGGAGGAGGGTGACGTGTTCAAGAATGTGGGGAAGTATGGGGAATTTACTCATCTCTGGATCTGTAACCTGGGGTTGAATAACCCAAAGTCTGTGTTCTTTCTGTTTCTCACGGAGGTGTTTCTCCGCACCATACAGTTTTCTTCCTTGGAGCTGGGAAACCAAGTCTCTGGAAATGTTATCAACGAGGAGATCATTTGCTAACTGAAACTATCCCTTAGGGTTTAGTTTATCTGACTCTTTACCAGAGGACAGATGAGGACACAGGTCGAGGCCACGAAACCCAGAGAAGGTGGTTGTAGGTTTCAGCTGGCCTGAAAATGAAATGATTTTTCTCATTTTTAGCATGAGATTGCAGAAGAATACTCCATTTAGATGTGAACTTACCGTAATAGGGACATTCACTCGGCCCCCTTCTCTAAAGTTAACCACCATCCAGTGTTTTACTCTTCTTGGGTGGTGAGAGTTGGTGGTTTTGTTAATTCAACTAAATGTTGTTTTTAATCAGAATAAATTTAGAAAATAAGTAGGACACATCAAGATGAGGGAAAAAACAAAATTCAAGTTTTTTTTTAAATGAAAGAAGATATTCCTCTTTTATATTTTGTTAAATATTTATAGCTTAGAATAATCATGGAGATCTTTTGGGCTTCAGAGAGCTGGAAAGCTAAATACTGAGAAGTGGCTATCAGGATTGAAAACCGAATTCTTGATCCATTCTTCTTGTTAATTGTCAATGTCAATAAAAGAAGGTAATGGAGTGTGTCTTTGTTAGTGCAGATGGAATCTAAGTAGAACTATAAAGCAATATAATTCTCCCAGGAAATAATCATATCTGGTCAACTGCACCACCTTTGAGAAATGGCTCAAGAATAGTAACGTTAGTCCTGTTGGGGTCATTGGACTCTGATCCCTTCCAGCCACGTGAATCTCCATGTTTGTCATTGATAACATCTGTTTTGCTTGGCCCTTTGCAACAGTGTTGCACCCCAAGAACTAAAAACTTAAGGGATAATAATTTTAAGATGTAAGAGTAAGTGCAAAGAACTAACATAGCCAGGTGGTTACCTCAGGAGTCACTCTATAAATATGGTGTTCTTACACTTTTTTACAAGACATAAAAATTCAGCCAAGTTTTTCTTTTTAAATTTATTCTGAAAAATATAAATACTATAAACCTTAGAAAATACCAGAGTTCAAATCCTACACACTTTAACTGACAATATTTCATTTAATCCTCATAATAGTACAATAAGAAGGATGCTATATCCCCCAATTGCAGAGGGAAAAACTAAAGCTCAGTATTTTGGTCAAGATCAGACAATGAGTAAGTGGTCAAGTCCACCTGATTTCAAAACTGACATTCTCCCACCTCATACCCTACTGCCTTTTTCTCTCATACCCCAAATGCAGTGCATAGGGAAATCCTATTGACTTCAGTATCATTTAAACATATCCACTATCAGACCACTTCTTGGGACCACCACGGCTACCACTAATTTAAGCCCCGTGATCACATGCTCTGAACATTTTGCAATACCTTCCTACCCAGCCTCCCCTCCTCCCATCCTTGCCAATAGCCCCCACAGTCTGCTCTCAATAGTCAGAGTGATCTCTTTAAAGACAAATCCAGGTCATTTCAGTTCTCTACTCAAAAACTGTCTTGTGACTTTTTAGTTTCTTTCAGAGTAAAATCATGAGTTCTTATGACCTACTATGTTCTGATTTCAAACCTTCCACATTTTCTCATCCCCTGCTGTTTCTCTGGCCTCCTTGCAGTTCCCCAAACACTTCAAGCACATGTCTACCTCAGGGCCTTTGTACTTCCTGTTCTTGCATTTGAAAAGGATCTTTACCCAGCTAGCCTTTTTGCTAGCTCTCTCCCTTCGCTGAAATCTTTGCTTGTATGTCACCACATCAAAGAGGCCTTTATTGGTCACCTGCAGGAACAGCTTCTGTCACCTCTGTCCTTACTCAGGCTTATTTTTCTTTTTATCATCACCTCCCAGTGTAGTATCATTTTTTACTACTTGTTTATGTCTTTGTGCCCCACTCCCCCGCCCAAGATATAAGCTCTATAAAATTAAGGACTTTGCTTTTGTTCACAACTGTATTCCACTGCTTACAGCAGTGTCCTCATAGGTTCTCAGGAAATGTTTGTTGTTACACAGATGTTTTTGTATGATATTACACAGTTTTTCCTTTTGTTATGTGAATGTTAACGTATAAATTCTACATATTTGGAGGTAGGTCATTTGTAAGATTATCAGCCAGCCAGTTTTTTATCAAGGATATTCTTTGTACAGAACATACATTTTAACTCCTGCATTTGGGGCTTTGGTGCTAAGGTTTATACGTAATGTTACTGTGCGGCCTTTGCTCGATGCCGTGTAATCAGGGGTCTCTGCCGCATCAGAGTGATGAGATAAGCAAGAACCCTTTCGTGGAAATGCTCATCTCATGGCCTGCAAGTAAAATAACAGCAGCTCCCCAGATTAGGGTCTGTGTACATGGTTACCGGTGTGCTGGAGGATATCGGGTCCGGAAATGGAAGATGAATACACAGACGCAGGAGAAAAGGTTCACTAAAATGCCTCCTCAGAGCCACAGCCTCTGCCTTAAGAATGTGTGCCGATCACACTGGTGAGCGTAATGCTCATGTGCAGATCAGACGTCGTGGCCAGAATCCCATATTGGGCAAATGGACTGGAGTCTGGTGTCCTCTGGATCCAGGTTTTCCAAAGCCTGGTTGTGAGTTGTTCTGGTCGTTTTTAAATTCAATAAGGCATGTTTAGTATAAGTGACAACATGAGAGACGCTCTACACCTGAAGTTACAAGGTTCAGAATTTGGTTCTCGAATACCTGCCACGCAGTGTTGGGCCTCCATCTTTCCGGTACTCCATGACTAAGTTACAGTCGCCTTTGGAGTCAGGCCCCCTAAATTGTTTCGTAAGGACCAGATTACCTAAGCAGCTATTCCAGTGGGTGAGGAAAGAAAAGGTAACATGTTGTCTCCAGGGATTTGTTTTTTTAAAAAGCAGGCCGAGGGGCGCCTGGGTGGCTCAGTCGGTTATACATCTGCCTCGGCTCAGGTCATGATCCCGGAGTCCTGGGTTCGAGCCCCACATTGGGCTACCTGCTCAGCGGGGAGTCTGCTTCTCCCTCACCCTCGGCATCTCCCCCTGCTTGCGCTCTCTGTCTCTCTCAAATAAATAAATAAGTAAAATCTTTTTAAAAAAAAATGAAAATGAAAAAACAGGCTGAATAAGGACAAGACATCAACAGCTTTGCTTTATGGCCTAATTATTGTCACTTTGGGATTCTACGACCCCGGAAGAACAGGGCGCTTGCCTGCTGCTGTGGTTGCGAAGACCCAGGTGGTTTCCAAGTGGTAATCTTTCTGATGGGAAACTTTTGAGCTTAAGCAACTTGGAAAATTTGTTCTGCCCAAAATACTTCGTGTAGAAGGGCGACCGTATTCTCCACCTGTTCACTGTAATGTTTCCATGAGCAGGCAGGAAAATGGATTAATTTAATTATTGTTTATTCTGGTTTTGGTGAACTCTTGAAGGATGAACCTAGATGACACTTTGAGGTACATTTCTTTATTTTACACATAACTTAAAATACTTTGTAAATTCTTGGCAAGTAGCTAGCCCTATAAGTTTAGATAGATGATCTTGCTTAAGCTTCAGAATATCTAAAATTTCACATCATATTATACTGGCGGCTTCCTGGTGTAATTAATTTTCCGGACTGAGCAGCGGAAAGGGGACCCCAGTCCAGTTCTTCAGTGCCGTGCACACTGAGGTGTCCTGTTGCTAAGTCACTCAGCAGATCTGTGCGCCTGTCCCATGTGCTGGGTACTGCTCTGAGCACTGGTAGTATGATGGTGAAGAAGACCATGTTCACATAGAGCTGATACTCTAGAAATCACTACTGTCCAAGGGATTGGGTTTAGTTTTCTGTTCCACTTAGCTTTCCTCTGCCGCTGCTCCACACGTTTCTGACACCTGAACCATACTGAACAGCTTGCAGTTGCCTGAGAACATCATGTTCTCTCTCCTTTTCTTTGCTCCTGCTATTCTCATTACCCGAAACGTTCTTCCCTTGTTTGTTTACCTGTCAAAGTCCTCCACTTTAAGACTTAGCTCTAAAGTTATTTCGTCTCCAAATCCTTTGCATCTTCTGCTAAGCCATGTTAACTGCCTTGATTTTAAGCCATTGTCGGAAATAAATACCCTTTCCAGAACAGAATTTACATTTCTTCGTTGGAAAAACATAGCTCAACTTGGGATTTCTAGGCATGTGTCTCTTGCCTCCGCTTCCGGAGCTAGGAGGTTCCCTAGGCTCCCTGAATGGTTTAGCTGAATGCTGAGTGAACTTGTGGCACCATCAAGTGGTCCAGCCAGGCAGTGCCACTTAAATTCTTCTGCAAGATCCAAATAGTCCAGTTTATGCCATGTATCTACAGAGAGAGGGAGAGTGATAATATCATTACGTAATTGGAAGGTATAGTTATCAGACCATCTTCATCTGGAGACACTCAGAACTTTACAGTACCCTTGGCAGGCTTGTGATCCATAGACGGAAATGGGTTTTTAAATCTTCCCTTTTTTGTAACCAGGAAACCTGAGACAGAGACGTGACGCGGCTCGCTTACGTGTCTCCATTACTCGAGAGAGTGCACGTGCATATGCTTGCTTCTGCTTTGTTTGCCAGTAGGCTTGGTAAATGGTTTTCATTCCTGACCTACTGTTAGAGTCTCAGTGGACTCTTCATGTCATACTGTATCCTTGCTGCAACGTGGCTTTCAAATTAAAGACCTTTTTGACAAAGTATTTTTGCTCAGTGAGTGGGGGATACGTGGATAGGGATAAATTCTCAAAAACCAAGAGTGACTTAATCACAGGTGGCCCAGGTATTGAGGTACTTGGGGGACGTTCGTTTACTTAGTGCGGGTTTGCGGCTGCAGGCACATCAGAGAAAGATGGAAAGAGCCTGTACTCAGGCCCCTGGGTCCTTGGTTCTTGCCAGGCGGGCTGGACTTTCAGCTCCCATGTTCAGGAGGGTGGGTTGTATTCCTTGACTCATACTTGGGAGTGGGAAAAGGTCAAAAACCAACCAAACAAAAACCCCGAAGAGACATGGGAACATTCCTTCCATGTTCCTGCTCTCAGCAGGAAGAAAGTGTCTAGTCTGGAACACATCTCAATTTTATTTCTATCTCTTGTGAAGTTTTTGATTTTGACCGCCAGGTATTATTAGATCCTCTTCTTCAACAGAAGTGTCACTGTCATTGATACCCTTTCCTCTCATGCACACACCATGAACAGAATACATTCACTCTTCAGTGAACAACCAAGCCCAACTTATTTCAAACTATAGAAGGAACCTCTCGTGTCATGACTCAGGACCTGTTGTAATAGGGTCTCCTTGTGTTCTATGTTGAATCCTATCCAAATGTATCAAGCATAAGCAATAAAGAACGTGACGCTAGTTAAGTTCTTCTAACAGGTAGTGTTCAGATCTGTCATCCCACGCCACTCCCGTCAAGGGTCTCTCAGTTACCCAGGCTGTTTTCATATGGTTTTAGTGTCTCCCCGCCACAAAGAAAAAAGAACAAAAGGGGGGGAGGGGAGATCCTATCTTATCAGTAGTAAAACTCAGGCACAGAGTGGTAAGAAACTAGGGAGGAAGCGTAGTGGCTAAAGTCTGAGAAAGGGAAATGCTTGGTTTAGAGGCACCAACGCCGATAGGACCATCTTAGCCGCAGAGTAGGAAGAAGATGAGCGTTCTCTATAGGAGGATAAAATGTCAAAAATCTTCATGGTGGCTTCGTAACAAAGTTCAGTTTAGTCAGAGTAGAAAGAGTATCCTGTCCGGAACCTCTGCTCTCCAAGTTTGTTTAAGTGCCTTCTTTTTAAAGGTACAAAAAGGTCTATTTCTGCTTATTTTTAATACTTTCTCAGTCTCATTGATAGATTGCCTTCTTACAGTTGACTTTCTGCTGTCACGTATTCTCCCAAGCTGGCTTTAGATGTGCTTCTCTCCTCTCTCTCTAAAGATACACACTTTAGATGTCACCAAAATGTTTCTGTTTCTGCCACTAAGAGCAATCAAGCGTCATTGAATTCTTCGTTTGTGGTCTTCCTAATCAACAGCATGTTTTTTGTTTTTGTTTTTTGTGGTGGGGGGGCGTGTGTCGCCTTTCCAGAGTGTCCTGCCGTACTACGTAGCTACAAAGCTGTCGAAGATCCGAAAGCCGACCCTGGA
The DNA here is from genome assembly GCF_017311325.1 of Ursus maritimus. NCBI lineage: Eukaryota > Metazoa > Chordata > Mammalia > Carnivora > Ursidae > Ursus > Ursus maritimus. The sequence continues at coordinate 27,712,490 of NW_024424786.1, forward strand.
TAAGCCGTCTGCTGAGACATATGTGAAGTCCGCCATGAGAACAGTGGGCTTGCGGTCCCGGACCGCTGGGTACCCGGTCCATTCTCTCATGGTATGTAGCGTGGCAAGTCTCAGCTCAGCACTTTGGGGTTTTTTGCCCTCCGAGTCACAAAATAGCATGTGATGTATTAGCATCTATACCTTGTCGAGACTTACTAATGAGGCATCTGTGTTTTATTTTAAACACCCAAGAACTTTAAAATTTACCGACAGAACAAAAGTAGAGTAAAACATTAGATCAGATGCCTACATTAGCCCAAATTATAGGCTGTCGTTACATATCTCCCCATTTCTCTCCCTAGGACTCAATACTTTCAGTCATGCCTACCTGGCTGTATTTTAAAATGACCATGAATTTAGGCAAGTCCACGCGGGCTCGCTATATGAAGAAAGCGAAGAAGAACTAAGCTTCGGTAACTGCACTGAGTAGCTTGGCCGGGTGCGCCAGCTTACGCGTGTTTACGGCAAGGCACCCATCCCTCTCCAAAGTCTGTGGTTGTCATTTTATCAGTTACTAACAAGGCTGAATGTTGTCATAGTTGGGAGGAAAGCAGAAGTTGCTTTCAGGAGTTCTGGACATATATTTTGAATACTACCAGGAGTTATTTTGAAGTTTAATACAAATGCTCCTAACAAATGGACATAGAACCAACACTAGCAAGAACAGTGTAATGCGAAGGAACATGATTTTGGAAAATCACAGAATGACAGAGTCAGAAATAATGCTTCAATGGTTTCATCAGGCCCAAAATACCATTGATGATGGTTCTTGTATTTTCTCTGAATTATACTTTAAAAAGTAAAGGCCAGCTACCTTTTTTGTTTGTTTGTTCTTAACACTTTGAGGGAGTAGAGATTAACTGATTCACTCATGGGAGGACACACTGTAATATGCATCGCTGTGAGGTTTTCTAAAAGTGTGTCCCAATTTGTACATTTCTGTGGAAATTTTTGTTCTCAAAGGTAGCTAATGGCATAAAAATAATACACGAAATATGGAGTTCCTTTTGACACATGAAGCCTGCTAATATATGCTTTTCTCTAATACATATTTCTTCTCACTTTAAATGCATGTAAATACTGAAGGCTAGATGGTATGATTTAAAAGGTAAATGGATCAAAAAAATACATTGAGTTGAGGAGCCACGCACGGTGCCACTAAAACCCTGATCCAGGAGAGTGGCCTGCTTGGCGCCCCACCTGCTTTGTTTCTGCACTGCACCAATCCTGTTCGCATATGTGACCACAGGCTATTCCTCAAACGGTAATGATAATGGAGAAGTGACCTTAGACTTTTAAATCGATACCCTGTAGATAGCAATCTGACTAGTTTTAATAAAAGATGATATAACTACAGTGTTGATTGAAAATCCATTTCTTCGGTGCTTGAAATTAAGGCTGTTTTTACACTGGCTTACTGTATATTAGGACTTACTTTTATCCTGCTCCATAACTTGTTTGAGGGAAATCACCAAGAAATAGTTCAATGAAACATGTTACACAGAAGGGAGGTCTTTACCAAGGCTGTGGTTCCTAAGCTCTGAGTTTTAAGCACCAAGAGATTTGTCAAAAAAAAAAAAAAAAAAAAAAAAGTAATTGAGATGTTTAGGTGTTTCTAGCTTTTAATTTTGCTGGCTAAGGACATAAAACAAAAACAGGAAGATCCAAAGTACTATCTGCTATTAGCATCACTATATAGAAGAAAAGACATTTTAGCACCCAAAAAATTAAGAACATAATCTCAGAATCATTTAAATTGAATAAAGTTAGTTTTATGAAAAACATACTGCTTTTTTCTCTCTCATTTTGTTGTTGAAATGGTGCAACCACAGTGACCTGGGCGATACTTTATTTGCTTTCACTCGTTGGTTGGTTGACCACCGTGGGTGGTAGTTTTCGGTGGAGTTGGTAGCACCGGGGAGGGAGGGATCGATGGACAAGCATACAGAATATGTTCTCTTCCATTCAAGTGAGCAAATGGTTGCTTTCTGACCAGGAAATCCTGGCCTCAAGACTTCTGAGCTGTAGCTTTTACTACTTCAACTTGGCAAGTGCCCTCTTGTAGTCAGCACTCAAGACGGAAGATAATGACATGAAAATCTGTTTCTAGGCACATGAAAAAATTCATTAAAAGAGAACCCAGCATACTCCAAGCTTTCAGAATAGTGGAGCACAGTTTTTAGACTTAACTTTATATCAACTTGATGTTATAGTCTGATGTGTGCTGGATAAGGTTTGAACTCGAGAGAGTAGGGTAAAAGAATGATTTGTGCAGAATCAGCTCACTGCGCAACACAGGGAGCTAGACTTTAATTTCTTGTTCTTTCATTGTTTCTGTGCGGTAGCATGGGGGGAACACAAGAGGAATTATCTTGCCCACATAATGATGTCGCCATTCTGATTTGTCTCTGTGCCAGTCCCCCATGCACTGGGAATAAATACAGATGTTATTATTGTCTCGATTTCCTCAAATGTGGTTCTGCCCTAAATAGATGAATTCCTCGCATGTGATCATTGATTGCATTGAAATACGACAGAACTGAACTTTAGATGGAGTGAACGTCCGTGCAGACACCAGACAATGGTGCCGAAGCAGTGTGGAAGAGGAGATTTATAGTGACACCTTATGAGAATGAAATGAGCTTAAGTTGTACCCTAATTTTTAAAAAAATCTATTGACACCAAAAATTACCTGAGATTTAGGGGGTCCTGGATTCTGCTACTTTGATCTGTAGTCACAGTGTCAAAGGAAATTATCACAGCTCTTTATTGAATATGTTGGAAACTAATTCAATTAAAAAATGTTTAAGGACTCACTACCTTGTACTTTGATACTCATCTCATGACGAAAACATATACATATGGACAGAATTTAAATTCCCTCTTGGAACGTAATTCTTTCTGTAGAGGTTTATGTGGAGACATCTGGAAGTGGAACATTGTGTCCAGCATGAACACAAACATATTAAGCGAAACCATGTTAATGTGACGATGGCATATTACAACTTTGCAGTCTCCTTTTACTTGTGTCACTGAAAAGCAAGCAAAATGGGTACTACAAATGATAATCCTAAAAGGATATAAGGCAAGCTTGTCTTTCTTACTACAAAAGTTTCTAGACATAATGTTGTGTGCATTTAATGAGTGCTAACCACATGCTATTTACCCTTCTGGAGGCTGGAGAAACTACGGTGAACAAAGGGACAAAAATTTTTGCCCCTGTAGAGCTTACATTTGACCTGGGGGGAGGGGAGGCAAGCAAAGGAGGAAGACAGGTTAAAAGAGAAGAAAGAAAGATAGAGTAACATATTGTGAGTGCTTTGTGCTATGGGGTGAGGGGAAATGAAGCAAGGTAAAGAAGATGGCGAATCAATGTATGTAGGGTAAGAGTGGGAGGCTTGTGTACTCATGGTGGCAGTGGAGAGAGGTGGCATTTGAACAGTCTTGGGGAGGTCTTTCAGCTATGTGGGAGAAGGCCAAATCAGGCAGACCAGCCTATGCAAAGAACCCAAGGAGAGTGTGTGCCTGGTATGTTCCAAGAATGGCTAGGAGTACATACATATTAAAGTATATACTGTGTAAAGTCTTGGCTGAAGATTTCAGAGACCTTGTTTAGTTTAGTTATGACTCTCTGGTATGAAATAACCTTTACATTCTTGGTCATAATTCACTATCTTTGTACTGCTGAATTCAATTTGCTGGTATTTTATTTGGAATTTTTGCATCTATATTTAGGAAATTGGTTTGTAATCATTTTCATATTTGTCTGGCTTTCATATCAATATTATAACTTCATTAAATGAGCTGGGAAGTGTTCCTTATTTTACTATGCTCTGGAAGACTAACAGATTAAAGCAATCTTTTTCCTTGAAAGTTTATAAAACCATCTGGCCCTAGTATGTATTTGTGGGAAGATCTTTAACTACTGATTATGTTGCTTTTGTGGTAATAAGACTACTCAAGCTTTCTATTTTTTCTTGAGTCAATTTTGGAAAAAAAAAAATTTCTAAGCAATGACTCATTTTTTCCCCAAATGTATTAGCATAGTGTAACTTGAGGAATCTTTGATTTTTTTAAGCTTTCTCTTTCCTTTCCCAATATTCTTTGTGTCTTACTTTCTTTTCCTTGACCATTTTGCTAGAAATTTGTCTCCTTTATTAGTTTTTAAAGAAGCAGCTTTTGGCTTTGTTGATCCTCTCTGCCCTTTTCACTGTATATTCTGATTTCTGGCAATGTATTCTATTATTTTTCTTATTTCATAAATTGAATGTTTCATTCATATTTAACATTTTTTTCTATTCTGACATAAACATCTGTTCTAATCTTAATTATCTTTTGCTACATCCCACAATTGGGGATGTGTGTGTGTATACATAAACATGCATATACACACATTCTTTTTCAGTGCTAATATTTGAAAGTTTATGGCTTCTTTGACCTATGAATTGTTTCAAAATGTTTTTAAAAGCACAAATTCAAATTTTTATAAATGTTATTTCCTTTTTAAAAAAACTTGTGTTGGTATCACCATTAATCAGACAATTTTATATTTTGTGCATTGTGTTATCGTGGACTGAAGATACAACACTTATGTGGTATTCCTGCCAAAAATGTATAACCTGAACCTAATCACACTTGATCTTAGCCAAAAGACCGAGAAGCGATAACCTGAACCTAGTCAAAAAGAAATATCAGAAAAATCTAAATGGAAGGATATTCTACAAAACAACCAACTTAAATTTGTCAAAAGTTTCAGATTAAAGAAAACTAAAGAAATGTAACAATTAAATGTTGTATGATCTTGGATTGAATCTTGATTAAGAATGACATTTTCGAGACAATGGGTAAGATTTGAGTAAGGTCTGTAGATTAGATAATAGCATTGTGTCAGTGTTAATTTCCTGAGTTTGATCATTGTACTGTGGTTATTCAAGAAAAAGCTCTTGTTTTGTAGCTACTAAATACTAGATGCTAAAATACCAGAGTATTTAGGGATAATGGTACATTATCTATGCAACTTAATCTCAAAAGGTTCAGAAAAAATTATGTATACAGAAAAAGGTAAAGCAAATGTGTTAAAATATTAACATTGAAAGAATCTAGGTGAAAGGTGATATATGGGAATTCTGTGCTTTGCAAAATTCCTGTAAATCTGAATTTTTTTAGAATAAAAAGTGAAATTTTTGTTATTGATTTCTAAATAATTGCACTGTGGTCAAAGAATATGTGGGTATGACACCGCTTGGGCAAGTTATAACCTTTCTCTACCTCAGTTTTGCCTTCTGAAAAATGAGACTAACAGCACCTGGCTTGTGGATTGTTGGTGAGCAAAAATTTGTATTTTTAAAGTACTCAGGATCTAGCCTGGCATAAAGTAAATATATATATAAATGTTGTAGTAGGCTGTATAATGGCCCCCAAAGGTACCAGATCTGAAACCCTGGACCCTGTAAATGCTATCTTACGTGGAAAAAGGCCTTTGCAGATGTGATTAAGTTGGAGGCTCTTAAGATGAGATTATCCAGATGGGCCCTAAATGGAATCATAAATATCCTTAATAAGAGGAAAATGACACACAGAAAAGGAGAAAGCAGTATGACGTCGGAGGCAGAGATTGGAGTGATGCAGCCACAAGGCCACCAGACACTGTTAGAGGCCAGCATTGGATCATTCCCCAGAGGTTCCGGAGGGTTGAGGACCCAGATGACACCTTGATTTTGGCCTACAAATGATTTTGGACTTTTGGCCTTCCGAACTGTGAGAGCAATCTTGTTTTAAGCCACTGAGTTTATGGTAATGTTACAACAGCCATAGGGAACTAATACAAATGTAAACCTTTTATTTTTACCCATTCTTAGAAAGTTTTTGAGATGTACTTTATGTGTAGGTATGGCCACTTTTTTTAAAAAAAATTTACTTGAATTCAATTAACATATACTGTATTATTAGTTTCAGAGGTAGAATTTAGTGTCTCATCGGTTGCATACAATGCCCAGTGCTCCCCCTACCCCCCTTCCCTCCAGCAACCCTCAGTTTGTTTCCTATGATTAAGGGTCTCTTACGATTTGCCTCCCTCTGTTTTTTAAAATGTACCATATGAGCTTAAGAAGAATGTTTATTTACGATTGTTATTTTCTTCATGTGTACTTTAAGCTTATGAATTGTTTAAATCTCCCATGTCTTTACTAACGTTTGTTTGCCTGACTTGTCAATAATTGAGAGAAGTATTTTGAAATCTCTCACTGTAAAGATGGCTTTTCAAATTCCCCTGTTTTACCAGTTTTTGCTTTATACATTTTGAAGCCATCTTGTTAGGTGAATAAAGTTTGGAATCATGCCTTCCACTCTTTTTTTTTTTTTTTGGTCCTGTAGTGACAGCCTTATTGCTAATGTTTTTTTGCCTTAAAATCTGTTTTCCGTGATACCAAACTAGCTATCGCTGCTTTATTTTGGTTAGTATTTAGCAGTATATATTTTTCAGTTGTTTTACTACCTATCTTTCTATGTATTTATGTGATTCTGTCATGTAAATACCAATTATCTATTGAAAATCTACAAGTTTCACATGTTTTCTTCTTTTCCTGTTTTTATAAATATTCATAAAAGTTGTTCTAAAGTTGTCTGCTTATTCCTACATTTGGATCATCTATTAGATCTACTTAGGTGTTTTTTTCTCTTGATCCCAGGGCCCCAGGATTATGACCAGAGCTGAAGGCAGACGCTTAACCCACTGAGCCACCCAGGCACCCCTTCATTGTGTTTTTAACTTTCATTGTTATACTTTGTTCTTTTTCAAAAATAGCTCTGCATTTTTGATGATTTTGAACTAATGTTTTTAATACTTTCATTTATTTAAATATTAAGCATTCTTATGTTGTGTATGTAGTAGTTCCAACAGTCCAATAATTTTTTAAAGATTTATTTATTTTGAGAGAGAGAAAGCTTGCATAGGAGTGGGGGGGTGGGGCAGAGGAAGAGGGGGAGGGAGCAAGTGGTATTAGGAGTCTGAAAGATTTAAGGCCACTTTTTAACATGTCCAGTTTACCTTGTGTTATTCCATGCATGGGAGTAACTTGGGTTCATGTCTTTCATTGGTGCACCCACCCTGGTGCAAATGCTGGCTGCCTTTGGCTACCAAGCGCTACGCAACCTATGGAAAAGCTGTAAGGGGAAGCTCACATGAATACTCTATTTAATAGCTATGCTGTCTTTGGTTCTTTCAGGGCAAAAGACAACCTAGACACATCAGTTTAGTTTTTGTGCTTCTCTATATAATGAATTTCCTTCTAAAAAGTGGATAATTTATTCCAGGGCATGAGGGAAAATATTCCATTAATCATTCACTTAATAATTTCAGGTGCTTTTAAATTTCTTTAGTAATAAGCTTTTGTTGAATATTTGCTTATCAGCATCCTAACCACTTGAAAGAAGATATCCCTGCCTTAGGCACACACCAAAAACATGGTCTCAGCAACGGCTTCAAAGTATTCTGCAAGATGGAAAGGAAGGGAAGGAAGGGAGAATGAGTGTCTAATGTTAGTCATAGGCTTCATACCATATATGAACATTGAATGCTTACTATGCCTCTCAAGGTCTGCATGGTCTGACTCCTTTCTACCCCATCTCAAAGAACCCCCTCAACTACTTACAGGAACCCTCTTCCTATAGGAACCCTCTGTCAGTCTCTCCAATATGTCCCTTCACTTACTGTGATAGAGAGATTGCAGAAATGGCTCCAATACTGTACTCCTCCCAGTATCCAGACTCTGCAATGTGACTTTGCAACAACTGCAGTCAAGAGGGGAAGTCTATTTCCCCACTCCTTCAACTTGGTTTAGCTTGCTTTGGCCAGCAAATGAAGTGCTTTTGTGCCACTTCTAAGCCTAGGCCTCAAGAGATGTGTTTGTACACGTCTTCCCTGATACCACTATTGGAACATGCCTGGTGAGCTTGTTCAAGGACAAGACAGCACATGGAGTCAAGGCCAGTCTAGATCGGCCAACCCCCAGCTAGTGATGCACCAGCTGCATCAAATCCAAATCAGAACTCCCAACCAACACAAGAGTCCGCATACACTGGGGATATTACTCCACTAGGCCAGGTTCCCCATGAGAGTCTCATGTCAAATATGACAACTATAATGTTTGTGTATTTTAAAAATGTCTACCTCTCCTGCTAGACTGTAACCTCCATCGGGCAGAGCCAGGTCTGTCTTTGATCACTACTTCGTCCTTAGTATCTAGCACAGTGCTAGCTACAGTCAGTACATGACATTTGAATAAAGACTTGGCTGACATCACAGTTCATAGACTCGAAATAATGTGGTTCACACGGCTCTGAGGACTTGGTGACTCTAGAGAAGAATCTGCTAAACCATCTAGATAAAGCCATCAAAAATGATTTATAACCTAGGGTCTGACCAATCCTTCACTTTCAAAGTCTCTGGAAGAACCCAGCTATTAGGCCCCAGGAAATGGTGCCATGTATCATTCCAGGAATAGTCCTGTCTTTCCTAATTTGGCTTTTCTTCTGCCATGTATTTGCGGAGGAGTGTATGGTGACCTCATGTAGCATTATGGTTCAGTTTTTTCCCTTTGTAAATGGGACTAATAGTTAGAAAATTGGATCAGTGTATGCATATAACTTGGCCTGCTCTCAGGAAATGTTAATATTATGTGCTATTATTTAGAAATCAGATGCGTAAATGTTGCCTACTCATTTCAGGAGTAATGTGACTATCAATATCTTTTAGCCACCGAACAAACGCTCCATACTGTTTGAAACTCTGACATAACTCCCTGTTTGCCATAATGCCTTCACTGATGCCTGTAACCTCTAGTGACCTTTCCTGTCCTGGATATTTGTCTGCTGTCCGCAATTTCACATCCAATTATATTGTCCTTTAACTGTTCCTCACAGTTGATACCATGGTTTCCTGGCAGATTTTCTCTCGAGGAGCATCTGCAGTTGTGCTGCGTGTTGAATGGGAGGAGTTCCTGTCTGGAGTCTGGGGAAGCATCCTGTCCTCCTCAACATTGGTTAGAGTTGGTGGAGACTTGAAAGCCTCCGTGCCAGCACGCTGTAGAGTTGGCAGGCTCCTGCCCCACTCTCCCCCCTTCCAGCTGGGAACCGCCAAGCCTCTGGCAGTGAGACACGGGCTGGGAATTTCTCTATGCAGTACCTTCGCTGAGCTATTAGCATGATGTGCCATTATTTTCCTTGGATTGGATTTTCTCCAGAACTCTCAGCAGGCACTCCGCAAGCAGCATATGATCGAAACAGGCAATGTTTGGCAAGAGTCTGGTGTGAAAATCAGCAACTGAAAATAGGCTGGAGTGTGTAGCTCACTCAGAATCCTGCTGGTAAGAGCTACCAGCATTTAAGCATCTATCAGTTTTGCCATCCAAGGGATGAGGTATCTGTTGAGTGAGAAGTAGTCACCTGCAGAAAACAGGCAGCTAGAAAAGGCAGAACTCTGGCAGGTTCTTGGAAGATGAAACAAGGCGCTGTTACATACGCAAGTTGCTCGGCCCTGCCCCAGACCCACTAACCCAGAATCTCGACGGGCAGCCTGGAATGTTCATTTTTCACAAACATCCCCTAGGGACTCCAATGCAGAGTCTTCCAACCATACGCTGAGAAAATGCTGGTTTCAGAGTAGAGGCAAGGCAACCAAATCAGCATGACCTACTGCAACTTTGGGAAGGCTGTGTCGGGTGAAGGGAAACAAGAAAGCAGCTCGGGAGTAAAGGGCCAGGGATGATAGTAAGGATCCAAATCAGAGCCGAACCGATTACCTACAGTTTAAGGCCAACTCTGGGGCCAGCCACTTGCTATCTATTGCTCCCAACCCCTGATATCACAATCACACTGTAACAGGAATCAAACAGGAGACAGAAATTGTATAGTTTCAGTGGAAAAAAACTAGTAACCATAATAGGGTATCATCTAAGAATACAGAAACAGGAGGTAGAGGGAGCAGTCACTACCGGCATCCAGGTCCAGGCAGGCGCGCACGCACGCACGCGTACACATACACACACACACACACACCATCAAGGAAGGCACAAATCTGGGAGTGCTCTCCCACCCGTTGGGAAGTTCAGATCTATGCTGCGCATTTCAAGTCACCTGTTCCAGGTGAGGGTTTCACGGGGTTTTCAAGCAAAGGACCGCTCATCTCCTCAGACCGCAGGAGAGTAAGCTACTTCCACTGCCTCGGGAGGTTCAGGGTGCCTTGGGTGTCCAAGGAACATCAGTTTCCTCTAGGTCCAAGCAGATGTCACTATTTCAAAATTTGGGATCCCATTCCTTCCCAGTCGATGCCTTAGCTTCACAAGAGGAACTTAACAAGGCTGCAAATTCCACTAACGTTGCAATTCAGCCCACAAAGAGATGCCAAACACTGCTGGCTGCTCTGCATTGCATAGCCAGCTGAGAGGAGCCCTCTGGAGTCAGGAAGAACCCCTTCCTCCTCTAATGTCCCTCCAGCACCCTCTACTGATGACGCTTCACATCGGACCAAATGGCAAGGGAGAAATGTTCCAGTATTGCAAGCAGGGCAGGGGAGGATGGGTTTGGAGCTGAGAATCAGTGGGCTGATAACTGGCAAGGCACCTCACTTTCATTCCCTCTCCCACGGCCTCCACCACCACCCCCTGACAAAAACACATCCTGCATATAGAAATGGGGAAACCCACGATGTAAGACTCACAAAGAACATCTTTCTAATACTACATACTCACATGTATCTAGGGTAACCAACCATTTCAGTTACCCGGTACTTCCCTGCCTTTAGCATTTAAAATCCTATGTCCTGGAAAATCTCTCAGTCCCAGACAAATGGGAATGATTTGTCACCCTACATGCATCCTGAAGGTTTCTAAACTTTCTCTGCATCTAAATCACCTTGAACACTTGGTAAAAATACAAGTGATTTTGTTAAAAATGCAGTTATTTGGGATGCAAGCGGGCCATGGATGGATTTTTGAGATATGTTCTACTCGGAGGCTGAAAAGGTGTTAATCACTACTTTTACGGACTCCTCAATCCAACTTCTTTGTCCCTGTTCCAAAACCATAATCACTGAAAAGAAGGAAATGACATCCTTTGGAAGACACAGCCAAGGTTCCTGAACCAGAAACAGACACTGACAAATTACTAGTTGATGGGGACAAAAAAAAGATAAAAATTATAGTCTCACCCTACCACTTTTCTCTCCTTTCGGTTCTAGGATAAATCATTTTCCTTCAGTGTCACAAAGTATAACAAAGAATGATGGATGCTGTGAAAATTAGATTGGTGGGGTACACCGAGCTTTTGCTGGTAAGCAGTATATAATACAAGACTTATTTTAAAGACGCCCACAGTGACTGTTATTTGGTAGGTCTTAGAGAATAAGCTGCACAAAACAGTCAATTCAGTGCTACGTTTTCTATTTTCACACTGTAAGATACATGGTTTAACGCGGCCATGTTACAGATGCTTCTCAAAAACTCATGGGGTGAAGAGAAGACACTCTCTGACCCACTGGTCAAGTTTATTTATTTATTTATTTAAATTTTATTTTTTAAAAAATATTTTACTTATTTGACAGAGCGCGCACAAGCAGGGGAAGCGGCAGGCAGAGGGCGAGGGAGAAGCAGGATCCCCATTGAGCAGGGAGCCCCATGCGGGGCTCATCATGACCTGAACCGATGGCAGACACTTACCCGACTGAGCCACCCGGGCGCCCAAATTTATTTTATTTTTTAAGTCACTCAATATTAATGGAATTTCTACTGTGTTCCAAACACCCTTTTAAATTCTTTACATGCATTGCCACATTTAACCCACCGAACAAGAGCTATGCCCATTTTATAAAGAAGTGGAGTACCTGCCCTAGATTATACATCTCGTAAATGGTGTCGTCTGGACTGAAACTTAGGTCTGTTCACTGAAGCAAAATGTGCTTGGCACTGGAGAGCCATGGAGTTGAAGGCGTGGTCCCACGCCCTGTTGTGTTATTGATGGAAGGATGCACGGGCTGCGATGGGAACGCAAAGGAAGTGCCTGTTACGTTCTCCAGGGCTTCCAGGGTAAAATTTAAATCTTTTTACTTAGCACATCACGACCTGGTTTCCCAACCCCCTCGCCCTTCCACCAGCCCCGCCGGGACCCAGTCACTCTTTCCGCAGAGACCAAGGATACCCGCGCTTAGACGTCTCCAGTTTGGTTTGGGAGCGAAGGGGGTTGGATTATGGCCCGAGGGACCTCGGCCTAGGACACACGTCTCCCTTCCTACCTTCGCCATATCCCGGCTCCTGACGGGGACCCTACCGCACCTTCAATCCGTGCTCCCCGCCAATCCCGGCCCTCCCGTCCGCGCCTTCATAGAGCGGCCCTCCCGGCGCGGGGATCACGGAGCTGCCCGGACTCCAGTTGATGGCGCCGGAAGTGGTGGCGGCGGCGCGTGACGTCAGAGGAAATACCTGAAGACGCGGCCTGTGGTTGCGAGTTGTCGGGGTCGGTGCTTCACTCTTAAGGTTCCCCAACAGCCGGCGGCGGAGCGGGTGTGGGGCCGCGGGGTCCGTTCCAGGACCGAGCGGGTTTGTCCCTGCGCGCCGGGCTCCGCCGGCTGCCGTGGGGCCCCGGCTCCCCGCTGGGTGGCTGGGCTGTGGGAACCACCCTCTGAGGACCCTGCCGGGTCGACCTCCAGGACCGAACCGGGGCTCCTGGAAGAAAAAGCTCTAAAATAGGGAAAGTTGCTAACTCTGCTTGAGGACCAGGCTTTTTCATCTCCGAGGATCGCCTGATCTGCACTTCAGCCGTGAGAGGTATTGGTTCCCCTCTTTACGGAGGAAGACACTCAGGCCCAGAAAGGTGAAGTCAGCTGACGGGTCATGCCGCTGGGAACTGCTAGATTTAGATTCAGAGCGAGTCAGGCTGGCGCCCTCGCCTTTTGCCTTCTGCAGGGTTCTCAACCTTTCTGTGGGTAAAGAATCCCAGGATGGAAGGTGGGGTTAGTTAACAGTTTCTAGACCACAAAATCAGTAGGTCTGGAATGGGCCTCCGAAATCTGCATTTTCAACAGCTGTCCCTGGCATAGAACAACGTATTACTCCCCTGTGAACAGAGCAAGAACTATAGCTCATTGTGTTAGCTTTTGACGGTCTCATTGAGAGAAAATGGAAGCTTCCTCTGCATATATTGTGGGAGTGGAGGGTTGGTATTTGACCCTGCCATTAACTCTTTTTGGGCAGATGGCAGCTTCTGTTATCTCCCTACCTATTAAATGAGAATGAATTTTATACTTATCACCTGGGGAAATTTGTCCTGGGCCCAGCGCAGCTCAGAAGGTCTGCGGAAGGTCTGGAACTTGGAAAGCTAAATAAGCCATAAAATGAGCTTGTTACCTGTGAGGACTTGAAGTGTGAAGCTTTCTTAGACCAATAAAGAAATGGATTTAGGTTCAGAGCATGTGGCTTGAACCTCCCTGTTTTTGTCTCTTTGTAGCTGTGCTCCTATATTTGCTGTGAGCTAAAATTTTATTGGCAAAAATGTCAAATTAGTATTACTGGCCATTATGAGTTTTTTTTTTTTCAATTAACTGAAAACTGGAAGTTAATAAAGTTTGAATGTTAATCTACCTCCTATTGATTTCCTGAGTGACTCAGGGTGAGCCACTTAACCTTATGGTCTTCATACATGCCCACTTAGCATCATCTCCTACGATGCTTGTCACAAAGACAAACACTTGTATCCATTCTAAATCAGATCTTCTGAGACAGGCCATGGGTATTTTTAACAAGCTTCCAGGGACGTTTGATGTAGCCAGTTATAATGGAATACGGAAATGCCCTTGGAAACTGAGTCTGAGCTTATTTCTCAATATCCATATAGGTGAGGGAATATTACAGTTTCTTTTAGACTAATAAGACTAATGTGGTTTATGATAGATCTTACAATTTCTTAACGTGTACTTTCTTGTGAAAGCAGCGAAAGTACTGCAAGATTGTTGGGGCGCCTGGGGGGCTCAGTCCGACTCTTGATCTTGGCTCAGGTCATGATCTCATGGTGGTGAGATTGAGCCCTGTATGGGCTCTGCACCAGTCGTGAAGTGTGTTTAAGATTTCCTCTCTCCCTCTGTCTACCCCATCCCCCATGCTCTCTCTCAGGGAAAAAAAAAAAAAGTACTATAAGGTTGCAAAAGATAAACATTAAAACCAGCAGTCCTAAGTGACTTAGTAGGCTCCTTGATTGAGATGTTGTGATGACAGAAATTAATTTTATATAGAATCTCTGATTGCATTGATCTCGAAAGGATTATAATGACTCCCTTAGGTAGTCCATGCTCTCACAATCCTAACTAAAAGCACTTTATTTTTTTAAACAGATACGTTGTGTGGTTTTAATCAGGATTGAAATCTGAAAGCTAAGAGCAGAAGCCTTTTTGGTCAACATGGAGGACAAAAGACGGCGAGCCCGAGTGCAGGGAGCCTGGGCTGGCCCCGCTAAGAGCCAGGCCGCTGCTCAGCGAGGCAAGAACTTGTGGGGGTCTTGTGTGAATGCGCTTGCATTTCAGTTGATGTGAAGAGGTTATTTAAAATGTAGCTGGTGCTTTGATTTTCTTGATGGTCATCTTTTATTGAGGGTTGAGGTTTAGTGTTCCTCATATTTGGTCACAGCTCTCAGACCTTTCAGTGTATGTAGTGGGATCTCCAACAGACTTTACTAATTAATTTCTAGGTGTCATATTGGTTATCTTCAAGTAGATTTTATTGGCCCTTGCTCCCTAGAGCAGACTTTTTGAGTCTAGTTCATGTCTGTTCTTGCTCTTGATTCAGCTGCTACTGCTCAGAGCCATCTCCACCAGAGACCTGGTCAGACATGGATGAACAAGGAGCATCATCTTGTGGACAGACAGTTTGTGTTCAGAGAACCCCAGCAGGTAAATTCTTATTTCTTCTACAACACTAACAGATTTGCTTGTAAAAGCTATAGTCACATAGTAGACACTCCAATAGTGACTGAGTAAATTCACTACTAAAAGGACCATGAAAGGCCTATAATAATAATGAAATGTGGAGTATCTAGTCCTTAATATGTCTGAAGATTCTTTCTAGTCTGCTCCCAGCTGATGGGCATATATAATTCCCATTTTGGGGGGAAGGAGTTATACCATGACCAGCGCTTGGCATTGGTTGTCTGAGTTCTAATAGTCCTAAAACCATGCTGTCTTTAGTGCTAATGTAGCAGATGTCTCTGGAATTGGGTTGAAATTTTCAGCTGCTACAATGCCTGATTTTTTAGCTTTTTTTTTCCCCTGTGGGGAAAAATTATAAGAAACAGTGAAGATTCACTGTTAATAACATGGAAAAAGCTAAAAATCAGTCATCTTGCTGTAATAGTGATTGTGTAAATAATGATTAAAACTTATTTATTGGGGCACCTGGGTGGCTCAGTCGTTAAGCGTCTGCCTTCGGATCAGGTCATGATCCCAGGGCCTGGGATCGAGCCCCACATCAGGCTCCCTGCTCTGCTGGGAGCCTGCTTCTTCCTCTTCCACTCCCACTGCTTGTGTTCCCTCTCTCGCTGGCTGTCTCTCTCTCTGTCAAATAAATAAATAAAATCTTTTAAAAAAAAGAAGTTATTTCTTAATATATCTTCTATCTTATTTTTTAAAAGATATAATTTAATTGATTTATTTGAGAGAGAGAGAGCGTGCACACGCATGTGCATGACTCAAGAGAGAAAGAGAGAGAATCTTTCAAGCAGACTCTGCGCTGAGCATGGAGCCCACAGCAGGGCTCAGTCTTACAACCCTGAGATTGTGACCTAAGCTGAAACCAAGAGTCGGGTGTTTAACCGACTGTGCCACCTAGGCGCCCCAGTATATCTTCTATTTTAAAAAAGTCTCCTGGAAAGAAGATTTTTCCAGAATTTTTGGCTGCTCTGAAAATGCATTAATCCTACTTTTATTTTTTTGTCTTACCCACTAGCAGCTGTGAATTAGTTTTAAGAAAAGCAGACAGTGGTCTCTGGTGGTATAGTAAGAGCTTGAAATTAAAAAGGGACAGTTTTCAATTTGACTTATTTTTATCAGAAATGAGAGGATATGGTAATCCTGCACATAAGCCTTTCTGAGGATTAAGGATCATTCCAGAAGTAAAATCTTCCTGTTTCCTTGCAGGTAGTACGCAGAGCCCCAGAGCCACGAGTGATTGAGTAAGTAATTTGCTGCCTTTCTGTATTTGTTGCCCACAGTAAAATGGAGAGCCCAGATCTTTCCCTCACCAGGTTTTCCGTCTGGAAGAGACAATGGCCCAGTTACTGTCTTAATTTTAGGCTGGGATAGTTGTATCTTAGATCTCTTTAAACTTGGTCTTTTGGGAAGCCTTTCTCAATTTGCTGATGGTGTGGAAAATGCAACAAGATTTGTGTACCTTAAATTCTGACTCTGGTGCGGATTTCCTGACCCTGATTCAGTAGGGCATCTGCAGATAGTAAGCTAAAATATTTCTAAGTAAAGACAGACGGGGATTTTTCCTGAGTCATTGAAACATGGCGTTTTTTTTTGTTTGTTTGTTTGTTTTAAAAATTTACTTATTTAGAGAGAGAGAGAGCACAGGGAAGGGGAGAGGGAGAGGGAGAGAGGAACTTTAGCAGACTTCTCGATGAGCTTGGAGTTCCACATGGGGCTTGATCTCAAGATTGTGACCTGAGCTGAAACCAAGAATCAGATGTTTAACCGACTCTGCCACCTAGGCTCCCTGAAACTGGCTTTTTGAGAAGACTTTAGTCAGGTAGTATTTTACTAGCAACACTTACGAAAGCTGCTCGAAATCTAGAGGACGTTAAATGTTCATATAATTGTTCCAGAGCAATTTAAATTCCTCTTATATTGATCTGTATATAAAATGTCATCTTTGTAATTTCTCTTACGTTGATCTGTATGTAAAATATTCTTTTCCAAAATTAATGGAAGATGCTTTGTGGGGTGCCTGAGCGGCTCAGTCAGTGAAGCAGCCAACTCTTGATTTTGGCTCAGGTCATGATCTCAGGGTGGTGAGATCGAGCCCCACGTCAGGCTCTGTGCTCAGTGGGTAGTTGGAGTCTGCTTGAGATTCTCTCCCTCTCCTTCTGCCCCTCCCACTGCTTGAGTGCTCTCTCTCTTTAAAATAAATAAACAAATCTTTAAAAAAAAGACACTTTGACTTCTCTTTTCCTTCTCAGTTTCCATCTGATATAGGTAAATTGCCTGAAGAAAGCATCCTTTTATTTTAACAAATTAGTGTGTATACGTTATTGAACATGAACAGTCTATTAGGCTGTTCTGCTGTTTCCAGGTTGACTTGTATAGCCTAGAAAAAGCTGAAACTACCAGGAATGTCATACTTTCAAAGAGGGTATATAGTTGTGGCCTGGCCACTAGTTAGCTATGTAACTAGTCCTTAGGTACATTAAGGCCATCTCTCTGAACTTTAGTTTCCTTGTCTGTAATGTTAAAGATTTGGACTGCATGATCACTTAAGGCAGAGCCTGGTGGCTCGAACAGTCTTGGATTCGTTTATGAACACCAATGTGACATTGCCTCCATTGATGGTAAAGAGAATAAGTAAAACCATGAAACTTGTTACTAGGTACAGATGAGACATTCAGGTTGAAAAAATGGGTAGTTGTGAATATTCAAGTCAGAGCAAAGTGACAGAACTCCTTCCTGCTTGACCCCAAGGTTTGTCAGTTCTGGTTATCTAAAGTTAGCTCTGTTAGATTTTTATTTAATAGCCAAAAATGTCACCCATATTTGAAGTGAGCCAATTTCTAAATATGGCCCAAAACATATCACACTGAAACATTATTCACACTTTGGGGAAACTATAGTCAACTCATCTAGAGATGTGATAAATGTAAATGACAATAACCCTGCCCACATTTTTGCTCAGAGGGACTCTCACATCTGCCTAAAAGCCCAGCTCACAGATCATGAACTACTAACTCACATGGCAGATGGTGATGTGAAAACTGTCCCTTTATGTGGTTCTCTATAACTTACCTCTGTCCAAGAAAGTCTGACACTGTTATCTTGGTAGAGGAACCTATGCAGTCTGGGTCAGTTTTCTCGCTATGGACCTGGCCATTCTGCACTTCTGGAACAGTTTTGTGCTTTTGCACATTTGATTAAATTCTAAGCTTTTACTGCCCATCTACTATGTGCAAGGCACTGGGAAACAGAACAGTAACCCATTCCTTGCCCCTCACTAGCCCACAATTTAGTAAATGAAATAGACATGTAATCAGATAAATTGCAGTCATGTATATTGTAAAACAGTAGATTTGTAATAAGGTCTAATGGAAGCACAGAGGATGAGATGGTTAACATTATTTGGGTGGATCAGAGGTCAGGAAGCATTACAGAAGGTGAGGCTGAACTGAGATTTTGAGGAATGAATTAGAATTTTCTGCCAGACTAAAGCTCGGGTGGGTTGGATTGGGGGTGCTGGATGGCAGGGAGGCATTCCGGCTTGTAGAAAAGCAGGATTAGAAATACTGTGGTGTGGACCACCTGGGTGGCTCAGTCAGTTAAGCCTCTCCCTTCGACTCAGGTCATGATCCTGGGGTCCTGGGATCAAGCACCGCAACGGGCTCTCAGCTCAGTGGGGCGTCTGCTTCTCCATCTGCCCTCCCCCTGCTAGTGCTCGCTTGCACTCTCTCTCAAATAAATAAAATCTTTAAAAAAAAAAAAAAAGAATAAAAAAGAAATACCATGGTGTATTCAGGAGATTCCAAGCGGCAGTGGAGGGTCATGAGTGGGTGGGAGCTGTCAGGAAGTGGAGCTACATCATGGGGACCTTGAATGCAGCACTGAAAAGTTGGTGGGGGGCCTTTGAAGGATTTTAATCAGAGCAGGAACCTCATTAGACGTGTATCTGAAAGCAGCAGAAGCTCAGATCCCTGAGATGTGTTTGCTATCTGTAAATACACCTATTCCAGAATCTCCAAAGAGATGCTCTGTTTGGTACCCCTTTGTGTGATAGATTTCTGGATCATATCAGCCTGAATTATGGATGAAATATAAAGGGGTAGAATCAGAATTTATGTTATCCCAGTCTTTGTCTCCATGGCCTGATCCTGTCAGGATTCAATTCCCAGTGACAGCAATGATCTGCCACCATCTTGCCCTCCGTCTCCGTGGTGGAAGAAGGTGGGGTTATGCCTCCCTCATACTGCTTCCTCATTCTGAAATGATATTGGTGACCAGAAGTTTGGGAACTGCAAAGCACAGCTCTTGCACTGGGTGGAGTGTATTATTTGCCTGGTACTAACGAGTCTGTTTTCTTAATTTCTGTAGCAAAGAGGGTGTGTATGAAATCAGCGTGTCACCCACAGGCGTATCCAGGTAAGTGCATCCTCCCTATAAAGTGACTATAATTAATATCGAGTTATAGTCTCTTAAAATATTCTGCTCCCTTACTTGAAATAGGTAACTTCCGCCTCTGAAATTCTTGGGGAGTGTAATATCTCTTTTTATATAGCATTTCTAACTTCAGAACATTTTCACAGCCTCTCTGTCAGGTACAGTAATTATTACTTCCGTAATTTCTCAGGCGAGGAACTAAAGGCCAAAGAGATTGAGGACTTTTTCCTGGTACCACATAGTAACTTAAAATTAGAGTTGATCTACCCTCCACTTCTATGCTCTGAGTGCTACATTCTTTTATTATTATGTTACATTTTATGTATTACAACATTTGTTATCATATTAATCATTATTACAACATTTGTTTATATACAACATATTAAGTTATGTTAACCCTTAATCTACGTGAGTGGATTAATACCTTAATCTACATTAAGGTAAGTTTTAGTAAAGTTAAAGCATATACAATTTAGGGTATAGTTGGCATTAATCATTATTAAAAACATTTTGAGGGGCGCCTGGGTGGCTCAGTTGGTTAAGCGTTCATCTCTTGGTTTTGGCTTAGGTTGTGATCTCAGGGTCGCAAGGTCGGGCTCAGGTGCAGTCTGCTTGAGATTCTTTCTCCTCCTCTGCTGCTTCCCCTGCTTGCACATGCTCTCTCTCTGTCTCTCTCTCAAACAGATAAAATCTTTTAAAAAAATTTTTTGAAAGCATCCCTGTAATGCAAGAATATACTAATTGTCAGTATAAAATAATGAAGCATTTAAAATAAATATATCAGAACTTGCATATCTAAATAAGTTGCTTAGAAAGAGCTTCAGAACCTCCCTTTCAGAGCAAGTTTAACAGTCATGTAGGAAACTCAGTTGCATTCTTTTGGTCGCATCTCATTGTTAACCAGGCATAGCTTCAGGTGAGCTTTGGCTCTTTCAAAAAATCAAACACACCTTCAGAGAGTGAAGTTCTACAGAATGTTCTAAGGGCTTTGAGAACATTTCTTAAGAAGGATATCCAAAGTGATTTTGAGCTGACTTGGCATTATTGAAATAAGTGTATATTCGATGAGAGAAAGAACCCTCATTTAGAAATGTTTATTTTGATACAGTCATAAATGATCGCTTTCCCTACAGTTGGCTTCGTCTCAGAAGACAACCAATTGTTAAAATAACACAGGGCCAGGCATTTTATTAGTTACTCTCCTTTTCGTAGCAAGCCTATGAGGTGGATATCATTTTTGTGTTACAGATAAGAAAAACCAAGGTTTAGAGAGGTTAAGTAATTTGTCCAGGGTTTCACAGCAGGTGGTGGTAGAGCAGTATTTGAAGCATATCTCTAAAAGCCCTCTTGCATTCTTTTTCCTTTATTGCCTCTTTTATTGTCTTAATATGAAAGTTTATTTCACATTTGGAACATCATGACCTGGTGATAATTAGGTTCTGCTTGCCGTGAGAGATATGGTAAGATGATTTCATCTACCCATGAGGAAGCGTCCAGATTAACTTCCTCCACTAAGACTAGCCCATCTTCTCTGTGGTCTTTTTTTTTTTTTTAAGATTTTATTTATTTTGAGAGAGAGAGTGTGTGTGTGCGCGCGAGTGGGGGGAGAGGCAGAGGGAGAGAGAGAATCTCAAGCAGACTCCACACTGAGTGAGGAGCCCCTGACACGGGGCTTGAGCCCAGGACCCCAAGATCATGACCTGTGCCGAAATCAAGAGTCAGACACTTAGCTGATTGAACCACCCAGGCGCCCCTCTTTTCTGTGTTCTTTAGTTAATAATGGTTCTTTCTGCATCAAGGGTGTGTTTGTATCCTGGCTTTATTGACTTAAAAGAAGCCAGCTGGGTATTGGAACAGCTTTGTGAGGTCGTTCCCTGGAAACAGAGGACCGGCATCAGAGATGGTAAGTAGATGTCTGAGATCACACTTGTTGCTGCCTGGTCTCCCTTTCTAGAATGTTTTCTGATACCGTTGCCCCTTTTACCTCGCCCCGTTGTAATTAAACAGATTTAAAACCTAACAGAGACCCTAAGGATGAGTAAGGATTTGCCAGTGAAAAGGGACAGGGAAGAGGATTCCAGGCAGAAGAAACAGCAGGTGCAGGCTCTGCGATCAGAGCCATCAGGGCAGGAGCATGGAGGTGGGAATTCAAGGAACCGAAGGATCTTTGGTTTGGCTGAACTGTGGTTGATACCTCTCTTCTTGAGTTTGTTCATTACCTTTATTACTTTAAATAGTGCTGTTTTCCTCTTTATAGAAACTTCCAGAGCTTTTCTTTTTCTGATTCTGTTTGGCATATGTTCTTTTATGATCCTTATTACCAGCTTTTTATTCTCATTTTAGTTTCACTAGAAGAGTCCAGTGTCCTTTAGTTTCAGCATCTGTACTGTCCTGAGCTGGTAAAGATTACCTGACTTGGAACCAGCTCCTCTGTGGGCATCTATAAGCCAACAGTATCTGCCATACCAGAGGTGGCCACTGGAGGACGTCTTTGCTCTAGCATAAAATTTCCTTTCTGGCACCCTGAGTGAATTCACATTTTCTGTAGAGAAAGAGGTGCAAAGTATACTGGCTTCATTTTTGTGACTCAGACATCAGAATAGGAGTCTGCTTTTTCTCCTGACTCCCAGAGTTTCCATGGCAGGGCTTTTGGTGGCCAGCTTGGCCTTGATTGCTGGCTTTGTCATTCAAAATAATTGTTAATTTTAAGCAACTTATAGTTAAGTAGTTTTTCAATTCTTGGTTTTCTAATCTGTAAAATGGACTAATAATAATACCTACCTTGTAAGGTTGTTGTGATAATTAAATGAGATACCGCATGATAAGTGCTTGGCAGAATGACTGGTACATAGTAAACCTTCAGTGAATGTTAGCTGCCTTTATCATTATTGTTCTTATTATAGCAGTTGATGTCAATTGTGAGGAAAAATAGAAGATCTATGGATAACTCCCTTCTATATAAATTGGACATCAAAAACTTTTGACTGCAATCAGCCTCGTGCTATGGTTGGTCAGAACCCTTTCTTAAAATCAAAAGGTGGCACATGGATGAACAGTTTGTCTTGTTTCTTGTATGCATGTTGGTGCCACAGATTCCTGCCTACAAGGGTTCAGACTCCATAACCTGCTTTTTTTTGGCCCTCCCTAATCTGAACTGTTCTGCAGTGTGACTCCACTCTTACTGATGTCCTCACTGACACAAACAGGTCACACATATTCTCACCTCAGAGCCTTTGCTGATATGGTTTCTGCCAACATACCTTCTCTCGTCCTCTTTCTTTGAGCTCTTACCCATTCTACTCCTGAAATCCCATGTCCTCTAAGAACGTGGAACCCTGGGTCAGAGCCCATCGTTACTCTGCCTTTGTATTTCTCAAAGTTTCTTGCACATTGCATGGCACTCAGTAGGCACACCTTAAATAGCATCAAACCGTTTCAAAGGCCCTGTATTTTCTTTCTTAGATGTAACTTACAAGCAACCAAGACTTACAGCATGGTATGGAGAACTTCCTTACACTTATTCAAGAATCACTATGGAACCAAATCCTCACGTATGTTGGAATATTGTTATTGGTATGGTTTTATAGACTATATACTATAAATGTAGAGTGCTGTAAAATACCAGTATATTACCTTGCAGCGTTGCATGATGGTTCCTAGTTCCAAAAATCTTCTGGGTTCAAACACTTGAGTCTTTGCGCTTATCATTCTCGATGTGTTTTTTGATCTAGAGATGAACTCTGATGATGAGAAAAAAATTGGAGCTAGAATGAACTGGAACCAGGCTCAAGGATTTCGGGAAAATGAACCATTTCCTCAAATCTTCCCCTTTCCCCAGCTCTTGTGGCCATAGCCTTCTGTGTACACCCTGGTACACGTTTGCTCTGGAGCCAAATTCTTACGACTGGCCAGTGAGGTCACAACATCTCTTTCCATTTCTCAGGCTCTTTTGCCATTTGTGAAAAAAATCTGGTGTTTTTCTTGTTGACTTTGTACTCATTCTGTGGCTGCAGTTCTTAGACTTTGGAAATCTTATCATGGCTTTGGCTTATTTCTACTGTTACTCTTGTTTTTAAAAATTTCCATGACGGTAGACAAGGAGATTCTAGTATATAAATTAAGCTTGTCCAAAGGATGGAGTTAAGGTCCAAGAAATAGCTCCTTGTTTAGTTCCTGGAATCTTGCCTTTGGCAAATAATTTTATGCTTTATTGAACGAGACTTTGAAGAAAATGGAGTTTCGCTTATGACATTGAAATAAACAGAAATATGGCACATTTTAGAGCTTCTAGTAATTTGTAATAATAAACTCCCACTTGACTAAAGTGTTCAGGGACAAAATATTGACAGGGGTGGGAGTGGGGACATGGCTTTTTAACATAAGAAGATAGCTGCATGCTTTTGTTTGTAGGGCTGCATTTAGAATGTGACCCAGGGAAGTGCTGAGACCCTTTATAGCTGAGGTTGATTTGGAAACATGAAGAGAATTGAATTAGACCAATCCAACAGATGGCTGGCCATGTTTCTGTCAGAATTAATTTACCTTCTTGTCAACAGTCATAGCAGAGAAGTTGAGGATTAAACAGGCTCTAGGGAAGGAGTTCTTTCCCATCATTTTAGTTAATCTTTTAGAACAGGATTTCTCAGCCTTGGTATTACTGGTTTTTGGGGCTGGGTAATTCTTTGTTGTTGGGGCTGTCCTGTACTTTGTAGGGTGTTTAGCAATATCCATGGCTTGTACCTAATAGAGGCCAGAAGCACTCTTCACTCAGTTGTGACAACCAAAAATGACTCCCAACATTGCCAGACATTTTCTAGGGGGCAGAATTGCCCTTGGCTAAGAACCCCTACTTTAGAATAAACATAAGACACATCATATATGCTGAGTAGTATGGCCACTTATGCTTTGAGGACATTTTGACAACTCTTCAAAAGAATTTTTTAATGACAGTCTTTTTCTTATAATGTATGTAATAGGAGTTTATTTTTTTAAATTTTAGAATTTTTTAATAAGCATGAAGAATATTAAAATTTTGGGTAATTCTTCCATCTGATGTTTGGCTCCAGTCTTTTTATTTTTTAAAGTAGGCTCCATGCCCTACATGGGGCTTGAACTCACAACTCTGAGATCCAGAGTCACATGCTCTACCAACTGAGCCAGCCAGACACACCTCCCCTCCCCACCCCCCTTTTTTTTCATTTTAGGGAAATAATATAGAGAGAATTTTTCTATAAAAATATCAACTATACTACATTTCATTTAACTACATCATTAACATGTTTTAGTATCATTAAATATTCTTTCACATTGTATTTAATAGCTGTGAAGTAGTCCATAATCTATATGTACATACCATAATTATCTCAAGCAAACTTTTTTGCTGAGTATTACGGTTGTCACATTAGAATTCTTTTATTTGAATTTGGCTGGTTCATAACTTTGTATTTATTGCTAAAGATTTAGTTTGTTTATATACCATCGTGAACAAAATCAAAAGAGATGCCTCTTTCTCACATTTTTTAGAGGTATATATGTGTGTTGGGGGTTCTTGTTTAATTTTAACTTGTTTAATTTTAAAATTATTACCTCAAGCTTAATAACCCAAAGCACAGGAGCAAATTCAGTCAGAGGTTATTAAACTTCTTTTAGTCTTTTTTGAACTAAATCTTGTATGAACCCAATGTATGAAAATAAAGAAGTGCCTTGACTGGCTGGGAGTCCCACCAGCTTGACCTCTCCTTTCTCCTACTGTAATCCCAGAGACACTTCTGTGGTACCTAAGGCTCTACAAAACACTTTTTGAAAGCCACTGAATAGGTCCTTTTACTTCTGTGATTCATATTTTCTCATACTCTTTTCCTCAGATGTCTTTTAAGGATAGAATGTCTTCACTGAACAGTGAGATGATGCTGAATTTTAATTTAGACATTCAGTTCTGAGGGATCTGTATATAGAGTATTGGTTGGAGAGTCTAAATTAATCCTCTAGTTCATTATCCCCTTTTTTTCTCCTTACTTCACCACCAAAAATAACCAGTAAAAATATATACCCACTTAGAAACATAATGCAAACTTGGAGTTATCACAGTACTCAGTCCCTAAGCAAGTCAGGGAAGTGCTAATTAGTTTCTCAGTCACATTGCAGAAAAGCTATCTTCCTCTTTTACATTCTTATTTTTCTTGCTAAGTGTATAATTCTAGCATCTGATCTTTATCTCCATGAAGATAAGCTTAAAGCCATAAAACAAATAGGAAATACGCTTGCTAACATTATTATGAAATTTCACTTTGAAATTTATCCTCTTGAACATAGGTTAGTTTAATAAAATTTCTGTTTTACTCATCTAAGTTTGGTTTGTTGTTGTCATTGTTTATTTTAAAAAATCCTCTGCTTAGAATGTAATGCTAGTATCTGTAATAAGGAATCCCAGTTTACCATGATTGCTACATCACAGCAAAGCTGAGTGATTCCCACATATGCTTCCTTGGCAGTTTTACCTGAGAGTAGCCATGGGATATACTTACAATATTATGCTTTCCTTTGCCGAACATCTATTCCTTCACTGCCATACATAGAACATGACTTTGAAGGTGTTCTTTAAAGTAGAGTCGGTGGATACCTGGAGGGGTCCACGAAGTCCTTTTGGGGAGTGCACAGGTCAAAACTATTTTTATAATAATACTAGGGATGTGTGACATTTTCACTATGTCAAGTTTGCACCGATGATACGAAGGTAATGGTGGATAAAACTTATGGTGCCCAAGCAGGAATCAGGTCATTGTCACCAAACTATGCTAATAATCATGGTATTATTCTTCACCACCATGAACTTCCAGTTTAAAAAAAAAAAAAAAAAGCTGGTTTTAAGAATGTTCCTCAAAGCAGTAAACATTATTAATTAAATCTCAGTAATTGAGTTCATGTCTCTTTAATAGTTTGATGAAATGGGAAGTATGCATAAAGGAGTCCTGCTACAAGCCAAGTGTGATAGTTGTCAAGGCAGAACACTCGTGTGATTTGTTAAGCTATAGCTGAACGACCTACTTTTATCATGGACCGTTTTTGTTTGGAAGAACAACTAGCAGACAAGCTATAGTTATTCAGGCTTGAGTATTTGGTAGACATTTTCTCATAAATGAAGTGAATGTCCCTTCAAGGAAAACAACGGCTAGATTTGTTACTTATAAAAGTTGAGTTTTTAAGAGAATTAGAATTTTGGAAAAAGTCATATCTGCCACTTTGATCCTGACCTCTTTCTATTACTTAGTCTTTTCTGATGAGATCAGTGGTAATATTAATGGATATGATTTTTAGAAATTGTATAATGGAATGTGTCAACAGTAATGTCAGTCTGCATTACTCATTGGATCAATATTTTCCACATGCCCAGTGCTTGATGTTACAGAATCATAAAAGATTAAAAGACTCATTCAGAGTGCAAGCCGGACCAGTAGATTTAAATGTAACAGAATATGAGAAGTTTGTTGATACGGTTTCAGATTCCACACTGCAACTGACCTGTAGGAAATCAGTACTTATTGAGTTTTGGTGTAATAGCAGAGAATATCCACAATTATTTGGAAAGGCTGGGAAAGACTCCTGCCCTTTTCTAACTACGTATTCGTGTGGAGCCAATTTTCTTCATATACTTCAACAAAAACAACATATTGTAACAGACTGAATGCAGAAGCAGATGTGAGAATCACCTCTCTTCAGTGAAGCCAGGCAGTAAAGAGATTTGCAAAACAGTGCCACTCTTCTTGCCAATTTTTTGTATTGGAAAATAGAGTTATTTTTTGTAAAATAGTATTTATGTTAACTCATGGGTATGTATTTTTTTTAATGAATTAACCAATAGTTTAACCTTTTTAAGTTTTAATTTTTAATATGATAAATGTCATAGCTGTGACCCATATAAACAGAAGTTCTCTGAGGTCCACAATTTTTGATAGGGGTGTGAGAACGATTGTCATAAAAGGAAGTTCTGTAAAGTACTCGAGGTTTCTTGGAGGAAGGACAGAATTCTAACAAGAACTAATACGAGCTATGCTGTTGGTAGCTCCCAACTACAACCTAAGGTCAAGGGTCATAGCTTCCTATGGTGTATGTGGCAAGACGTGAGTTCCAAATATAAATCACATATAATATAAACCACAAATCTAGGTGCTCTGGAGGCAGGGCCGTGGAGTCTGTTTAAACCGTCTATAGTTCACAGCCCATGTATTTATCAAGGCCATGTCATGATTCTGTTCTGTAGAATGTTTTTTCCCTTAGGTTCTATTTTTAGGAAGTTAGCCACTTTGGAAATATTAAATATCTTTTTTTAAAAGCAATTCTGTCATTCATGATAAAATAGGAGTCAAAAGAACAGAGGGCCACCCAGCAGGAGAGTTGTTTCACTCCTCAGACTTCAGTCTCTATCTGCCAACATCCTGGCAGCCCGTTGGCTGTGGCGGCAACCTGGACTCTACCGCTCCACTTACCTCCTTAATGACTTACTGAGGTGGCTGTCCTGAATGTGATGACAGTTGCTGCTTTGCGAGGGTCATGTATTTCACATGGAAAGGATGAGATGGATCAATAGGGTTGGTCCTCATGACCTTGCTCTACCAAATTTAGTACCTTAATCAAATTGTGGAGGTCAACTTGCATCAAAATAGAAATAATGGGAGAAATAATGGCTGTTGCATTCCAAGAGTTTTGCTTATTCCGTGCCTGTTTACAACGTGACTGATTTTACACTTTCTTCTGTTTTACCTGTGGCTGCCAACTTGTGCCTTAGTGAACCATCTCTGCCCCTTTTCTTGGCCTCTTGATTGCAGTGGCATCCTGTGCTGCGCTCACTGAAGGACCAAATTGAAGAGAACACCGGCCACACCTTCAATTCCTTGCTCTGCAATCTTTACCGAAACGAGAAGGACAGTGTCGACTGGCATAGCGACGATGAACCTTCGCTAGGGAGATGTCCCGTCATCGCTTCCCTGAGTTTTGGTGCCACGCGCACTTTTGAGATGAGAAGGAAGCCCCCACCAGTGAGTATTCTCTTCCTCTTTTTTAATGTTTTTCCTGCCTTCTAATATTTTGTGAAAAAAGTAGAGCTCTTAAAAGCTCCTGTTTTCAGATTTAGAGAATAGGAGTACGTGTTTTATTGTTGGAATATTTTCAAATGATGCCTACCCCATGGTTCATGTTTGACTCCCTTCATTCATTCGTTCGTTTACTTATCCAACAGGAACTGCTTGCCTTGTGCCAGGCGCCGGGGACCCCTTTCCGTTGGTGGACAGGGGATAGACAGATATTACTGATTATTGAAATAATTGGAATTATGATAAAAGCCGTGAAGGAGGGCTTATAAAGGGAAGGCTCAAGCTAGTAGATGCGAGATGGGAAAGGAAGGTGGTGTGAGGCAGATAGCCCTGAAGATGGGCTACGTCAGTCTTCTCCATGGCCGTGTTGCCTCTTTTCTATGAGGGAGCATTGTGAGCGTCCTCATTGCCTTCTCAGCCATCTTCTGAAATACAGATGAACCTGTAATTCTTTCAGAAAGTGGAAATTCAAGCCAAATCATCAGAGGTGGTGGTCTGTCCAAGTTCAGGTGGAGAAGCAGGGACTAAACTATATAATAACTTTAGGTTTCCATCCCAGCTTTTACCTGTATTACATGACAATTTGAGGGACACAAGACTGTTAATTTTCTTAAATCAAAAAAGTAGAGGACCTTAGAACTAAAATAGATAGAAGGATAGTAGGAACTCAAAAGAGCAAACCTCTGCAAGATTATCTTACTATCTTTGTGTCTTTTTCTTACCAAGGTTCCCGATCATTTAGCTTATAACATTAAAGCAGACCCAGTCAGTGTGGAAAGGCTTATAAGGCTGTGTTTAGAATATGACCTAATCCAGACCAAATAGTTAGTGTGTCAGTGCTCATGTCTGTTCTTCATCAGATATGCTGCTTCTAAGAACAGAGTTAAAGGACTGGGCTATTTTCCTGACACATATTTTCAGTTTCCAGGCATGGTATTTTGGAGCATATTGCGTTATTTTGCATTTATACCATTAAGCAGCTTTTGTTGGTGTAATTTCCATTGATTAGGTTTTCTTTGGTCTGTGTTAGCAGGGGATTGTCAGTTGCCAATGACTTACTGAGTAAACTCGCTTCTGAGCACCTCGAATAGACTTCACAGTTTCATTGGTGATTAGGTTTCTCATACACCAGGAGTACCACTTGAGTAGTAGACAGCCCAACCTTTGCCATGTTCTCTTTGGGTATGGTTATGCTTTTATCCGCAGCTTCCACTCAGTTAAAACCCAGTTAAATAAATTAAATCAATAATTCATCCTGCCCTTGGGAAGACTCCTGTTATGTGAATAGCAGAGAAACACTATGTGTCTCATTTTTAAGTTCAGATCCTCTTCTCAAGCCAGGCATAAGGAACACCAACTTTTTGTCGGGCATGGTTGTGGGAGCTGGGGGCGTAGCAATGATTGAGTGAGATGAAGTCACCTTTTCCCGACTGGAGCTTATGACCTAGCACTTGCTGGTGCTGTGCCTTCTGACGGGAGTTTTCCTTCCTCCTCTGACTGGCCTGTAAGCTGTGCTAGATGCAGTATAATGTTTGGTGTAATCCTAGCCTCTCATTCTTGGTGGTTACTTTTCTTTGTTGCCAGGTATTGAAGTGTTCAATTACTGTTTCTTTACACACATCCATTCATCACCATTACCCCCCTTTAAAAAATATTTTTGGCCTATTTATAGATTTGAAGCCTAAGGATTCCCAAAGCATGCTTTCTGGATAATTAGTTTTACTGTAGAAGCGGTTTCCAGCCATTAAGCATTAGCAGTGTTCTGGTGCCCAGAATACCCCCATTCCATTTCCCCTCCAGGCAACTGAAGGTCTTCATTTTCTCATATAAAAACATTATTCACGGCAACCAAGGGCTATTTCTTGGTAATATACCTGACGTCTGTTATAGGTTAATGAGTGGATGGCTAATACAACTACCACACAGCCTTGAAGGCAACCATTTGGAACAAAATCTCGGGTTAAGAGGGAGACTGCCCATACTGAAGCTTTATCTTCTCAAGGCTTCTTACAGTTTATTTTGATGAATATGGTGAAAGCACAGGCCATGAAATACTAAAAATGTGGTACCGTCCCTTTAATTATCTGCCAGTAGCAAGGGAATCTGCACTATACCTGTCGTGGCTGATTTAATAAAAATGTAGACTTCCTAAGTAAGAAAATTCACCTGGGATCTTGAAACAAAGTTGGCCGAGGAAACAGATTTGGGAGGAAATATAAAGGTGTCAGTACCGTACCTCTGGCTTTTGACTCTAATAAGTCTTGGCTTCCTGCATTATCTAAACTGACTGAGTTTGATATAATTGTATATCCCTTCAGTTCTGGCTCTTGTTTAAGATGGGAAAATTGAAGGTTAGTATATTGGAAATGATCCTCACACGTTACCGAATACAGTTGAAAAACGGCTTTTTCCCCCCAGAACCTGTAGGTTCCATTCTTGGGTAAACAAGACCCAAGTTTAAACTTTTGGAAGGCCTCATTCAGATTTCTTTAACAGATTCCAAAATCTAGGGCTCCATAAATCTAGCTAAACCAGAAGTACAGAAGCCTTTCTTCTGAGTTGACAGCCTTAGAAATGCATATTAGAGTACATCATTTCTATCTTATTCTAATGATCCTTTTTCTGAAGGATTGAAAGGAAATGGTTTTTGCAAATCTGTGTCTACTTTTCTTTCTAAACTTGAGTGAGGGCTCTGAGAACATGACTCATGATTCATACAACTCAAGGTAAAAGCATAAATTAAAAAGTATAAATTACGTTAGTCTTCTGTGCGGAATTTGTAGGAGTCTGACTTTCTGTCAGGAAACTCTTAGGAACCTAACTTAGTGTGCCACTATAGGCTGTAATTTTCACGTCTGTCAACAAGACATTTGGAGTATGTTAGAGGTTGTGGGAGGGAACCTCTTTCAAAATCCGGTTCGTTTTAACCTATCAGAAGAGAAGCTAAATACCTGTTTGACTTGAGTCAAAGTTTCTCATTTGAAAGTGACATAGAAGAATCATGAGATTTTTGTGTACTTTATTTAGGTATGCAGTTTCGAGACAGAAAATCATGTTTGGGGCCACTTTTGTTGTTGTTGTTAACATCCGATCCCCTTCACCCCTGCTGTTGTTTGTTGTGCTTTCTGGCACCTTCAGCAGATCTCTGTAGGTCCTGATCTTTTGAAGGCTGCCCCAGTTCTACACACGTCATTCCTCAGTTTCTCCCTGTGCTGAGATGGCAAGGAGGTCTTTGTTCCCTAAGAATGAGCCCCTCTGATTCATGCAGTTGGCTCAGCTGGCTTCATACAGGCATCATCCCTGGGATAAACGTGTCACCCCTCCAAGATGCCGATCCTTCTTCACTCTCCGCTAGTCCAAGCCAGTCAACTCCTGCTCATTCATTTTGATTTTAGAGTAAATTACTGTTTCCTTTAATGATAACAAGGTACTCGGTGGCCGAGTAAACTTGCCTGATCTTGCCGTTCCATTCACCCTATTGCTGCTTTTGTTAATTCAATTAAAGACAAGAGTGAATAGCGCCATATGTATCTTCTGGCCAATGTCAGGATATACTATCTCAAGACAAAAGTAAAACTTACCAAATATACTTCAGTGGACACGTTTTTAGAAACCAAGAACCTTTTTTTATTCTTTCAAGCTGGGCTCATTAAAGTTTGTCTATACTCCTTGTCCCAGACCCAGTTGTACTTTCCAAAATGCATCGTGTCCCTGCTGTAAAGATTAGTCTGATTCTTTTCCCAGCTAGCTTTAATTCTGTACTGAAAAACAAGCTGGAAAAGGAACTACAAAAGCCATTTGGCAGGCTGCTATTTCTCTGTCGGTTGCCATGGAAACAGTGATGGCTGAGTTGGGGGGTTATTAGATAATAGCAGGAAGTTTGTGATGTGCTTGCTGGAGGTTTAGATGCCAGAAGCCTTGTAGCTTCTAGCACATTACCCGTGGATAAGCTCTGTCCTTCATCAACTGAATCCTGAAAATGTGAGGGGTTTCTGTCTACCTCAGGCTGGTGAGTTGAGGCAAGTTCAGTGTTTCTTAAGCCACTTCTCTCTCTAGCACCTTCTGAAGAATGTGAACCCTGTTCATAGGACCAGAAGAGATGGTTGTAAAACCACTTCCAATGGTGGAGGCTCTGAGAGCTCCCAGTGACTTGGAGTTCCTAGTACCTATCTTGCTTCTTGGTTTTTTTTGTCCACTACTGGGAAGAGTGGAGTATGAAGAGGTCAGTTGGATCACAAATACTGATATTTTTTCAGGACTTTAGAAGAAATGAGGATTATTAGAATCCAAAATGCTGTAATACTGACTAGCTTAAATTTGAAAGCTGGATAAACTACACAGAGCAGTAGTTCATGGAGTAGTGACTGAACCCCCACCTCAGCCAGCACCCCACTGCTGCTGGCCTAGTCATCCATATCTCCTAATCAGCCCCTCTTCTGATTACGGCATCTGTTCTGAAAAGATACAGGAAATACTGGAAAGAAATTGTTGATAACCTTCGTTTTTTTAATACATCCCTAAATGAAATCTAGAAAATCCATTTTTATTTCCTCTTTCTGTCACTGATACTGGCAAAAAGCACCTATCCACCTCATTTATACTTCTTTTTTTTTTTTTTTGTAAATGGGGTGATAATTGGTAACTACTTTATGGGAGCAAAGTTGTTGCAATAATCAGTGAATTTTTAAGCTGTTAAAAATTGTAGATGCCACAGTGACTTTTCAGATTTGAAAATTGGGAAAGGAAATGAATGGCAATGAAGCCAAAATCCCAAGATTCCTTTGGCCTGTGAAATGGCATCCATTGAGGGAGTAGAAGGGAGACTCGGGGAGGGTGTAGTAGCCTGTGGATCAGGAATAGTTACTGAGTTTTTGAGCTGCTATCTCTAGGGCCATTTAGTGGTTTGGAGAATGTGAGTGCGTGGGTGGGTAAATGAAAATGTATATGTTTGAGCCCATAAAGCTGAGTTCTGGTAGGACTTGAATTTCTTCAGACGTCAAATCCTGTGGGAGCTGGAATCCTCATTTGCTGCCTTGGGGCCTTGTCTCAGCTGGAATCCATGCCCTGACTGCCACTGGGAAGAATTAATTTTTGCCAAGGACGACCCAGTTTTGTAGTGGCACTGGTGGTCCTTTTAGTCTTGGAGGAGCAACTTTTTCCAAAATGATTCATCAAATTTGCATGTGCCATGATTAGGAATGGGGTCTGCTTCCAAACTTGACTTTTTAAAAATAGTGTCCCAGCGATAGATTTTTTTTCTCCCTTGCCATACTCCTAAGAACTATTCCTAAGCCTTCTGGTGATGTTCTCCTCCTTCCCAAGTGCTGTTTTCATGGTAGATGACTGCTTGGCTGGGGCAGAAGAGGGCTTAGTGGGTTTGAGGATGGAGAAGGAGGCCCTACACCAGAGTAGAGTGAGCCATTGAGGAGCAGAGCAGGTGATGAGATGGGGAGAGTGGACAGGGGCCAGATCATGCAGAGGCTCGTGAGCCTCAGGAAGGAGCAGATTTTAAGTACGTTAAGAAGCACTGAAATGTGTGAAGCAGAAGAGTGACATGATCTGATGGATAATTTTACAAAGTCAGTTGCTGCTGTGTGGAGTCTGGACTAGAAAGGAGCAAGAGTGGGAGCTAAGAGACCAATTAAGAGCTTGTTATACGTCGTGCATACCTGGGACTAAGGCAGAGAAGGACAAAGGTGAACAGATTCAATGACATGAGCTCAGGGGAGCAGGGATTTTTCAGAGAGGCATGGGAATATGGTCTGGAAGTGTTAGTGTGGAGTACCTCCTGGCTGTCTGGATGTGGAAGGCACAGTCACTTTCCGTATGAGAGGGCCTCAGGGATTTGGAATCCTGGAGATAGCAAGGTTTCAGTTAGGACACGCAAGTCAAGGGAACCTTCAGAGCACGTGAGGTTGGGGATTTAGGGGCTGGTTTGCTCATCACTGAATGGGAGTTCGGGAAGACACAGTGGAAGGGTGCAGGAGGGAGAGAGTGGAGGGAATTATGTGTGATCAGGTCATTCCAGGAACGGATTGGGAATGAATTATGTGGTTTTAATGGATGACTGAAGAACCGTGCACTTTTACTGGGGGCTGGGGTCAGCTGAATGTTGGAAATGGAGAGCATTTGTTTTTGGTGTGGCAGTCTTGGTGGAAGCTCTTTCAGGATAGCAATTCCTTTAAGTTGCATATCTTGGAAATATATTACCAAGAATGGAACCATTATTACATTAAACCTTCTGGTTTCAAATGCACATTCAGTGTTGCTAGAAGGACTATAACAGTGAGGGTAAAGCCGTGTTTATTTTTGCTGAAATTCAGTAACTTCTTGTGCCCACGCTGCCCCTGGTGCTATGTTGACAACAAGTCTGAATAATAGACACTGTCAGCAGTATTTCGCTCTGTTTGCCTTTCCACGTGTTTCCATCCAGAAGGAAAGGCAGGAGTTCTCATGCTAGTCTGGTCACCAGTGCTGTTTTCGATACCTACGGAGAGAGCCTCTGTTGCATTGAACAACTGCCCAGACCTTCCAAGCAAGACCTTGGCGAGGTCCTGACTTACTGAACTGTTGAGATCACTGGGCATCCCTGGTATACAATGATCGATCGCCCGTACCAGTCCCTCCTGCTTACTTAGTGTCCTCACTCATCTCATCAGAACCTTCCATGCCAATCAGTGCCAAATATCAGGAAAGAGTTGGATAAAAACCCAAAGATTTGTATGTGGCAGATGAGCTTAAACCTGTTTTGAACAGATAACCTCAGTGATTTCAAATCTATGTTTTTCCAGCCAGCCTTTTACTTTAGCAGATCTCATTTCAGAAACAGCCGCTTCTCCTTTCAAAGTAATGTATTTCAGATCGATATTGAGGTTGCCATCATTTAAAGTGTGGTTCGAGTCAGCAGGATAATAACTAGAGATGACATTGTGGGGTCCTAGCTTTATTCTCTTTTTGTAATTTCCATAACTAATATATTTTGTTTATGTCAGATTAAAAAAACATGTTACCATTATGAAGAGTAAGTCCAGCTGTGTTCTTGTATTGGCACTATAGGAACAACTTTGCAGTCCAAATATAGCCTCAAGCTTAGATGATCCATGAAGCAGTCTAGAAGAAGCCAGCCAGGTTCTCAAGGGCAAGTGAACTCCACAATCTGATTGTAAAAACAAGCTGAAAAGAAATCTTTAAAAAAGCAGGTTGGGAGGGGCTCCTGGGTGGCTCAGTCGGTTAAGCATCTGACTCTTGATTTTGGTTCAGGTCATGATCTCAGGGTCGTGAGATTGACCCGTGCTCAGTGGGGAGTCTGCTTGGAGAGTCTCTCTCTGTGCTTCTCCCCCCCCCAACCCCCCATGCACGTGCATGTGCACTCTCTCTGTCTCCCTCTCAAATAATAAATATTTTTTTAAAAAGCAGAGAGGGAGACGTTATTGGCATCATCATAGTTGTATGTGGCAGATGAGCTTAAAAGGCAAGTAAAGGGACAGCTGGCCCTCAGCAGGTTACGTAGCTGTAGCATGGGCTAATATTCAGTTTTCAGTGATCATTTCAGTCTGCAAAAAGCCTTGATCAAAATGTCAAGCAGCTCTACCATATATCTGATCGTTGGACCAGAGAGGTAGGGAAATCCCTTTATATCTGTTACCATCTTGAGAAAACCCTTTGCTTGACTCTGCAGACATTCGTACTAACATCTGGGGTGGTTTTTCTTTGCTTGCTTTTGAGGCACAAATTCTGGAATAAGTTTTCTGTGTCTGCAGTTTCCCTCTCCTTACAAATGACCTCACTCTTGACACACCTGTGCTGCAGACCCATCCCCACCCCTTTGCTCATATACAGATGCCATTGTCTGGAAGAGCCTTTTCTCGATCATCATTCTGTTCTTCCTTGTAATACTAGTCCCCG
This sequence comes from Ursus maritimus, assembly GCF_017311325.1. Classification (NCBI taxonomy): domain Eukaryota; kingdom Metazoa; phylum Chordata; class Mammalia; order Carnivora; family Ursidae; genus Ursus; species Ursus maritimus. The sequence goes on from NW_024424786.1 coordinate 27,748,916, forward strand.
TATCCATCACCTCTCTGCTTGAAACTCAACCATCTCTTAGCTGCCTTTTCTTTTTCCTGTTGGCTGGAATACTGTGTTATTTTAGCTACTTTCACACTTTTCTCATTGCTATTTCCCTGCCTCCTTTAAGGACTTTTCCTTTATATTATCCCCTACAATATGGACATTCAAGATTGTCTTTGAATCTGTTATCTTTGTTTAAGTTAGTTTTTAGGAGATTATAAGCTGACCGTATATTATAAATGCCATATGGACAAGGTCCATTTCTGTCTTATTATGCCCGCATCATTTAGCACTCTGTGTGTGCGTGTGTATGTGTGTGTATTTTGGTTGAATAAGTTAATAAACATGATTTCATTTGTTCTTATGGCTTCAACTGTTCCTTCTTAAGGTGGAGTGACTTCTGAATCTCTTATCTCAAGCCTTGACTTTTATCTCAAGTTCAAGTCATCACATGTTCACAGGACATTTCCACTTATTTATTTATTTATTTGGGGAGAGGAGGGAGATCTCCACTTACAACAGCATATGTGACTTCTGACCTGAAACTATAAAATCAGATTTATTATTGTTCTTTCAGAAAACTCCACAATTTCACCTGCTGATAAGTCCATTTATGTTCATAATGATAACACTCTTGGTCAGGTTCACATGTAAGTTACTTTTATTTTTAAAATTTTTTTTAAAGATTTATTTCAGTGGGGGAGGGGGCAAAGAGAGAATTCCAGGCAGACTCCCCGCTGAGCACAGAGCCCAATGCAGGGCTTGATCTCACGACCCTGAGATCATGACCTGAGCCGAAATCAAGAGTCAGATACTCAACTGACTGAGCCACCCAGGCACCCCACATGTAAGTTATTTTTAGTTCTTCCCTGTTCTCTTAATTATTTCAATTCCCAAATCTTCTTAATTTGTTCTTGAAATGTCTGAAGAATTCATCCCTCTCCTAGTGACCATCTTTATCCCAAGCTCTATTTACCAGATGTCTAAAATACTAAAGTGTCTTTAATGCCCATCTTTTCTGTCTCAACTCTATCTGATACCCAGATGCCAGATATTTTCAGGAACAGGTTGCTATCTCTCTGTCTCCTCTCTCCTGTGTCCCACAAATACTAATTGACCATTTACTATGTGTCAGATGCTATGCTCAACTCTGAGGAGATAGATGTGAACATGGCAAATATGGGGCCCACCCTCATGGAGGTCTTAGGAGCTGGACAGTAATCAAATGAACAGAGAGAAATAATTACAACTTGTAGTTAGAGCTCTGAGTTTGGGTTTTATTCTGGGTTCAGTAGGAATAAATGAGGTTATGACATGATCTGGTTAATATTTTGAAAAGATCACTCAGGCTGCTGTGTGAGGAGTAGTTTGAGGAGAGGCAAAAGAAGAAGACTAAATAGAGGGTGGGAGACCCAGTGGTAGACGGCTGGTTTGGACTAAGGTGGTGGGGGTGGGGATGAAGAGAAGTGGATGAACTTGAGGTGTGTTTTTGAGGGTGCACCAATAGAAGTTGCCAGTAATATTTTAGATATGAAGGTTAAGAATCAAGAAAGACTTCTAGGTTTCTGCCTGGAGCAGTTGTTGGATAGAGGTGCTGTTTACTCAGAAGGAGGAGGACCAGGGATTTTTGCCTTCAGTTGTGGTCTTGTTTAAGGAGGATTTGTAGATGGAAACCAGAGTTCCTTACATGCTAGGTTGGAGGTGCCTGAGACTTGCAGGGGGAAGTAGGCCACTGGCTATGCTGGTCTGCAGTTCAGATGACAGGCCTGTGCTAGAAACATCATTTGGGAATTGTCAGAATCACAGCAGGAAAATGACGGTGATAAATAACAAATGTGTAGTGCTGCCTCTGTGCCTGGCCCTGCTCGAAGTGCTTTATGTTCAGCCCTCCAGTAATCCCATGAAGTCGATACTGCTATTATCCCCGTTTTTACGGACGATGTGGCTGAAGCACACTGTTAAATCACTTACACAGCATGGCTTCGATAACTGTGTGTTGAATTGAGTTAGAACTGATAACGTAGGTAAATGGAAAGCGATGGAGTCCCACATCATCATTCAGAGCAAGAGAATAGCTAAAGAGGAGCAGAGAGCCAAGATTGAGCTCACTGCTTTCATCACTTTGTTTTCCAACTCAGAAGCCTTTATTGGCTCCTACTGGAACAAAAGATAAAATGTCAGCTTCTTAGTCAGACTGTCAAATCTTTACATACTCTATGCCCAACCTACTTTGGTGTCTTGCTGTTCCTTGTGTGATTGCACCATTCCATGAGATCATCTCTCTGCTCTCCCTTACGCTCACTCTCCACCTTCTCATTAACTTAAGTCCTCTCCAGGATTCAAGGACCCACTGTAGCCTTGAAGCCTTCCGTGATGCCTCCAGTGCAGAAACTAATCATAGTTACTGCATGTCAAGTGCTTCCTGAGAGCTCAGGAAATGAGAAACAGGTAGCAGGCTCCTACTCTGTTCTTTCTGCTCATTTGTGTTTTGTTTTCATCAACATCTTCTTAGTAAAATGATGGAAATTTTTAAAATAAGTAGCTCATCTCCTTTTCAGAGGATCAGAGATGACTTGGAAAATCAAATGTCTCACTGTAAATTGAGATCATTAATTGGGAAGTATATTTTGCTCTGAATGGCCTTTTCTGGGTGAGTTGAGTCACTGAGATTAAGAATACATACTTGAAATTGTATATGTGTCCTGAGCTTTCTATCAGGCACTACTGTATGGAATGGCAAAGCAGGATCAGAGGAGCCCAGCAGTTACGACTGGCCTTGATTGGGAGCTTCCAGGCCAGATAGGATGACAAGACGTGGGCATAAAAGGAGTCATATGATGGGTCCATCAGCAGCACAGTTGGGCAGCTCTTGAAGTGAATCTGGTCCTCAGACTTGTTTATACTACTTGGCGTTTTTAAAGAAATTCGATTACTTGCCAAAATTTATAACTCAGGAGATTTAACATAAGAATGCCATTTATCAGCTTCCCTGGAAAACCCAGAAAATCAGACAACCCTGAGGGAACAGTGAGCTGGAGCTTTACCTGTCTGCAGGCCCCATGCTCTCTGGTTCTTCATGGCCCCCACTCCCGACTGCATTGCATCCTGCCTGCACTCCTCATTTATGCTACTTGCTGGTGTTTGTGACCCTTATGGTTCAGTCAGGGTGCCATGTAATTAGGACAGGAAATGTTACGGGATTTCAGAAGGAATAGAGATCACTTTGGAGAACACAGTATACTGGAAAAAATAGAAGCTTTAGAGCTAGGCAGATCTAAGTCCAAATACTAGCCCTGCCTTCTTCCTGCCAGCCTCTGCCTTAGAGATGTGCTTTCCCTCCAGTTCCCTTTGCTTATGATAAAATGGAAACGATCATCTCTCTTGGAGTTGTAGTGAGCATTAGCACTGATGTACGTATAGTTCCTAACGTGCCTGGCACCTGTGCAGCACACACTGTGGTTGATCCTGTCCAAAAAGTCTGGCAGGATGCCTTGGTTTAAGTATTTGGAAATTGTTATAAAAAGAACCCTGGGGGGGGGGGCGGGGGGAGCCAAATTCCAGGTAGATTAAAGAATTAAATCTTAAAAAATGTAAATTTTTTTTTTTTCATTAACCAGAAAGGAAATGCAGTTGAATATTTAACTTCCCCCGGGATGAGAAAAGACTTTCTAAGCATAAAAACTGTGGAGGAGAACCAAAGAAAGGTCAGAGTTGACTCTAAAAGTTCTTGAGCTACTCTGTGTTAAATATCAACATAGTTAAAGGACAAAGAGCAAATGAGAAAAGTATTTGCAGAAAGCATGACAAAGGGTAAATATCTCACTATGTATGGTTACAGATCAATAGGAAAAACCCTAACATCCTGTAGAACAGTGGACAAGGAACGTGAACAGAGAGTTCACAACAGAATAGATGCAAACAGCAAATAGGCATGGGAAAAAATGTTGAGCTGGGTTAGTAATTAAAGAACTCTCTGTTTGAATAATGAATTGTTACTTTTCCCCTAAATTTTTTTTTCATCATTGTCAGTTGGTAATGTTCAGTATTGGTGATGTGATCAGAAGATAGGTACTGTAGTAGTTTCCTGATGGAATTATAAATTGCCACAGCCTTCTTAAGAAATCAGTTTGGTAGTATAAGTCAAACTGCTTTAAAGTTCATATCCTTGGATCTAGTAATTCCATTTTTGAGAATATGTCCTTAGAAAAATACTCAAAAATGTTTTGGTAAGGATCTACTTGTAGTAGTCTTTCTTTCTTTCTTTCTTTCTTTCTTTCTTCCTTCCTTCCTTCCTTCCTTCCTTCCTTCCTTCCTTCCTTCCTTCCATTCTTCTCTCTCTCTCTCTTTTTTTTTTTTTAGCAATACTGATGTATTAAAATCTCAGTGTCCAGCAGTGTGTACCTCGTTGCTATATTCTTAGCATTAACACAGTGCCTGATATACACAGTGGTCAAAAAATATTTGTGAGTTTAAAGAAGGAAAGATACGTTCATAAAAGGAATATTATATAACCCCATTTCTGAAATACCGTACATTTGAGACATAAAAACATTCTCACAATATCATGTTCAAAATGTAAAGTACTTGATTATATATACAGAATGTTTCCTGTATATGCATTGCATAAATTCTGGATAATAGGGTTATATTTTCTTGGTGCTTTTCCCCTTTCAGCACATATTTATTGATGTGTGTGATAGGCACCGAGTGTATTTCAAAAGGGCAAGACAACATAGTCCTCTGTTCATGGAGTTTATCAGAGAGGAGAAAGCCAGGCATCAAACCAGTAATTTCCATGTGTCTTTTACTTTAGTGAACTCATGTCACTTTTATTCTGTAGAGAGAAAAAACTCTGCTGCTTCTGATTTTCAAGCATCGATTGTTGTTTGTATTGTCTAAGGCACCTTTTTAGGACAAGAAAGGAGCGATTACATGAAAAATCTACATAGAGCTTGTAAAACATGCAGTTACCTTTCCAATGAAAAGAAACATGTTTAGATTTCCTGTCTGTTGGATGGTTAGTAATGACAGAATGACAAATACACCCAGATTTTTTCCCCCTAAATACTATTTTTCTAAAGGAAACCGAATAAGCTTGTGTTGGAAGGCAGAGGTGGGAGTATAAGAACTTTGGGAAGGTCCAACGCGCCTTGGGAATCATAATCGTGTGTTCAAATGAACTGGCTGTGCTTGGGGAGGAGGGGAGAGTGTTTATCAGAATTAACATAAAAGTATGTATTTTTTGCTTTTTTCATCTACTTGTGAAATTTTGTGTGGAAAACCAAATCCTCAACAACAAAACCCACCCCGTAGACTGATAGTGACCCTAAAAAGCCTCTTTTTTTTAAGTAAGCTCTATGCCCAAAGTGGGGCTTGAACTCACAGCCCTGAGATCAAGAGTCACATGCTCAACTGACTGAGCCAGCCAGGTGCCCCTAAAAAGCCTCTTTTAATTGGGATCATGGATGGAAAATTTTATCCTAAGCCATGTTTTTTTTAGGGTTGTGTTTTGTTTTGTTTTGTTTTGAAGAAAGACCTGAGTAAATCAAAAGGGTCACAGAGCTGTGTTTTGGTAACTTAACCATGCTTAATGGCTGTGAATGCACTCCTCTAAACAGTCTGACCCTTGCTTCCAGCGTTGCTTATCCATTTATCAATTTGAGTCTTTATGCACAGCCACGTGAGCTCCGCTGGCCTTTTATCTTCTTCCAAAGTGGAAAAAGTCTCTGTGTATCTTGGTTAAGTTAAAGGGTGGCTCTCGGGTCTCTTGGCACTCTGTCCTCAAGAGAAGAAGGACACATTTGTGAGCTCTGTGTTGCCTTAGTAGAATCCCTTGCCCTCTTCTCTATCTCCTTCTGCAGATTAGGAATGTGCTTTCTGAGTCAAGGGTGTTGGAAGGGACAAATAGCAAGCAGCAAAGTGATGACATCACCTCACACAGTGGGTGCCCTGGGTATCGCTGTCTGCTTCGGGACTGATCAAGAGTAGCTCTATCCCAAGTGAAAGATCTCCCTCTTCTGCTTTTAAGTACAGCGAAAGGTTATATTGGATGTAGTATGTTTAAAAGCAACCTGAGGCTTTCTCTCATTTGAAACATTCAGATCGTAGGAGCATTAAGTGAAACATGGCTCTGTTGAACATTACGTTCCATCAGGGCTGATAGTTCCCATTTGCATGTGGAATTCTCTCTTGGTTGCTGGCTCTACTCCCGCCGGGTGTTTCCAGGCAGAATTACAGTGCTCACCCCTTCTCTTCCACTGGCCTTGGCGCCCCCTCCTCCCCAGGAATGTTTTTACTCTTTGAAGAGATCTTCATCTCAGGATTGGCTTCATGTCTGGGCAGCGCCTTTCCTCTCTACTTCATTTTGCAGCCCTGTCCTTGTGTCTGTGCTTGAGTTACAGATGAAGGTCCTGCTGCACTCCCTGGGTATGCAGTATGCAGAAGGCAGGAGAATGTCTGCTCCTCGCTATGTTGAACCTTGATCTGACAACTGATTTTACAGCTTAAATCAAGGAGCCTTGAGCCCTCTAATCTCATGGACAATGCACTCCCTTCTGGTACCTTTTCTTTCTTTTTTTTTTTAAAGATTTTATTTATTTATTCGACAGAGAGATAGCCAGCGAGAGAGGGAACACAAGCAGGGGGAGTGGGAGAGGAAGAAGCGGGCTCATAGCGGAGGAGCCTGATGTGGGGCTCGATCCCATAACGCCCGGATCACCCCCTGAGCCGAAGGCAGACGCTTAACCGCCGTGCCACCCACATCCATCTCCTCTAGTTGGAGTCCTTCTTTTCAGAGAGCCGCCTTTTTCTTCTCTGAGATGCAGCTGGGCCACCCGAGGACAGGGTCACCTTCCCACTACTCTCTGGTTGGCTGAGGGGCCAGAGGTTAATGCTTCGGCGCTTACTTGCTGCTGGAAAAGAAAAGGTGGCAGGCACAATTAAAATCAATCACCGAAGCCAAAAATTATTTCAAACATTGCTTTTATCTTCTGCCTGTAAAAGTTAGGACTGTGCTCCACAAAGTCACTGCCAAGGGTTGGGACCTGGAACTTAAACTGTTTATGCAAGTTCATTATTGTTTTGATTTTGATTTTCCTGAAGGAAATCACTGTAAATAGTTATGTTCTCAGAAGCACCCCTACAATAATGAACACAAACACAGTATTGCAGGGCAGTCAATCCTGCAGTAACCCAAATGCAGTCCCTTGCATCAGAAGTGAAGGAGATGAACGGGTGGATCTGCCCAGAATGGAAATGGAAAAATCAGGAAGCTTGGGTCTCAACTCTTGACGAACTCTTTGAACGTACCCCTTTGTCAGCTGTGAAGGAGGAGTGACTCCCATTTTTGGGCTGTTTTGCAGGCCGTGCCTGGACATGAATTGAGCTCTCTGGAAGAGAGGGGCAATGTCAATACAAGGCATTTCTGTCTGAAGTGATGAGGAGTTGTGATCTATAGCCGCTCCGAGGCTTAAACAGCCAGTCTCAGTTTGCAACACTGTTCTGGTCAAGCCAGAGCTCCCTTCTTTAAGAAAATCTTGCTGTTGACTGTTCTGGAAAGAAACAAGAATTTATCTCCAAGACACCAGAGGAGCTGTAGGAAGAGTCGTAACCAGTTTTAACATAGGCATTGATTAGTGAATTAGCATGAATCGTAAAAAGGTGATGAGAACTCACCACACCATGTCTTGTTTAAAAGCCCATTTTTTCCCACACTATGGCAAAACACAGCGCACAGCATAAAGCAGATGTAAAGAGTTCTTGTATAAATGACTTAATTTCTTCACATGCCAGAATGGACTCTTCTGCACTGTAGCTGCTGCTAGTGGTAATATCTGGCACTTACACTTCCTATGCGCCAGTCTCCAAGTGACGTACGCAGATCACAACAGTGGAGGCTCATGCAGCCCTATGTGCCAGGTCCTGTCGTCACCCCCATTTTACAGATGAGTAAATTAAGGTACAGAGTGGTGCCACAACTTGCCTAAGGCCAGACGGCTGCCATGGACAGAGCCAGTAGATGAACCCCTACAGTCTAGCTGAGGAGAGATTTGCATTTCTCGACCACTGTCAGGTTCTGTGGCATCTTGGTCACACAAGCAAAAATGTAGTGCAATGAATGCTGTTTTCTAGGAAGAGAATGGAGACTACACATATGTGGACAGAGTGAAGATCCCCTTGGATCATGGGACCTTGTTAATCATGGAAGGAGCGACACAAGCTGACTGGCAGGTGAGAATGTACAAGAATTTCGGATTCACATGGAGGCGGTGCCCTGAAGGCGTATGATTATTCATTTCTCTAGTAAATATGGGGAAAGGCAAGTTGCTTTTATCATGAGCGAGAGGCGGTGCAGTGACATCATTTCCAAGGAGTTTTGATTCTGACGATCAGAATGGACCTCTGCAGCAGTGGCATCCAGTAGAACTTTCTGTGACACTGGAAATATTCTGCATCTAAGTCCTCATGTAGTAGCCACTGGACACACACAAATATTATTGATCTTTTGAAATGTGGCTAGTATGTTGAAGGACTGAATTTTTAATTTGATTTCAATTCATTTCAGGATCTCCAGGTAGCCAGTGGCTGGCATACTGGGTGGCATAGCTTCTCGCCTTAGGCTGGGCTCTTTTAAAGCCAGGTCACCTTCAAGGTGTGCAAGTTCATGGAAGAATGCTTAGCATGGGAGTAGAATCTCATGCCTGCCTTTGGTCTCAGTCATTTATGTGTTGTCTTACGAGATTTGGGAAAATGGTAGGAAGCTGTGAGGAAGAACAACAATTAGAAAAGATAAAAACGGTGCCTCACCGTGAGGGCGCTGGCTTATCCGAGTGGTGGGGGCTGGGAGGGATTTGCTTCAGAGAAGAAAACCCTTCTCCACAAGACTTCAAAGAGCTTATTGATGCTCACGCGGGGTTGAGGGGGGATGAAGTCAAAATATGTCCATGTCCTCATAAATGTGTTTATGTCAGAGTTATTTATATTTCTGTTTAGCATCGAGTGCCCAAAGAGTACCACTCTAGAGAACCGAGAATAAACCTGACCTTTCGGACAGTTTATCCAGACCCTGGAGGGGCGTACTGGTGATGGGAGATCTTTGAGAGGGAAGCTGGGCTGAGACTGAGCAAACCTTCTGCTGTGAAGAAACTTCCAGAGGCTGGTCCAGCTGATCTCACGGGGTGGCTACTTGGAAGACAAGGGTGGGGATTTGCTTCCCAGCCTCGGAGTCCTATTAAATGACAGCGAGCAGTTCATGTTCATACTGTGTTTACTGCGGGAACAGTACTCCCTCATCACATCTTGAAATCACATATCTTCTTCAGGCAAATTAAAACCTGCTGTGGCTGTGCTCACAGGTGATTTTGTCCGTAAGCAGTTTCTCTCCTGCCCTCCCTGCTTCATTTGAGGCTGTGTGAATGGGCTTTGCCTCCAGGGTAGATGTGCACGTGTTTGTTCCTTGTGACTTCAGGAAGTAGGACATAAATACGCGTCAGTGACTCTGGAGCCCTCCGCAGGCAGACAGCTGCCGAAACCCAAACAAAGTGGCCTCACAGAGCCTCGTGGAAGTCCGCCTTGACTCCTCAACATCTTGGCTTGTGTGCTTTCATAATGGAATGCTGCATATTCTGGGAGCACTTTATTTAACCTAGTCTCCTTCCTGGGACAGACCTAGACAGGTTACATGCCACTGAATAAAGAGTGGAGGCCGTGTCCTGTAACCCAGCCATCTTCAGGCAGCCGCCTGGATGCTTGTAATACGAGAGAAAACTGCCCCCTCAGAGGGAGAAGTCTTTGAGTGATGTCATGAGAAATTTAGGCTGAAGAGCAACAAATGTCCTGCTAGTGACAGCTGTCCCACATAGATGGGTTTCCCCTAGAGAATGACTTGAGTCATTTAAACCCGGGCCAGAGAGAGCAGGAGCAGTCCTCTGGGGATGGGCTCAGTCACCTAATAGTTGTCTTTGCTTTAAGTTCCAGGAGCCCTGTGACGAAAGCTTTCTTCTGACTCAATGCTCTCTTAGACACAAGTTCCTGAGATTCAGTGGTTAGTCCATGATGTCATCAGGGTTCCCAAAACAGAACAGAGTGGCTGCCCTTTCTTGCATCATAAAATCACATGTCTTCTTGACCTCTTGACTTAGGAGCACTGTGCCAGATTGATTCCAAACCAAGATAGGGAAAACTTGAGAGAAAGAGAATGGAATCAGATGGGTGAAAACAGGGCAAGAGAGTTAGCGTTTCTGTAGCTGCCTGCTGGGAGAATGTACAGAGCCTTCTTTTGATCTTGTTTCCATTCCGTGCTAGAAGACGGATGGCCTCGGGGATGGTAAAGTGCCAAAAACTGGCCAGGCTCTTCCCTAGAACTCAGATGCAACACCAGGCCTGTCGGGCTCTGCTTTCTGACAGGCTTTCTGGCTTCTCGCATTGGGGTTCCCCCACTCCCCCACACACTTAAAACATTTTTTTTTTCATGTGGATAGCTCCTTTCTGTAACAAATACTAAATGCTTTATAAAATCTGAGCATCACACCAAGCCTTTCAGTGAAGGTGATGCAAATCACCATAAAAGTCAAATAAAACCTCTAATTCCTAGCTGTTTTCCTATTAAACAAAACCTGGCCAGGGTGGTACAGCCAGCTTCCGTTGTGAGTTTGATGCATGACTTTGGGAAATTCCTCTTCCCCTCCCACAGACGAAAGAACTGGCAGATGGTTCCCGGTCTTACGGCATCCCTCCTAATGTAGGGTCATGGCCTCCCCTTATGTCAGCTGCACATTTGATCTCTTCACTCATCGCTTCCATGGCTGTCGGGGAACTGGATTCCTACTCGACAGCCGACGGCCCGAGCCTCCGCCTGGGCATCTTCAGCTGAGAGCAGCAGTCTTCGCTTTTGTTTCTTGCCGGCCAGTGCTAGAACTACCCTCCCCACCTTTTTTAACCACTAAGATAATGCCCCTTTTGAAATGACAAGCAGGCACTTGCCACAGAGTTAGAGCACAGGGTCGAGGACTGCACAGGAACGGTCGGAACCTGGCCGAGGGTGCTCCGCGACTGCGCCAGCCTGTGGCTGAGTTTTACTGGCCGTACATCTTCACTAGGAGTTAGGGGCCGATCTGCTTCGCCAGCATTACTTGTAAAGCAGAGGAAGCAAATATAACAATGTAGCATGAAGAAAAACAGCTCTAGTTTTTTTGCTCCCTTTTTTTGAGCTTTAATCACCTGCCAGGAACTGTCCTGGAAGCTTTTTCTACGTAATCCCTCATCCTCCCTCACAGCCATGTAGGAAAGAGATGCTCTTCCCATTGTAGCCACCAGGCAGCTGAGCCCCCCAGGAAGGGGTAGGTGATTTAATAGGACTTCGAAGCAGCAGAACCAGAATTCAAACCACAGGTGAATCCTTAAACTGCGTGCTTTTCCCTCTGCCGTGATGAATGTAGGCAGAATAGTTTACCGGGCCTCTCTGAGAGCCTGAACCTCCATGCTTGCTCCTGCGGAGCTGGCCGCCCAGCTCAGCCTGGGACCCCACGGGCAGAGCTGCCTCCCAGGCCTCCTGGTTTGTCCTCTGGCTTTCCTGTGTGTGAGGGCAGGCGTCTGCGTCTCTCTTCCTGATCAACATTAGCTCCTAGTCAGAAACCGTGCTGCCAACTGGACTCATAATTGGCCATTTAAGGAAGCTCGTTTTGGGGGGAGAGAATCCAGTTTCTGGCAAGTTAGATTAATACTCATCCAGCCTTCCAGTGACCCAGAACAGTGTTTCCTGATCGTATCCCAGCAAACCCTCTGAGGTGGATGCATGGTCCTTTCCTCTCTTCGTGCTTACCTGTGAGTATATCTGGGGGCTCTCTATGACGCCCAAACTCAGCGTCAGGCTTCTTCGTGATACTTAACAACAGCCCGACTGTGGTCAACAGACACCCCAAAGAAACGGGTCGGGTTGTACACCAAAAGTGTCTTGCCAACAGGCAGCTTGCCTTGGAACAGCGCGCACCCAGCCTCAGATCGTATCCTCCGTATTGAAATCCTGATCTGCATTACTGACTGAACCACTAACTCCGGTGGCATGGACAGTTGCTGATAAGTTTGGAGCTCGCGCGAGCTCATAAACCTGACATTTCCTTGTGGCGTTCACTCTGTGTGGCCTCCGTGGCTGATATGACCTTGCCCTAGTGTGTGGCAGGTCCGCCTGGACTGGGTCAGCAAGTGGCCCTGTCTCCTGAATTGTGTCATGGCAACCCCAACAGAGTGAAGTGGGTCCTGCACTGAGCGGAACGCGCCAGTTGGAGGACTAGAGAAATCCTTGACACATGATGGGTCCCTGCCCTGCTGGGAATATTTCTTCCTTGAGTTCTGGCAGCTTTTACTTGGCTGCAGAATATCCAAGACCCACTTTGCCTTTTCTGGTCATAAACACTTGTAAAATGTTGAATCTGAAGTCTTGATTGCTTTATTTTTCTGAACAATGCTTTTGAAAAAGCCGAATGTTTCCATAGTGATGCATTCTGTTTGTTTAAATCTTTAGGTATACATGGTTCCACCCACTCGCTCTCCTCCGAAGGACCTAGTCAACAACTGTCCCCTTCCCCCTCCCCATTTTCTCTTTGGAAAGAACCCTCACGGGAGGCTCTGGCCAGTTTTGTGCTGCTGGAATCCAGTCTTAGATATGGTGATTCCTGTGTCTGAGGGTCAACAGGGAAATGACGTTGCTGTTTATTTATTAGAGTGGAACACAGACTAAGGGTGCCTTTTCCAGCTGGCGTAGTACTGCTGCGCCAATTTACAAATGCCTTTCCAGCCTGTGAACAGAGCCCCCTGTTGGGCGGGGCTATTTTTTAGTGTTAAAGCTGAGCGAGGGGCCTAGTGTCGGAGAGCAGTACAGGAAGGCAGGGTAAGTGAGGTGGGACATTTGTAGCCAGCATTACCGAGAAGATTGCTTTCTCAAGTGAGCCAGCTCCATGCCGACCGAGGTTTGTGTGACAGCGTTGTCATTACAGTGATGTCAGTGCTGTCACCCACCCCCACCCCTCACATTTCCTGAACACCAGGGACAGTCCCTTTTCTCATGGGGCCTCCAGAAGTGTGGGCATGCTCAGGCAGGATCCTGGCCTCTGACCCCACTAGCTTTTAACCCTGGACACAAATTATAGGTTTCTGGACGGGAAGGAAAGGTGAAAGCCACAAGGGAGTTTACAGAGTGCTGTGTTGGGCTTGGGGGTGCCTGGGTGGCTCCGCTGGTTAAGCATCCAGCTCTTGGTTTCCGTGCAGGTCATGATCTCATGGGTCATGAGATCAGTCCCCGCATTGGGCTTGGCACTCAGCACAGAGTCTGCTCGAGTGTCTCCCTCTGCCCCCACTCTTGAGCTTGGGTGTGCACGTGAGCATGCTCTCTCTCTAAAATACATAACCCTTAAAACAAAAACAACTATTTTGGGCCTATTACATCCCTAATCTGACTTCTTCCTAAAAGTGACCCTAATGCGGTCGTTGTTTTGTTTTTTAATCAGGTGGAGGAACATGTACCTAGAAGATGATCAGATCCTGAAATCTGGTGTCCCGGGGTTGGCTGGAAGCGGCCTACAGGGCTGCTTGTCAGCAGGCCTTCTGTGCTGTCTTTGGGCTTTCCCCAGCCCTGGCCCCAGGCATGGGGGACAGCTGCAGCCAGTGTCTCCTGGGGCTGGAGGGACTGCTTTCTTGGTCCCTTCACCAGAAACAGCATAGAGACACCAATCTCAGCCTGGGAGCCTGGGAGCTTTTCCCCTGGGGCAGGAGGCAAAAAGAAGTGGGCTCTGGAGGGGCTGTGTGATCAGGTTGCACTTAGCCGCCCACTGCAGGAAGGGCCTGCCGAGCAGCCCATGTGATGATCCAGACGCCCCCTGAAAAGGCCATCAGAACGCATGCACCCGCTTGGCTAGATGTGGCCAAAATGTTGCCTGCTGCAGCAAATGGCAGAGTCTGTAGGGCTGCCCCCCCACACCCCACCACCACCGTCCAAGAGGGAGGAAGCCACTTTCCAGGCCCTTCTACAGGTGCTGTGATGACCGAGTCTGTCTCTATGCCACTGGCTCCCACCCTGCCCTTCTTGTCTGTACTTAGAGAATGGGCATGGGTGGGGCCCTCTAGGAAGGGAATCCACACCTCCAAAAAACAATTCTGGGTTGAGGGCTATATCCTCCCTGCCTGAAGAACGTGGGATGGGTGGATAAAGGATGCCACAGGGGTGGGGGTGCTTCCCAAACTCTGGCCCAAGTGCGTTCAGGCTGCAGGCCACCCAGGCAGGACTCAGGGGAAGTGTTTTCCTGTGCCCTTGTTGGTTAGAGAAAACTTTTCTGGAATGTTTCCTCTGAAAATGTCTAAGGGATTAGCCACTCATTTTTCCCCAGCACCCTCTCTGATAGTAGCTTTTAGTCTCCATTCACCTGCAGTGAAGGGGAAAGGACAGCTAGCCCAGAGGCAAGAAATCAAGGGGGAGTCAAAATGTCTGGCTTCCCTCTCAACTGCCCCCGTCTCCCCCAGTCTGCCTCCTCCAGCAGGGAAGAGGTGGGCCGGAGAGGAGAGCAGTGAACTCTTGCGAATGCCTTGCCCTCTGTCTCCCAAAGTACCGTGAGGGTATAGGTTAGGACCTGCTCTCCCCATTGGACAGATGAGGAAGGCAAGTTCCAGGGGTGCTCATGCCAGGGACACCCAGCTGGTAAGGCAGAACCAGCATGAAGACCCATATCAAGTGCCTAGGCCACTATCTTTCCACCACTCGGATTCCGTGACCTCCTCTGAGATTTCTAGCTAAAAGCAGCACCTGGTGACTGGAGGGAACACAGACACAGATCAACCAGAAAGTCACAGTGCCTGTGGGGCAGGCCTCCAAGGAGTGGTATTGACCGGCTCTGCGCCGCACTGGCCCGGTGGCTCAATACATGTCAAGAGTCCCTGCTGCAGCTGGAGGTAGCCTCCTCCTGCCGAAAAAAGTGCAAGCCAAGCCCTGCACCAGCTTATGAGGCCAGGGAGTGGGACAGCTTCAGGCAAGACTGGCCTAGATTCGGGCTTGCAAGGGGGCGTGCCCCCTCTTCTGGTGCTGCAGGCACGGGGCGGATTAGGGAGCCGCCATGACACCCCACGACTGGCCCAGCCTCCACAGCTGTCAGAATTACTGCCACAGCTCTTGGGGAAGAAGCCTCAGTTTGAGTGAGACGGACCGGGGCTTGAGTCCCACTCTGACCTTTCTAGTTGAGTCACCTTGGACCAGACAGCCCTAAGGCTGTTCCCTCAGCTGCGCGATGGACACAGAAGCAGCCACCTCTCCGAAGTTTTGGGAGGGTCGCGAGGTCTCGAATGTCACACTCCTGACAGTAATGTGCTTAGTAACGTCATGTCATAGGTGGCTCCTTCCACATGCCCTACTGACTCCAGCCCTGACCCTCCTGCTGGGTGAGTGATTCCTCTGCAGCTGACCAATGGCCCTGTGACCCCACCTTTCCTCTTGGCAGGCTCCCTGAGTGTCCACACCTCTGTTGCAGTCTGTGAGGGGAGGCCCAGAAGCTTTGGGAGGAGGAGCAAAATGAAAATTATCCACCATATTAAGATCCAGTGGCATTTACACGTCTCCTGGGAGTTCTTTAGACCAAGCTGATGAGAGATGCCAGATGCCAAAGTGGCCTCCAGTCAAAGCTCCGCTCACTCTCAGCAGCCCTGCCACATGCTCCCCAGGTGATTGGTCTCCTAATGCACCATTGCTGGCCTAATTTCACTGTCTCTTTCCCCTCAGGGCAGTGTTTGAGCTTTCCCAGCCCCGGGGGACAGGTCACCCAACCAGGCTCAGGCGCACCCCTACCAGTCACATTGTTTTCTTGTCCTTGCTGGCGGTTTCTAAATTCTGTACAGAACGCCTTGGCCTGGAAGATTAAACAAGATTGCGAGGCTGGAATTCTGTTCAAGACCAGGGCTTTTATGTCTGAAGATTGTGTGTTAGCTACAGTGGGAATGTATAAAAGGAGGACACGATCCCTTCTATTACAGATAGAAGGAAGCCAGTGTGGCTTTTATTTTCTTTCTCAAAATTAGTTATTATTTCTAACTAGAAAAGGAGTACATGTTTTTTGCAAGAAATTAAAAAGGAAGACAAAAAGGAAAATCACTTGTAACTTTACAACCAGAGACAACAGCTCTTCACATTTTGCAGTGTATTTTTTCTGCATATTTGTATCCGTAAAAAAAAACAACACAACTTCATACTGAACTCATCATTTTGTAGCCTTTTCTTATTTATTAAGAACATGAGTGCATGACATTAATTGCTGTCCCATAACATGGTTTTGAATGGCTGCATAGGATTGTATATGTTGCGTTGGGTAACCAGTCCCAGTATGTTGGATGTTTAGATCGTTGTTGATGTCGGGGTGGTGTTTGCTATTATTAGTAACTGATCTGTTGTTTTTAGAATGCAGGAGAGGGGAATAGGGGGAGGCAGGGCGGTGTCGTAGCGAAGAGCCCAGGATTTGGCCTCGTTCAGACTTCAATTCAAATAAAAAGAACAGGGAACGTTTTTATAGAGCCTGGATACGGTGCCAGGCATTGTGTTAAGTGCTTTACGTATATTAACTCATGATTTATTAACCCTCACAGCAGCCCAGAGACCAAGAACTATTTTTATCCCCATTTTACTGTTGAAGAACAAGAAGCACCACCCCTCCACTTACACGGCTAAAGTCCTGTGGCTAAACCTTTGTGCACTTAGAATTCACTCCTAAAAGTGGGGTCCTTGCCTGGCCCTGGATTTGGAAGGCGGTGCCTATTTCTAAGGCCTTGAATCAATCGTGTAAATGGCTTCCCAAAAAGGTGGCTCCGACTTCTCCTCCGACCAGTGGTGTCTGAGTGTATCCGAGAAACTCATGCTGTGCATTGAGCACCAGTAACGTGCCAGGCCCTGCACTCAGTATTCTCCAGAGCTTCTCTCCGTAAAGGAGAAGCTGTCCGTGCCCTGCGCAGAGCAAGCAAACACTCAGGATATCTTGGACAGCATTAGCATTGAGGTCAGATCTGTCATTTGTTGAGAAAACAAGACACACGCTTGAAACGTCTCCATGACAAGGTGACTGTGAAGCAAGGGGCCCTGACAATGAGGGCTGCAGGGCTGGGAGGAACAGAAGATGTACTTTGGGGTGGTGGTCAGGAAAGGTTGCCTGGTGGAGGAGGCCCTGGGAGAATGGGGAGGATTGGGAAATAACCGTGGGGGTCCTAGGTGGCTTGTGTCCAGGGCTTGGGGAGGCGGGGAGAGGAGCTAGAGGAGGGACAGTGAGGGAGGGAGAGGAGCCTGAATCGGGCCTGGGAGCCACACAGGGCTGGGAACAGTTTTCAGGAGGGAGTGAGGCATGGGGCTGCAGGTGGGAGGATCCACCGGGCAGAAGCCCAAGCAGAGAGATGTGTATGTGTGGCCTGGTGGGGACCCCCAGGAGAGCGGAGGAGAAAAGATGTTGGGCTCTTTGGTGCTGATAACACCCTTTCTCGCCATGTGTGCTGAAGCAAAAGAAAAACAGACACAGGACTCAGCGATGAGGTCAAAACACCAGTGTTCTTACTGATAAAGCCGGATGGGAGACCTTGGCTTATAGCCATGATCACATTCAGAATTCTCGCTATTCCTTCACCAAGTCTAGGGGCACCCTGGGGCACATGGGGCACCCTGTTCGGGAAGCAGCACAGCAAGCCCTGTCCCTACCAGCTGCCAACCCCCCTGAGCCTGCGAGGAAAGAGATTCCCCTAACCCGGTTCCTTCTTCCAAGCTTCCCTCTCAGAGAAGTCAGTGCCGCTCTTCTGGGGGAAGAAAGGGGCTCAGGAGGTGGGTGCTGCCTTTCCAGTGTTCTGCCGTCCTGAGAGTGGAGCAGTCGTTTCCTCCTTGCAGTGTGAAGTGGGAGATACTCACTCCCGTCCCCTTGCTGTCGTCTTCCCGCCCAACCCAGGATGCTTTGGGGGAAAGTCTGCCAGGAATCAGCCAGGCAGGGTAATGCCGAGCCATACATGTTGGGGCCGTGTAGACCTGCTTCTAGAGCACGCTGCTCCGCTGACAGCTGTGTGGTCTTTGGCAAATTCCTTAGCCTGAGTGTTTCCGCCTATAAAACAGGGTTGTTGTAAGAAGTGAGTGTGAGGTGTGTATGTAGGGCAGCTCTTATCAGATAGTGTGTAGATGTGAAGGAAAGTCCTGGGACCTGGGGGCAGGGTGGGGTGAGGCTCACCCTGGGCCTTGGGCAGATCTCCTGGCCAGTGGAGCTGGAGTCACCTGTGTGTAGACAGGTCTAGGACAGGGTCTTCTGGGAAGAGAGGGCCCAGCATGGCCAGGAGAGACCGGGGAGGTGGCTGCACAGGGGCGTTTGTGGAGGCGGGAGGGAGTGCGAAAGGGCCCTGGTTCTGGGGTGTTTCCATCGAGAGGGAGGCGGGGGAGGAAAGGAAGCAGAGAAACAGCCAGAGTAGGACCAGCCTAGAGGAAGAAGGGCCTGAGGGTGTTCTGTCACAGCACTGCCACGTGAAGCCCTGAATTCTTCCTACTCTAGCCTGGGAACAACATAGGGTAAGAGTGGCCAAGGCTGATAGTGTCTAAGGTTGAAAGATTAGTGAGAAGTCAGGCCTCTGAAAGGCAGCCTGTGACTGCAGGGAAGTAGTGTCCAAGCATCAGGAGCTGGTTCTTGTCCTGTGTCTGGACTCTGGGCCAAGCCTTTTCCTGCCCTTGGCCCCAGTTCCCCATCTACAGAATACAGGGCTTGATGTTTTTTGGAGCTTTTTGACCAGAACCCATGGTAAAAAAAAAAAAAAAAAAAAGTTTACACACACACACACACCACACACACACCCTGTTTAAAACTAAAGCTTCATGAAACAGGATTTTATTACATGTGTTTACTCTTCCATTTTCTGTACTATTGTGTATCATTACAAAATGCTGGCCATGGCCCCCTAACTGTTGGTATGGCCCACTAATGAGTCACGCCTCTTGGTTTAAAAAACACTGCCCCAGCTCATCTGGAAGATTCCTTTCTCTTCTGGCAGCCTGCAGTTCTGTTCCATTTACTCTGGCCTCACGACCCCCATCAGCCAAGCCTTTGTGGTTTCCTTCTCTGTATCTGTGAACAGTGGTTTCCAGTCTTACGTGCTGGACACTCTTGACGGAGGTGTTGGAGTGCGCTGCTTTGAGGTCACGGTGCGAGGCTCTGGCGCATCCGCGGTCTGGCCGCGCGCCGCCTGCTCTGTCTTGCATCCTGGGGCGTCATCGTGCATGCGGAGGGGCACCCAGGCCTTCTCCTGCATCTTCACATGACACGAGGGGGTTTGGATGTCATCCATACTCCCCTCCCTGCCCCACCCAGCTCTACTGCTTGGCCCACAGGACACTTTCTGGAAGAGCTGTGGGGAGTGGAGCCTGGCTCCCAGTGAGAGTTCCAGACTCTTACCCAGGCCCAGCCCTCTTCATCCTTCCTCTGTCCTTCCTCCCACTGAACCCCTCCCTGGTCAGGTTCAGGAGCCACTGTCATGGGAATGACACGGATGAGAAGAGCTTTGGCGACTGGTGGACCTGGGAGCAAATCCCAGCTCTATCTCTGTCTCTGCTGGGCTGTGTGGCCTTGGGAAAGTTCTGGAATATCTCTGAGTCTGTTGCCTAACTGAAGCTTGGAGGTAGTAACACCTATCTCAGAGGGTAAGCTGAAGGGTGCAATGTTAGGTTCAGGGTGCTTCTTGTTTGTGACTGGCATGAGGTAGGTACTCAGGAAAAATTCATTCCTTTACATCCCAGCCCTTGTGTGTCCTGTGAGAGAACAGCTGTAGAAATGGCAGCTGGTGCCTTGAAGAAAGACAGAGGAGATGTCTTCCATGGCTGGTGACAGGTGGGGCAACATCAGAGAGAGGCTACCTGAAGTTGGGTACCCTGGGAGTAACTGCCCCCCCACACCCTACCATGTCCACAACATGCAGATAGACTGGGGCACAGCAAGCATCTCTTGTCCACTAGGCAGCCCGAGGCCGTGTCTGAGGAGGAAGATAGGCAGGGCTTGAGGAGAATAGAATCTCTGGACCCCCAAAGTAGGCCAGTAGCTTTTTACAAGGGTGGCAGTGTGCCCTGTCTCAAGGCCAGGCTCAGAACACATTACGTGAAAGGGCATCTTTTTGACACTAATTTCTTGGACTCTGTTTAAAAATTCACCCTCCTACAGGGCTGGATTTACCTCAGTATGTTTTAATAAATCATCTAGTTTGGTCCAGGAGAAGGATGGGGCAGGCGTGAGGCTTCCACAATCACAGAGTGGTGAGAAGAACTTTCTAGCAAACACCAAAACCAGGGTATCTAAGCAGGCAGTCTTGAGATGCTGTTTGCTTATTCTCGTGCTGTTGCCTATTACTGAGGCTGCAGGAAAGTCATCTGTGCAGGTTGTCTTCAGAGCCCACAGCACTTTCCTGTTGGTGCCCCCCCCACCCCCCACCGTGCTGGTAAATAATTGAAAGGTAGATGTAAGCCAAGCTGGAGACAGGCGTGAGGATACCTCTGATCTCCGAGACTGCAGTTCCAGGCAGCTGCTTCCCAGAGCTTAGAAAGCAGTTTCTCTGAGGGCTCCTGGGCTCTCAACAGCTGCAGAAACTGGGGCTCCCACAGCCCAAGGCCACACAGCTCCCATAGCAGAGGCCGGGAGGCCCTTTGCGAGAGACTTCCTTATGCAGCCGGAACTCAGCAGTGCCCGGGCAAACCGCTGACCTCCTTGCCTCTGTGTTCCAGCTCCAGCTGCCCTCTGCTCTGTTTTGGCAATAACCCGAAGGCTCTTCTTCCAAGGCAGAGGCTGGCACTTTAACCCAGGAACATAAATAAGTCCCCAAGGCTTGCTTTAGGGAGCCCATGGGGCTGGCTGGTGGTTCTGTAAAGTCAGTGAAAATTTCTCCGGATCTGAGGCTGCAAGCCCTGGCTTTATGCTGATTAGCTGAGGGATGTCTGTGGGCCTCAATTTCCCTGTCCATACGTGAAGGGGGTAGTGCCAGATGGGCCCATTCCGGAGAACCTGTCTTCCCTGAGGACAGTGAGGCTGGGGTACGGTCCAGGGCTGGGTTCCATCCTGACTCTGCCTCTGCATTGCTACTTGGTGTGGGATCTTGTTCTAGCTCCCACCCCTTTCTGGGCCTCTATGACCTCATCTCAAAAGGTAGCGGAGATATCTCTGCTTTAGCCAGAGGGGGAAAGACCAGCTCTGCAAAGCTTAAGGGCCACAGATGATGTGGAATTTCATCCTTATCCATGTAGTTTCTCAGGCCAGTGGTCCCTGGAGAGGGACACTCAGACCTGCAAGAAAGCATGTAAGAAAAACAGAAGCACGGCCTCTGGACAGCCCAAGCTGTGCCAGGAAGCAGGCTCCTGGCAGGGAAATGTGCTGCCATTAGCCACATCAGCAGAGCCAGGCCTATAGGCTGGGCATGATTCTTGGGAGGCTTCCCTGGGCTCTGGCTCCCTCTGAGTCCCTAAACATCTCCCTGCCTCCACTCCAGCCTGGTATTCCCTGGGGCTCATCCTGAGAGTGGAGGGTGCCCGCGTGCCTCCGCCGGTGGGACGAGCTCTACCCTGCCAGCTCTGGCAGCCTGCCTGCCAGCAGCTGGTATCCCACTGCACCGTCTACAGTGAGGCCCAGATTAGATAGTGAGCTCATTGCGGCATGAATGGGGCCACTGGGGTGCGGGTGCTGAATTCGGGCTGAAGCTCTGACTTGGGGATATCACCGGGGGTCTCCCTGGCTCTTCTCCCTGCCTCTCTCTGTCCCTCTCTCTGTCTCTTGGGCTCTCTTCCTCTCTTCCTGTCTCTCTCTCCCTCCCGTGCGCACCAGACACCCCCTCTTGGAGCTTGCCGGGGATTGTCATGGCAACCCTCCAGCAAAATTATCAAAACACTTTTATGCTCACACTCGTACCAGACGAAGTGCTAATTCTGAGTGAGGCAGAAGCAGTTGGTAAGATCCTGAAGTCACAGGCTTTGTATGGAAGGCTCGCTGGGGGGCAGAGTGGCATCAGCAGGAGGTGAGGGTGGGCTCAGGAGGCAAGTAAGGCCCCCGCCACAGAGGCTTTGTTTGTTGCTGACCCCTCCCCACCCCTTATGCCATATTCACATTTGCGTCCCACCTACACACATCCAGATGCATGCACACACGTGTGTGTACACACACACACACACACACACACACACACAGTGGCTGGGCCAGATACACCCATAGTGCAGACTGACCCAAACAGCAACATCTGGAATAACCATCACCTCATTCAGCCCTTGGAGGCATGAGATCGACTCTGGGGAGACTTCTGAGTGAGTGTAGGGGGAAAGCCAGCTGACCAAGACTTCTAGCTGGCAATCAGTCCATGCCAGGGTGGCAAAGCAGTCACAGGAAGGGGCCTTACCCTCCTGCCCCCCCCCCCAGGAAGCAGAGGAGCATCTGGGAGCAGAACTGCCCCAACCCGGTTCTTTCTGCTTCGCTCTGTGGCCTCCCTGGCTCGTGGCCTGTCTGCACCCCAGGACGGACTCGGCATCCCTGCTCCCATCCGACTTGGGCTAGGGTCCTGCAGGCTCCCTTGGAAACAAAGCCCTGTTACTAGCTGAAGAACTGGTGGTTGCTGTTTTTAAACCCAGGCTCTGCCCAAAAGCCAAAGTGTGGGTGGGGACGGTGGAGGAGGTTGTGGCACAAGCCCCCCCCCACCCCAGTCTGCTGCCATCTTCCTGCCCCATCTGCTCCCCCAGCAACCTCCTCCGTGGAAGCAAGCCTTCCTCCGCAGCCTTGCCCCGGGCTGTTTGCCACTCTCTGGCTCAAGAGGAAGCGTCTCCTTCTTGAGAACGGGTCACCTCATCCCTGATCCTCCTGAGGATTCTAAAATGTCTGAGCCCGGTGGGCCCCCAGTAATGGAGTCTGGCCTCCTCACATCACAGATAGGGAAATCAAGGCTCAGAGGTAGGAAGCAGCTGGTTCGAGGCGACAGAGTACCGGGGTGATGGAGTGGCTACGCATCCTGGGCGTCTGACTTGGCCGGTGCTGTTCCCATCCCATCGGAGGGACAGGGAGATGGGGTGGTACAGGTGAGGAGCACTGCTTTCTGGGTCAGGCACACCTACCTGGTTTCCAGTGCTGCACGTAGCACTGAGAGTGACCCTGGTGAGCTACAAAGCACCAGAGACCTCATCTGCAAAATGGGGTGATAGGCTCCCCCTCAAAGGACACCGTGAGGGTGATTTTAGGTGAGGTACATGCAAGGCACCATTGGCAGAACGCCAGGCACATAGTAAATATTCAACAGATGACATTTGTATGTCCTTCCTCTGTAATCCCAGGGCTACAAGCCTACTAAGAAAAGGGACCATCCTTCTTCCCCTTTAATGGCTATCCTCTGCCCCATTGGGCCTGGGGGGGCAACTTAGCCTGTCCTGGCAAAGCCCACCCTGACCCAGCAAACTCAGCAAGGCTCAGAGGGCAACAGAGCCCAGGCCCTGATGCCTGGGCAGACCCCACAGGGCCCCCAGATCTGCCCACTGCTCCTCAACACATGCAGCTCTCACTGGCTGTCACCCCATACCCCCCATGCACCTTGGAAGAAGGTAGTAGATATGTGCTGGGGGTTCTGTTGAAGGAGGCTGATATCCCCTGCTGCCCCCCAGGACCACCTGTGGGCACTGGCAGTAACACCGTACGATGGAGATGTTACTTAGTTGCTTAGAGCTTGACATGGCTGTTTCTGGCTTCCTCCTTTACCTTGTGAGTCAGGCAGAGAGGATAAGTCACTCAAACCCTCAAACACCCTATGGAGCAGGAGCTTCCTGGTCCCTCTTCTCAGCCATCTTGGGGGGCTGGGTAGGTTTGAGCATGAGATAATGAACAGGAAAAGAACTTGATTCTCATGCTTCAGACATGCTGGGCACTCTGCTGGGTGCTTTCCATACACTCATCTTGGTCTCCCAGCAGCATTACTTATGCGTTGAGGTGCGAAAAGGGAGTCTCAGAGAGTAGGACCTACTCAAGGTCACAGAATGAGCTCAGGACAGAGGGGCTGGGATCTAGCTCTGTGTTCACCTGACCCGACAGTGGCCCTTGGCTGACTCCTGCGGATCTGGAGGGCAGAGCATGTTTGAAAAGGCCACCTAGGGCTGGGGTTGGTCCTGGAGGCAGCCTAAGAGGTAGAGATCCGTAGGTGGGGTTGGGGGAGGTCAGTGGTCCACAGAGGACTCTAAGTGATATGGAGCTCAGATGCTGTCCTTGAGGGGAGGACCATCTCTCTGCCCCCCCTCTTCTCTTCCTGGAAGCCCCCTGTGAGCAGGGCCAGACTTGCAGTGGAGGGGAAGTGAAGAGGGCCGAGCTGGTTGCTAAACTGGGACTGTTGCTATGAGCCAAGGGCCTCTTTCCTACTTTCAACCCCCTGGGGTTGGAGTTGGGGATGGGGAGTCTTCTATCCAGGGAAGCTAAGAGGGGTGACCTCGGGTGCCCCAGTCCCTGGCTTGGGGATTTGGGGTCTGGAGAAGCTGTGCATATTGGGAAGGAAGCCCTGGTGGAGATGGTGTTGCCAGGAGCCGTGGGAGCAGAGGTCACGGGGAGATGAGGCGCAGGGTGGCGTCCACTCGCGAGGACCTGCGGTGTGCCAGCGCTGGCCTGGCTGCTGGGGAGAGGTGGAGGCTGGCAGGCTGGTGGGGAAGGCAGACAACACTGTTGAGGGGAACAAACAGGTGAGAAGGCCTTTTAGTTAGTGGCATATGACCGAGGGACAACCTGGAATAGGGTGGCCAGGGAAGGCAGCTCTGATGGGGCAGCATTTGAGCTGAGACCTCTACAGTACAGAGAGATTAGTGGCTTGTCCCAGGCCACACAGGAAGTTCAGGTAGAGCTGGCAAGGACCTGTGTCTGGACTGGCGTTCTAATCATCTTCCTCCTTCTAGAAACATCCTTCTCATACATTGTGTCATGTTCTCCTGGTTTCTGTCTTAACCCTGTTGGACGTTGCTTCTCTGAGTCCTTGACTGGCTCATCTGCCCCCTAGTGTTGGCTGGTCCCAGCCTTCTTTCTCTGGAAGGTGGGCTTTCACCCACTCTCCCATCTGTACCCTGAAGACTCCCAAACTGCTACTCCATCCCTCACCTCTCCCCTGAGTTCTTCCAGTGTCACACGTGACCTTGGATGTCTAATGGCTCTCTTGGTTAGGACAAAGCTGAGTCGATATAATAGAGACCTGAAATTCGAGCAGTTTAAAAATATTCAGTTGACTGCTTTCTCATGTAATAGCTCCAAGGGAAGTATTTCAGGTCGGTAGATAGCTCTGCCCCACAGGGTCATGTAGGGATCCAGACTAACACGAAGGATCCAGGGTCTCTCTGGTAACCACTCTTCCAGTCGGTAAGAGGAAAAACATGGAAGCTCAGGGTGGGAATTTCCTCTTACACAAGTGGGGCAGAAGTCAAACCATTGACTTCTGCTGACATTGCAGAGATGATTCTTTTGACATATGGCCCCACCTTAGCTGCAAGGGAAGCTGGGAAATGTGACCCAGCTGATGGACAGCTAGCAGTCTCTGCCACAGTTCCCCTTCTAGAACCATGAGGCCTTCCCTGCCCTGGTGGTGGAGGAGGTTCTGGCCCTGTGTTTCCCTGGCCCTTGACTGACTTTGCCCTTGGCAAATTCCTTCTTGTTTATTACTCTCCACGACCGCCCTGCAGGGGTACTGAAAGTCTGTCTTCTTTCAGTGCGTATTTGGGCTGGAAGAATCATGGGCTTTTGAAGTCCAGCCTTGCAATTTTGTTGATAATAATAATTCCTTCAAAAACTTGGTCTGCCTTTAGTCAGTTTCACGTGCCAGCAACCACACCCAGAGCTCCTTTCTTGTTGGAGTTATTAAGTCTGTCTGCCTTGCCCAACTCCCCTCTCTCTCTCATTTTAAATGAAAGTTATCCTAAAGGCATCTAAAATAATGGACTTGAATGACAAGGCAACAGTGCTAATATAATACTTCGCTACAGGAGTGATCCTGCTGCATGGCCTCATGGACAAGCTTGGAGAGAGGCTGCAAGCCACGACAGCCTAATCTTCTGCTCTTTGGACAAAACCAGCTGGGCGTTCCAGCCCTGACAATAGCAGTTCTCTGTATTATCTCCCCTTCTGGTCATCTCTTCTTGTAAACTAGCCAATCTCATTCCTGGGGTAGCTGGCTAAAAACATCACTGAGCAGCTAACATGTGCAAATATTTTTAGCTCTTTCCAGCCATTTTTCTAGAATTACAGGCTCAGTAGGCATGTGGTCCGTCTTCTGAATTAACACAGGTAATGTTTTTCATAAATGTTTTGTCACAGCGTAACAAAGGTCACCAGCTTTCCATCCTCCACTCCTGGTTTCCGTACTGCTCACCACCTGTTGGCCAAGCCAGTGCCACAGATGTTAGCATTTTTACAAATGGCAGCTTTGCATTCCTGGTACCAATTTCTGTATTAGAGTATTGCTAAGCCGCTGTTAAAAGAAAATCCCAAATACGATTGCCTTAAGATTACCTTTTCTCTCGCGCGATATACTTCTGCTAGGAGCATTCCAGGCCTCGCCCCCATAGGTGGAGGATTTTGATGGCTAGCCAGCAGACTCCACAGTGGCCCTACCCCTTTCCAACCTTCTCGTCCCCATCTAACACTTGCTCAGTCCAAATCCATAAAAGTCAAACTCGATGCCTCCCACTGCCCCATCTAATCCATCAGCAAGTCCTCTCATTCTATCTTCAGACACATCCCAAATCTGACCTTTTCTTTCCCTCTCCACTGTCTTCACCCAGTCCGTGCCTTCAGTGTCTTGTACCTGGGGGTGATGTCATGATCTTGTAAGTGGGTTCCCTGCTTCTTCCCCACCCCTCTCCAGTCCACACTTCACATGGCAGCTGGAGCGAGCTCTTAAAAACATGAATTGGAGCATGTCGCTCCCTGTTCCAAACTCTCCAGTGCGCTATTGTTGCCCTTAGAATAAAATGCTGTCTCCTTAACGTGGCTGTCAAGGCCTTCCGTGACTGTCCCTACTTCTCATCCCCCCTTCCCACTCTGCTTTAGCCACATGGCTTTTCTCACGAGCTCTTCCCCGCCTTGGTGCCTTTGCCCTAGGGTTCCCTTTGCCCGAAACACACTTCTCTCACTTGGTCACACTCTGGTTCCTTCTTTGTACTCCAAGGGCAAAGGGCTTCAGGGTAAGTTAAGAGTGAGGGCTTAGGAGCTAAGTCACCTGGGTTTGAATCTCAGCTCTGCTGCTTACTAGCTGTGTGACCTTGAGTAAGTTGCTTAGCTTTTCTATGCATAAAGGACAGTAATGAAAGTATTTGTTTCTGAGGGCTGTGGAGAGGAGTAAGGCATAAAATGTACTCAGAGCATGGCCCATATTAAGCATGTAGCAGTGATCTTATTGTCCCTCAGGGTCACCTTAAATATCACCTACACTGAGAAGTCTTTCCTGGCCACCCCTTCTGCACCTTTCTCCATCTGCATCCCTCTCACACCACCCAAAAACACGGTCTTGTTTGGGTATTTATTGTCTGCCCCACCCACTGGAATGTGACTCCTGAGCTGGGACACAGTAGGTCCTTAATGAATGTGTTGAATGGCTGTGGAAGGAATGGAGGCCAAATCCCATTGATTCCCTCCTTTTCCCATGGCCCTGTGAGCCTAGCTGGGTGCCTGTGGGGAAGATGGAGGCAGGGTGAGCTGGGCCCTCTGCCTGCCACCCTTGAGGCCCATGTGGTCTGGGGCAGTGCTCACAGTTCCTTCTTGGGAGTCAGGGAAACCAGGGGACCTGCTCTTAGAAGCCCCAGGGGCACTGGCGGGTACCAGCCCTCAGCTCGGGACCATAATAGCGCCCGCTGTGCAGTCTACTCCACCTGCTTCCATCCGTCACTGGAGGACTAGCTACTTATCCTCTCTGTGTCTCCACTATCTCATATGTAAATTTGGGAGAATACCAATTACCTCACAGGGCTGTTATGAAGATTAAGTAGGGTAATATATGTAAAACGAAGCTCACTGGCTGGCTTGGAGTAAAGCTCTCCAGATTGTAGTTATTATCATTGTTATTAGTGCCTATCCAAGTGTCATTCTTCTGAGCAGGACTAGGGGGGCCTAGCGCCGAGGAACTTGGGGGTGGGGTTGTGAGGAGACAGAAGACGGCTAGGGAAGGGAAGAACCGGGATGGAATAATAGGGGTGTGTTTTTATTCATGTACGGCTTTGTGCGTGTTTGTGTGTGTATATGGATTTCCGTTTGTCTGGGGAGGGGTGACAAAGATCCAGAGAAGAAACCCAACCCTTTCTCTGAACTCAGTTCTGGGGAGCCAGGTGCCCCGTCTCTCCCCGCGCCCCGCTCTCCCCGATGCGAGGAGGGCTGCGAGCTGCCTCCAGCACGCGCCCGACGCAGAACCCGCGGCGGAATCACCAGCGAGCGACTTGAGGGTGTGCGTTTGGGATTGGGGAGGGGGAAGGGGACCTGCGCCGCCGCGGCCGCCACGGTCTGTACGAACTTGGGGATCCCCAGACGGGCAGTGGCAGCACAGTGCGGCCGATCCGAGCCCCCCACCCCCTTCTGCCCCCCGCCGGCTCTCCGGCCACCCCGCCCCGCGGCGTGCTCCTGGGGCCTCGGATGCTCCCGGAACCCCGCGGGCGGGGCCTGCCTTCCGGAGCCGGGTTGGCTGGGGGCGGGCGGGCGGCGCTGGGGAAAGGGCCGTTACTTTCCCAGAGCGGCGGGGCGACGTCAGGCGGAAGGGCGCGGGGCGCGCACGCTTTAAATGGCATTCGCTGTCATCCGAGCTCGCGGCCGTGTGGGCAGGAGCGGGCTATATAAGCGGCTGGCCGGGCCGCCGCGGGGCAGACGGTGACAGCCGCGGCGGCGAGCGCCCGGGAGCGCAGCCCAGCAGCGCGCGCCGAGCCCCGCGCCCCCCGACGGGCCCTCCCGCCCGCCCTCCCGAGGACCGCCGCCCCGGGCCCGCGAGGGCCGCCGCCGCCCCGCAGCAGATTTGGATCCCCCGCCCGGCGAGCCCCAGGCTGCTGCCTCCCGGGGGGCCCCGGCGCAGCGGCCGCCCCCCGAGAGCCCCAGCGCCCAGCCGCCCGGCCCCGAAGACGCCGGCAGTGCCATGGCGGCCGCCAAGCCCGGCGAGCTGATGGGCATCTGCTCCAGCTACCAGGCGGTGATGCCGCACTTCGTGTGCCTGGCCGACGAGTTCCCGCAGCCCGTGCGGCCCGCCAAGCTGTCCAAGGGCAAGGGCCGGCTGCGGCGGCCGCGCCAGTCCCGCTTCAAGACGCAGCCGGTGACCTTCGACGAGATCCAAGAAGTGGAGGAGGAAGGGGTGTCCCCCATGGAGGAGGAAAAGGCCAAGAAGTCGTTCCTGCAGAGCCTGGAGTGCCTGCGCCGCAGCACGCAGAGCCTGTCGCTGCAGAGGGAGCAGCTCAGCAGCTGCAAACTGAGGAACAGCCTGGACTCCAGCGACTCCGACTCGGCCCTGTGAGGGGCGCCGCCCGCCCGGGGACCCGCGAACCGAGCCCCAGAGGGCCCGCGCCCCGGGGACCCGCGAGGATCGGGACCTCTCGCAGGGCTGCGAACTGCACTGCGCGCCCCGCGCAGCGCGGGTCCAGGGCTGGAGCGCACGGGGGTGCCGGGGAGGGGGGCCGCTTTCTTTGCCCTTGTAAATGTTTATTTTTTAACTCTTCCCAGTACGGACTCTGCCGTGAGTGTGTGCGGGAGGCGCCCCGCGCTGAGTTGGCCCTGGGTCGCCGGGGCTTCCCCGCGAGCCGCTCCACGCCCTTGTCTGATGGTTTGCAAGTCCGATTTTGCACACCGCTCCACCGTGCCCCCCAGCGCAGACCCGTTCACACTCACTCCAACACACTCTCGCTGAACACTTTTATAATTGTTAGGCGCGGCTGATGGGACTTGGGGCGCAGCGCAGCTGCTGCTGCGGCCGGAGGATTGATATTTATTTTTGCATTGCGATGGCTGACGGCGTTTATTTAACGATCTTTTTACTTGGATATGTCTGTGAGGCTCCCGAACGGAGACAAATAAAGTCGATATATTTGCACAGTGCATTTCTCCAGGCTCTTGACTTCTTGAACCTTCGGGGCCCAGGCTCCCGAGACTGGGGGAGGTGGGAGAAGGATGTGGCTGGAGTGGGGGGCCAGGAATCCCCGGGTGGAGGTAACTCCACAAGCTTCAATCACCGGAACGAGGTCGCGCCCGCGGTGTCCGGGGCCATTACCCGCCTCCCCAAGTGGATCCACACCCTGCGCAGAGCGCTCCTGCCTCCTTGCTCTGTGTCCCATCGCCGGCGTCCGGGATGGAGCGAAGCAGCCCGCCACGCGAAGGTCAGCGCTGGGAGGACGGAGAGAACCTTCCTTGGTGCGGTTGACCTCTCAGGGAGGCCGGGTCAGGGTCATCGTCCCTCATTCACCGCAGAAGACCCCACTCTCTCGGCGCCCCTTCAAGGCGGCGGGTGGGCAGCGGGCGACCTAGGCGGGGATATTTGGGTGGTGGGACCCGACAGAGTGCCGCGTGTCCCCCGCGCTGATTCAGCGCCGTGCCGGGTGCCCCTGCACTGCCCCAAGCAGAAATCAGCCATTTCGGTTCTTCGGTGCCTTTCTCCAGCCTCCTTGCCCCTCTTCAGGGCTCTTCAGGAGGGTGGGGCATGTCTTTGATCAGAGCCTGAAGGGCGTTTGGGTACCACGGAGTCTTCCCACCCCCTCTGTTTACAGATGAGAAAACAAACTTAGGGGAGAGGGAGAGGTCACACGGAAAGTAGTGGCGGCGCAGTCAGCTGTCCTGACTCGACGTCCAGTGCTCTTTCCATCACACGAGTCCCTTTCCAGTGCTCTCCAGCAGCTGCCGGCCACTCCTGCCTACACCCTAAACCCTCTGCGCTGGCAGTGTAACACTATCACCTGGCAGTAGGTGGCGATCTATGTAATAAACAACATTCGGTCGAGGAGGGCATGTCCCCACACTTGGGGCCCCCACCCAGCCAAGCCCCTCCAGGATTACTACGGACTTGACCCACCGTGGCCAGGCCCTAGGCTGAGTAGTTCAGAGATCCGCGGAGAGCCTGGGTGCTTTCCCTACCCCACCCCCTCTCGAGAGCGCCGGTTCCTGTAGTCGGGTGCCCTCTGGTGGTGGGGGCTGGTGCTGGTGCTCAGCTCGGCCCCGCAGGGCATCTGAATCTTCCTCTGCGCACCGCACCTCGGCTAGCGCTGGATTCTGCAGAAAAGGAGAGAGCCCAGGAAGTGAAACAAAGAAACAAAAATAGAACCCACAGGGCCTGAAAGAATGCCCTCCCATTAGGCTCCGACCGAGGAGGCCGGGTCCAGGGCCTTGGGGGCTGGGGTCTTCGGCGCTGCTTAGCCCGTGGGAACACCCTGACCACTGCAGCCCCTGGCCGCAGTTTCATTGTGGTGGGGGTTCCTGACAGAAGGCCCTTAACTTCAAAGGCCACAGCCTGGCCAGGCAGCCATGAGTCCAGGCTTTGATTCCAGTCTTTGCAGCTGCCGTGGCTAGGCTGGTTTGAGCTCCTTGGGGTGAGAGGAGGGTGGCTGAAGCTTAGACCCCTCCCCCAACCCTGTTCTGTCCCGCATCCTCCTCCCCTGTCTTATCTTACATCCTTTAGCAGTAGGCCCTGCTTCTGCCATTTGAGTGGTGGGTGCCCCAAGCCTTCCGGGGTCGGGGGGGGGGGGCGGGTGTCACACTATACCGTTTGAGATCCTAGCTAGAGGGCTTCCCTCTGGGCACCGCTTCCCTGCCAGTACCGTTTGCCCTGGAGAGCCTCTTCTATTCACCTTCAGCACCAACCCCAGCTGAAGACCTACCTCGAGGGTCTCCTTGGGTCACCCTGGCCAATCTCCAGGGGTTGTGGTAGAATCTGTTCCCTATCTGATCACTCCAGTTCCTGCTTAGCAGCTGGGAGGACCCAGCGCCCAGTGGGTGCTTCAGAAATGTTTGTTGGGTTAAAATCAATCAAGGGGCAGTGAGGAAGATTGATGCCTATCTTGCCTATGTCCTGGTTGGCTTTATTTCTTCATCACAATAAAAAACAAGTTATTCATACTCCCACCAACCTGAAATAAATATATTATTTTGAACGTTACGCACATTTCTTTTCTTTTACAAAACGGGTTTAGGCTCTAAATACTATTTTTAATCTGCTTTTGGCTTACCTGGATTTGTATTTAACACCCATATGTATGGATCTACATCATGGCTTTTATAAAATTGTGTTGAATAGACACTGCACATTTAATTAAGCTGATTTCCCTCTCTTTGGCATAAAAATGATGTCCTATTTGTCCCAGCTTCTTAGTATTGCCTGTAACTAGCAGTGAGCTCTAAGGGTTGGATACAGAAAGAGGTTTAGAAGAGGCAGTCACCCCGAGAGGGGTTGGGAGAGGGGAAAGGAAGTTGGGATGCTACATTATTAGAGGGAGCAGGCTGGGTCTGGGGTGCTGTGGCCCTCTGTTTCTGAACATGATGGGGGATCAGGGTGCCCCTCCAAGGTCCCTGTGGAACTTGCAGGGCTCGGCTGTTCCTTGTGGCTTGAAGGAGGTCCAAGGCAATGAGCGCACAGCTCCATGAGGCGGCTGGGCAGAAAGAACAAATGGTGGAAGAGGAGGAACCAGAGGGAGAGAGATGGGTGGAGGGAGCAAGAGAGCATGAGAACCAGCAAGGCAGGGAGGAATGAGGCCCCTTGGGGAGACAGGGAGACTCGGAGACCTGCAGAGATGGGGAAGTACGGAGAGCTACACACTCAGACTCAGGAGCCCTGGAAGGTGTCAAGAGGTGGGGAAGAATCAGGGCCCCCATTCGAGCGATAGAAGAAAGGCAGGTGGTGGGAGGGGCCCACAGAGAGTAGGAGGGAGGGAAGGCAGCACAGAAAGCGCTCCGGAGCTGGGGGAGAGAGAAACCAGAGACAGCGCCTCTCAGAAGCTGTAGAGCCGGCGTGTGCCTGGGTTGGGTGGAAGCCTGCCCAGCCGTCTGCCGTCTGCCGCTGGGATTTACAGGCTTGTCCAAGGAGACGCCTCCTTCCTTCCCTTCCCCACCTGGGCCTCAGCCCACAGTCCTAGACTGGGTGATGAGTTTTCAAACAAGCTGGAGCCCAGATGAGGTAACAAGTGGTCGTCCCAGGCCTGGCCGGCAGTCTCTTCTAAATATTTCTCTTTGGCGCTGGGGGAGATATTTATCAGGGTGCTTCTTGGACTGGTTTACAAGCCAGCTTGGCCTCTGCAGCCTGCTCAGTACTGATTCTGGGCCCACTAGCTGTGGGGTGGAGAGGGAAGGGCTATCTGCCGTCCCAGGGAATTGGGGTCAGCTGTGGACTTGGGATTCCTTCCTCAGGGAGCATGTATGGCGTAGCCCTTAGACCCACTAAGCTCTGGCAAATGGGGAGGGGATAAAGGGCTTATCGAGCACCTCCTCTGGAAACTCGACTTTCATCCTGATAACATTTCCCAGGCATTTTGCAGATGAGGAAACTAGTAAGGATCAGAGGGGTTAAGTTTCTTGCCCAATGCCACACAGCTTGTCGGTGGTGAGCAGGGTTGCAACCCAGTGTAACTTTTTTTTTTAACTTCAGAATTTTTAAATCCTGTGGTCTGTCTAGAGTTTGAACCCCATAACCTCCCATGGCAGCCGTGAGAATGGGCCCTGCAGGCCTCTTTTGACAGGGGAGAGATTTATCAGAGCAGTCCTGGCTTTGACATCCATCCCATGCCCCCATGACCTGCTCCCCACCAATGATCATGTACATAGCTGGGGACGCTAGGGCAGAACTGGTCCCCGGAGACCCAGTTTCTTTCTTGGTCGACTTTGGCTCGAGGATTTCCCAGTCTCTGCTGAAGCTTTCTTAGACTGCCGCAGTCACCTCTCTCTATCTCTGTCCCTCGGGGCCACTCGTGCATCGAGGCCTGCCCTGCTGACTCCCCAGGCCTTCACTGGCTCCTTCTAGTTCATTTCTCACATGCATGTCTCCTAATGGCATCCTTGTACACTTAGTCCTATCTTGGCGTCTGCTTCTTGGAGACTCCACGCCAGCACACCCTTCCATCCCCCAGCAGGTTCCTGGGGCTGCCATGCGTCTCTCTCAGGCACCCACTGGCACAGGGGAGGAAGCTGGGCATCATTTTAGAGAGTACTGTAGAGTACATTCTAGATACGGCAAAGTTGGCCAAGCAAACGTGTGTCATCGTGGTCTGCTGGCCCAGTGTTCTGGGTGGGCAATTAGCACGTGTGTGGGGTGAGAGGGCCAGGGCCTCCCACAGAGACAAACGTCCTCTTGGCTTATGCTCAAGGCCATACGACTCATGAGGACCACCTGCCCATCCAGCTCCCAGACGCAGGGCAGAGACTGCTAATTGTCCACCAACACTGATTTTCCCCTTCCTCCAGGGCACGCAGCCAGACTCTAGGTCCCAAATGTTCCTGCACGTAGGTCTCTCAGTGTGATTACGTTCTTGCCAATGGCATATATTGGCAAGGGAGGCATGTTTCTCCCAGGCCTCAGCCTTAAGGTGTACCCTCCCACCACCCCCATGCTGTCCTTCCCCTTCCCACAAGTGGGAACAAGGATGCACCGGCAACCCAGCGGTGATCAAGCCCCCTAGGCCAAAGGCCTAGAGGATGGCAGGGCAACAGGACGGAAGGCCCCCAGGCTCCTGGATGACCTTGTGGAACCCAACAGACTGCCAATCTGGAATGGTCATCATAGACTATTACATGTGAAAGAAGCACATTTCCATCCTCTTTGAGCCACTAAATCATTATTGGCTTTCATTCATATAGCAGCCTTCCCTGACCTTAAATAAACAAAGAACAATACTGGCAGTTTATTGTTGCTGTTTTAGCAAAACCCCTACAATATGAGGCACTGACTTAGTGGTTTTGCTGCAGGTGGGAAGGGTGCAGACATTGCAGGCTGGAAAGTTGGAGATTTGTTGTACCTTGGAAAAGCAACTGATAAAACCATTTTTATGATGCTTTGGAAGGACGGTCATGTACTGGCTGAGCTCACAGCTCTAGGAGAAGTGGTTGGAAAGAGCTGGAATGTGACTGTATACTGGTTGCTGTTCTAAAAGTGTATACTGGAATGTGAGTGTATACTGGTTGCTGTTCTAAAAGCCACAAGGCTTTTAGCAGATTATTAAAGAAAGACCCGAAAGATGGAAAGGAATAGAGAATATCTAGCAACATGGCGCCTGAGAGGTGAAGCCGCCCACACCCCTTTGTCATCCACATGGAAGGAAATCAGCTGCTGTGGCTCAGAGCCTTTCTGGAAGACCACCCAGGAGGCCCAGCACAGGCTCCAGCCCTGGAGCGAGGTTAGGTTAAGGGTATTGTCTTCCCACTCAGACTTATTGTTTTAGAATTCCCCCGAGTAGCCAGAATGAAAGTTAGCTGGGCCAGAGCAGGAAACAAAGTAATAAAACAGGCTTCAGAACTCTGCTGAGAAAACATCTTTGGGTGTGGCTTTTGGCATCTGGAACTAGCTAGAAGCACCTAGACCAGAAGCCTTTTGAGGGAATTGCCAAGAAAAGTAGGAATTGACCGGTGATTACAATTGTTTGAGCCCCAAGGAGGTCAGACCTTTTAACACCTACTTCAGAAGTGGCCTCAGAGGATGATGGGGAAGGGAGAATTTTCCAGAACTGCGTTGGCCAGATTAGCCTCATCTGCCAGAGCAGGTCCTCACCAGTTGGCCGCACAATTCGTTATGCGCCAATGACTTCTTTTTTTTAAATTTAATTCCACTATAGTTCATGTGCAGCGTGATATTGGCTTTAGGCGTACAATGTTGTGATTTAGCAATTCTATACATCACCCAGCGCTCATCACAGCGGTGCACTCCTTAACCCCATCGCCTATCTCACCCGTCCCCCCACACCCCTCCACTCTGGTAACCATCAGTTTGTTCTCTATAGTTCAGAGTCTGTTTCTTGTACTTTTTTTTCTCCCTCTCTCTTTTTTTCCCCTTTGCTCATTTGTTTTGTTTCTTAAATTCCACATATGAATGAAATCAAATCGTATTTGTCTTTCTCTGACTGACTTCACTTAGCATGATATCCTCTAGCTCCATTCACGTCATTGCAAATGGTAAGATTTCTTTTTGATGGCTGAGTAATATTCCACTGTATGTATCCACTTCTTTATCCAGTCATCAGTCGATGGACACTTGGGCTGCTTCCGTATCTTGACTATTGTAAATAATGCTGCTATAAACACAGGGGTGCGTGTATCCCTCTGAATTAGTGTTTTTGTGTTTTTTGAGTAAATACGTGGTAGCACAGTTACTGGATCATAGGCTAGTTCTATTTTTTAACTTTTTGAGGAAGCTCCATACTGGTTTCCACAGTGGCTGCACCAGTTTGTATTCCCAACAGTGCACGATGGTTCCTTTTTTCTCTGCATCCTCATCAACACTTGTTTCTTGTGGTTTTTTCTTTTCTTTCTTTCTTTCTTTCTTTTTTTTTTTTTTAATTTAGCCATTCTGACAGGTGTGAGGTGGTCTCTCGTGATTTTGACTTGCATTTCCCTGGTGATGAGTGATGTTGAGCATCTCTGCAGGTGCGCACCGGTGACTTTTGAGTGTTCCTCTTCTTCCCTTTTCTGCATGGGAGTTTGACTGTGGTTTCCCCATTCCTGTCCACCACTGTATTTGGGTGTGGGGAGTGGGCCACTGGGGGGGGGTTGGTGGTGGGGACAGAGGAGCTGTCTTGAAGTTTACATGTCACTGGGCCATGAGGAACCATAAGTGGCTCTAGAGAGGACTTCCTTTCTCCCAGATAAACTGTACTTTTGCCTGGAGTGTAGCCAGATGGAATTTGGGATTGACGTGCTTGGAGAGGGGGTGAGTGTGTTCTGTTGTGAGAAGGGAGATCTCACTGATATCCGGTAGCCAGTTGGACAGACCAGAGTT
The DNA here is from genome assembly GCF_017311325.1 of Ursus maritimus. NCBI lineage: Eukaryota > Metazoa > Chordata > Mammalia > Carnivora > Ursidae > Ursus > Ursus maritimus. Next base: position 27,785,849 of record NW_024424786.1, read on the forward strand.
GAGACTGCTCATGGTTCACTGAAATCCATTTTCTGCATCTTTCTCTGCACGGGGCTAGACCGAATCTCTCGGGCCTCCTTTGCAGTGAGCATGGCCATGTGCCAGAGTTTCCTGGAAAAAGCAAGCGAGCAGTGCATGCCATGCTGGGCCTAGGCTTTAAGACGGTGAGCACGGCCCTCTTGTCCTTCCCAGAAGAATGTAGGCCTGCCTGCAGTCTGCCTTTGACCCAGCATGTTGGCAAGGCCTGGGGACCTCATGACATTGAGCTGCCTATGGAGGTGGAATGTGGACTCAAGTTGGGCCATTATCTGAGAGAGAAATGAGCTCCTGTCTTCCTCATACCGTTGTCTTCCTGCTGGATCTCTTTGTGTGAGCTAGGCCTTTTCCTCCATTAGCAGCAGAGCGAGAGGCCGTTCGCAACCAGTCTGACCCAGTGTAGATTTTCCCACATCGGGAAGATGTCCCATTCTCCTGACTGGAGTAGGGACATCAGTTTCCCACCCCAAATGTGCTCCAGCAGTGGGGGTGGGGAGGATGGCAGTGGCTCAGGACCAGGACAGGAAGCAAACAAACTTTGATCCCTAATAAATCATCCAGGCGATTGTTTTTCCAAAGAAACCATAAAAGCCCATAAGTGTTTAGGCCCCAAAACAGCCCTAAAGGAAGACATATTTTCTGACATCTACTTCAGATGAGGACAGAAGACAAGGGGGAATCTTCCAGAGGACTGAACATTCGCTCCCAGGGCAGGGGTCCTCCCAGTTCCTGCCCAGGACTGGTGTGCATTGCCCATGCTCTGTCTTCTATGGTTGGACACCTAGTACAGTCTTGTTCTCTGTGCCTCCCCATTGCCTGTTGGTCAGGTGGGTGGGACAAATGAATTGTCTTGTAGCCTACAGGTCATCAGACCACAGGGAAGCACATCTGAACCTGGTAGAGAGGTCTGTGTGTCACTCAGAGATCTGGAGTATGGTAACTTTGGTGTCTCCCTCAGGGAAGAGTGTTGAATGTGTCCTACTCATGGGGGAAGGAGCACACTCGGGTGTTTAGTGGCTGTGGGTTGATAGTGATCCCCTAAGATCTGTTCTGTCCTTTGTCCCGGGCATGAGGCTTGGCCACTCCTGGCCCACCTCACTCCTTGGATTTAGTTTTTATCCAGTGACAAGTGACAAGTTGTCTCTAATGGAATGTGAGTGTGAGTTACATTGCCACTTGTGAACCCGGGCCTGAGATGGGCATGTTAGCTCTATAATGGCGCCTCTCTCCTGCGAGGATCAAGGTGGGCTTCCACCAAGCAAAGGATGGCATGTTCTTAGCAGATGACAGAGCCCCAACTGGGAAGGAACTTAGGCCTTGAAACCCCTGAATGAGCAGAGCCATCTGCCATCCCGGATTGTTACAGGAGAGAAAAATAAAGTTTGTTCTTCTCTCCGGTACGGTGCTATAAGCCTCTCATGTTACAGCAGAGCTGTCTTACTGACCACACTACCTTTGCTTTTCTGTCCGTGTATCCGCCGTGAGAGATGAACTCAAGTCTCCTACTACCCACATGCTCCGAGTTTCCTTGCGCTGCTGTGATTAATTCTGGCAAGGAAGCCACTGGGGCTATTTGCTGCATAGATGTTCATAGTTGTGTCTGCATTTGAGTGGCACCTGATACATGATCCTTTTCATTGTGCTTAATTCTCTTTAGACTGAATTGTACTTTGTTACTTAAATCATAACTTCTGCTAATTATTATTATTTTTTTTTTATTTGCCTGGTATGCCTTTGCTTGTCTTTTAGTTTTAGTTTCAACCTCTTAAGTTTGTATTGGGTATGTCTCTTGCATACAGTGGAGAGTTGGATTTTATTTTGATATTTAATCTGAAAAAATATATAGAGAGATATTTAAAAAATTAGTTAAGCACAGACCCATAACAAGTAAAGAGGTTGAATAACTAATCAAAAACCTTCCCACACAGAGAAGTCTCGGCCAGATGGCTTCAGTGGTGAATCCTACCAAACATTTAAGGAGTTAACACCAGCTCAAAATCTTCCAAAAATCAGAAGACAAGGGAACACTTCCTAACTCATTTGATGAGGCCAGTATTACTTTACTATCAAAGCCAGACAAAGAAACCACAAGAAGGGGTGCCTGGGTGGCACAGTCAGTTAAGCACCTGACTCTTGGTTTCGGCTCAGGTCATGATCTCATAGCTGTGAGATTGAGCCCTATGGGCTCCCCACTCAACTTGGAGTCTGCTTAAGATTCTCTCTCCCTCTCCATCTGCCCCTCCGACTGGTGCGCTCTCTTTTCCTCTCTCTCTAAAATAAATAAATCTTAAAAGAAAAGAAAAGGAACTACAAGAAAACTACATGCCAATATCCCTTATGAATATAGATGCAAAACCCCTCAACAAAATGCTAACAGAATCCAGCAGTGCACTAAAAAGAATTGCACACCAGGACCAAGTGAGATTTACCTCAGGACACAAGGGTGGTTCAACAAATCCAACACCTTTCCATGATAAAAACATTTAGCAACTAGGCAGAAAAGGGAACTTCCTCAACACGATATGAGACATTTATGAAAAACCCACAGCTGACATCGTGCCCAATGGTGAAGGACCGAGAGCTTTCCCTGAGATCAGGAACAAGACAGGTGTGCCTGCTTCTGTCGCCGCCATTCAACATTGCACTGAAAGTCCTAGCCAGAGCAATGAAAATTCTTATTGAGGAAGGCTTCTTTGTATTTTCCCTAGTGTTGACCTTCATAATTATAACATTGTATAGCAACCTTAGTTCCCTGATATATCAGGTAGTATCTATTAATGTTCTAGAATGAGCAATGAAAAATTGGCACATTTCCCCATCCCCCCATCCCTTTCCTCAACGCAATGCAAAATGATCTCTATATATGTTTAACTTTGTATTATTAAATATGCTGTATTAAATATACTTCTATTATTTGATTTCTCAGCTCTTGGTGGTGGTGTTCTTTAACTCCTAGCTGTTACAGACCGGGCCATGAGGAAACGTTCTCTATTCTCATCTTCTTTCCACTTTCCCCTCTCACTCCCTGTTAGATATGTCATTCCTACGTCATTGCAGCCTATACACATTTACACTCAGATGTCCATGTTTCCTTTTATCTTCGCTCTACTTTGAAATATATTCAGTGCTTGCTCCTGGTCCTTCTTTTGCTATGGGTTCCCTGGTCACTTCCTAGCGGTCTAAATTTGTTCTCTGGTAGTTCCCTCAAGAAAGGTCCATGCACACAATACTCCCTGAGTTCTTGTGTGTCTAAGAATGTTTGTAGCTTTTATGCTGGAGGAACAACTGATGGCACATAAAATCCTTGGCTTACCCTTTTTTCCTTACATACCCTATGAGTATTGTACACTGTTTGGCATTGAATAGTGCTGGGCCTGGCTCAATTTTAACCCTGTACGAATGACCAGATTTGCTTTTTGGTTTTTGTTTGTTTGGCCTGGCTGCTCAAAGGATATTTTCTGTATCTCTAAGATCTGATAGTTTTATTAGGAGAGTCTTGGAAATGGCTGTTCTAGGCCCCCTTTCTCTGGCACACACGGTATCCTTCATATAGATTCGCATATTTTATTTCAAGAATGTTTCCCTCAGTTCTCTTCTCAAGTATTCATCATATTTCATCGTTTTGTGTTTCACGGCTAGAGACTCCAATTATGTATATATTGGCTCTCTTTTGTCTTTTTAAAATACCTATCATTTAAAATATCTATCTAAAATTAAAATATCTAATTTTAAAAAAACCTATTGTTTTTCATTTTGTCTCATTTTGTCACTTTCCTATGTCTGTCCTCCATTTTTTTTTAAAGATTTTATTTATTTATTTGACAGACAGCTAGAGAGAGAGCACAAGTAGGCAGAGCAGCAGGCAGAGGGAGAAGGCGAAGCAGGCTCTCCGCCGAGCAGGGAGCCCGACATGGGCTCGATCCCAGGACGCTGGGATCATGACCTGAGCTGAAAGCAGCCGCTTAACTGACTGAGCCACCCAGGCGCCCCTGTCCTCCATTTTTTATTGTGTTGCATAAGCCCTCCTTCCAGGCGCATCTTCATTTCTGAAATTATTTTGTTTTTTCTTATCCCTCTGTTCTTCCAGTTCTCCTTTCATCTCCTCCCATTGCTTTGCTGTCTCTTCCCAGAGTCGGTATATTTCTGCTTTGTGGTCTTTCCTCACAGAGGCAATTGTTTTAGTAAGATTTGTTCATTCGTAGAACGATGTTTAGTCAGATTTTTCCATTTATTCTGTGAGAACATTTTTTTTTCCTGGCCATTGTTTTTTATCTGGCAGACTTTGCAGATCTTTCCCAGCTCTCCCCCCCCTTTTTAGCATCTTTGTATTGATTCTGTGCTAACTCAATTAAAAAATTATGTGCCATGAAATGAGTTGGATTTTCATGACCCAGATATTTGTAGAAGGTTCTTTCAGGGAGTGTAATTTTGCTGGCTCTTTCTAAGATTTGCTGCCACTGGGTTATTGTACTATTTTCTCTGCACATTAGCTGCTTCACCCCACCTCCCACCACCTACAATGAGGCTTTTCCATCTCTACTCTTGCTTCTTAGATCAGTAGCCCGTGTTCGTTATTATCATCATCTAGGTTCATGAGTTTAGGTTGGTGGTTCTCAACCGGGGGCAGTTTACCCCTTAGGGGATATTTAGCAATGTCTGGAGACATTTTTGGTTGCCACAGTCTAGACCGGGGATTGATGCTACTGGGTCTGCTGGGTAGGACCTAGGGACGCTGCTAAACATCCTCCAGTCTATCAGCCCCTCCGACAAAGAAGTATGTGCCTGGGCTTGAGAAACTCATCTCTAGCCTGGGCCTTTGGTTAAAGGTGAAGTATTTTGGCCCGAGTTCTTTGAAGTTGGCCACTCCTGGGCTGGTTTGCTCTTCACCTCTCCGCCTTCACGGCTTTTGTGTGAAATCTTTGTTTTCGCCAGTCTTTATGTATTTTTGAATCTGTGGTTTATGTAATGGAGTCTGCATTATTTTTTCCGTTTACCTTTTCACTTTCCAAACGTCCAGGAAAGAAGAGGGAATTTGCTTCTTCCTGCTTTGACTTTCATACCAAAATCTCTGGGGGTATGCTTCAATCTCAAACTTCAGCTTAGATGTTTTAGTTTAACCAAGGAATGTGAATCAGGCTTCAAAACCACCGACAGCGCATTTGAGGTTATGAATTCTCAGGGAAAATGCTTGCCTCCTCAACTCAGTGTTAAGATCTCTTTGTAGTGGGGATGATGAGTGGGGCGGGCGGTGGGGGGGGTTATGTTCATAGTTTCCCCCTAATTTGATGGAGATCAGCTTTGTGTGGGGCTGGTGTCTTCCATTAGTCTCCCGCCATGGGCTGACCCTTGTTTCTCCTCTTTATTGGCTAATGAGAACCAAAGCCTAGGTCACATGATCTGACAGATGCCCTCAAGGTGAAAGGCAACCTTCTGCCCTGCGCACCTCTCTGAGTTCCTAATTTCACCTAGATTTTGACTTCTGAATGTTTTATACTTTCTTGCCAGAGCCTTGATTAGTATTTTTAAGTTCTTATTTTAACCAGGTTTTGGGTGTTGTGGCTTTCAGCATAAAAATCAGTGAACATCTCTCTTCCACTGTCCTGCCCCTATACAGAATCTCTGTCCTTACCTCTCTGAGCCTCTACTTCCTCGTCTCTAAAATGGGAATAATAGTATTGGTTATCTCAAAACCTTCCCTGAGGCTTAGTGAAGTAATAAATGTAAACTACCCAGAATAGTGCTTGGCACACAGTGGGTGCCTCGTGAACGTTAGTCGTTACATTTCTCTTTTTTCCAGTCCCTTCCAGTCCCTCCTTCCCCTTCCCCTATGGTGGGAGAGAGCCCCAGCGCAGCAAATCCCGGGTCCCCAGCGAGCCCTGCTGGCTACAGGTCCCGCCAGGACCCCACCTCCTGCCCACGCCTCTGCTTCTGGCGCTGGCTCCTCAGTCCTACAGAACTTTCACTGTTTCCTCTCACTGTTTCCTCCCGCACTGGAAAAGGGCCAGGAATAATGTGTCTCGCTGTCAGCACCCTTCCCCAGCCAGCCAGAAAAAGCTCTTGTCTACAGAGAGGCCCAGCCACCTGGGCACGTTTGCCTGTTGCGCAGACCTGGGGTCACGTCTCCTTCCCCTCCCCTCTGCCCTGCACCCCTCCCCCAAACAGGCATGGGGGCAGGGGTGAAGTTTCTTTGATTTTTTGACAGCTTTTCATTTTTAAATAATCTCATATTTAGGGAAAAAAGGTGCAAAAATAGTAGAGAGAACTTGTGTATATCCTTAACCCAGATTCCCCAAGCATTCACATTTCACATCATTTGTTTATTATTTTATGTATTGGTTTATCTATATCTATATATACACACATACATTTATTATTATTATTATTATTATTATTATTATTATTTTGGACCATGTGTGAGATGCAAATATGAAGTTCCTTTACCCTTTAGTACCTCTTAGTGTGTGTTCCTAAATGTAAGGACATTGTCTTTTATACCTATAGTGCTGTTCTCAAATTTAGGAAATTAATGTAAATGTAATACTATGATATAATCTATAGACATTCATGTTTTTCCAATTGTCCCAATAATGTTCTTTATAGCAACCCCCCCACCCCAAAAACCTGTTTTCCTTGTCCTGGATCCAGGATCACACATTACATTTAGTTGTCAAGTTTCTTATCTGGAATAGTCCCCCAGTATGCCTTTATCTTTCACGATCTTAACATCTTTGAAGAGTGTAAACAAGGTCTTTTGTAGAACGTCCCTAAACCTGAGTTTGTCTGCAGTTTCTTCATGATTAAATTCACGGTTACGCCTATTTGACGTGAATACCACAGAGTGATGTCATGGCCTTCTCAGCCCGTCATATCAGGAGGCACATGGTGTCAGTTTGTCCCTCACTGGTGATGTTCACTTTCGTCACTTGTTTAAGGTTGTATCTGCCAGGATTTTCTACTATAGAGACAGGATTTTTTTTTTTACACCAGAGAAGCTAAACTTTATTTTATTTTTTGATGTAAAGTTCGATGATTCATTAGTTGCATATAACACCCAGTGCACCATGCAGCACGTGCCCTCCTTACTACCCATCACCAGCCTATCCCATTCCCCAGCCCCCCTCCCCTCTGAAGCCCTCAGTTTGTTTTTCAGAGTCCATAGAGAGACAGGATTTTAAAATAACCGAGGATAAGGAGGAAAAAAGAGAGGAAGAGGCAAACCAAGAAGCAGACTCTTAACTACAGAGAACACACTGATGGTTACCAGAGAGGAGGTGGGGGGGTGAGGGAAGGGATGGGTGAAATAAGTGATGGGGGTTAAGGAGTGCACCTGTCGTAATGAGCACTGGGTGATGTATGGAAGTGTTGAATCACCTACATTGTACACCTGAAACTAACATTACACTGTAGGTACAAACTGGAACTTAAGTTAAAACTCTAAAAAAAACAAATAGAGTTTTGGTTAACTTAGAAAAAAAAGATAGGATTTTCTTTGTTGTAATTAAGAAGTTTTTTTTTTTTTAAGATTTTATTTATTTATTTGACAAAGAGAGACAGCCAGAGAGAGAGGGAACACAAGCAGGGGGAGTCGGAGAGGAAGAAACAGGCTCCCAGCCGAGGAGCCTGATGTGGGGCTCGATCCCAGACCTCTGGGATCATGCCCTGAGCCAAAGGCAGATGCTTAACGACTGAGCCACTCAGGCACCCCAAGAAGTATTTTGAGAGTAGGTAAATATCCCATTCCTCATCAAACTTCACCCTGTGGTTTTAGCATCCATTAATAATTCCTTTTTTTAAATTTTAAAGATGTACTTACTTATTTAGAAGAGAGAGCACGGTAGGGAGGAACAGAGGGAGAGAGAGAGACACTCAAGCAGATTCCACTCTGAGAGCGGAGCCTGATGCGAGGCTTGATCTCAGCACCCATGAGATCACAACCTGAGCGGAAATCATGAGTCGGCCGCTTAACCGACTGCACCACCCAGGTGTCCCCGTTAACAACTCTTGCCTGAATCAGTTTCTACAATGATGTTTGTCAATTGGCAATTTTTCAAAAACTCCACCATTCCCTCTGCATTCATTAGCTGCCGTTCTAACATAACAAAGACTCCTCCCCCACACCTTTGTCTGTGAGTTCAGTTAGTTATATCAGGATGGACTCACAAATTTCTGTTTCATTCAATGAATGAAAATGACACCTTGTCATTTTTACTATCGTTGCTTGTGTGGAGGCTCAGCTTGTCCCACGCTTGGTCAGTAGGGGCCCAGGAGCATTTTAACTGTTCTTCCCGCATCTAAGAGCAGGGCCTGTGTTTCTTCTGCTCATTGCCAATCCTAGCTCGTAGCACAGCACCTGACATATTTTTGCTTTTTCTTGTCTTTTAATTCCAGTACGGTTAACATACAGTGTTATCTTCGTTTCAGGTGTACAATATAGTGATTCCACACTTCCGTAGATTACTCGGTGCTCATTGTGATAAGTGCACTCTTCATCCCCTTCACCTACTTCACCCATCCCCCTCCCCATAGCCATCTATTTGTTCTCTAAACGTAACATGATTTTTTAATGAATGATAGAACCCTTATCTATAAAGTGTCAATAATAATAGTAAGTATCACAGGGCTTTTGCAAGAAGTAAGTTGAGCTATTACTACAGAGTGCTTAGAGCACCATTCACCCAGATAGCTCGTATTCGTTCCCCACTTACTCTGTGTCAGGTCCTGTTCAACAAACTTCGACACGTATTAATTCATTATACTGATCTTGTGAGGTAAGCGATACTGTTTCCTTGTTCCACAGCAGAGGAAACCAAGGCTGGGAGAGATGAAGCGTCTTGCCCAGGGTCACACAGGCAGTATGCAGCCGCTCCGAGGGTAACACCAAGTCTGTTTGCTGCAGAGCCTGTGTTCCGACCACCGTGCTGTATTGCCCCCTTACACCTGTCCAGAGAGTGAGGCAGACACACTGATGAGTACACAACGGGAGGGGTTCAGGGACAACAAGACATGCAGAGTGCACAGCATGAGGGCTGTCACACCCATGGCAGAGTGCAAGGTGTGAAGGTCCTGACCTCGAGGAGTCCTTCCCACCTGGCTCCCTGGGCGTCATCTCGTTGACCCGAGCTGTCCTCCTCTGGCCTTGCCCTTCCGGCCTCTGTGCTGCCTCCCACCAGTGCTGCTGCCGCCGCCTTCCCTCAACCAGGCAGTGCTTCAGCGGGAGCAGCTCTGGGTCACAGCCCTCGCCAGTGCTCCTGGACAGGGACAGGTCCGTGGCTTTGGCCACTGACCCTCTGCTTCTTAGTGCCGACCCCTGTCACAGCTTCACAGATTTATGTGATTAGTCAGCTCCTGTCTGCCTACCCCGATGAACTCTAAGCTGAAAGCGGACATCACGTCTTCTTTGGCTGTCACTGTATCTCCTGAGCCAACGTGACAGAGAGTAGGCACCCAGTAAATACTTGTTGAAGGTGTCAGTGACCACAGCCCCTGACTTTTCCCCAGAGTCCTGCAAGAGAGTGTTCTCAGCTATAAAGAATGAAGGTACCCTTGATGGTTCAGAGAAAGAAAGGGCCTATTTCCCAAAGCCCACACAAAGCAAGGAGCAGAGCTAGAACCCAGGCCCATTCCACCTTTGTGATCTGTGTCTCCCAATGCCCTTTACCTCAGTGTCCAGATTCCCAGCCCCATGGAAGTAGCTCTGGCCTTCTGGAAACTCAGGCAGAGGGACTCTGGGTAGTAATTAGTTCTCAGGAAAATGGGGTTATTTATGTTCCTAATACTTGGTTTTGAAATTTATATAATTGGGTTGTTTCTGGTGAGTCATGCCGATACCAGGAGTGGCCTTAGATCCTATCTAAAATTGACAGCTGTGCTTGGTGGTGCAGTCCTGCAGGTGGCCCAAAGAGACCTCTCTGGGAGGACGGTCTTATGCCTCCCGTGAAGGACCCACCCGGTAGTCATAGGTGTCAGGACTAAACCAAGCAGATTAGGAGACACGCGCTAAGGCACAGCTGATTTACTGTCACCGACAGGCACAAGAAAGGAGTTTCTGTCTCTGGTTTACCAGCAGGGCCAAGTAAAGGGTGAATATCAATTCAAAGAAAAAGGTCACTTAAAGCCCAAGCCATGAGCCAGGACCAGGAGGAGAATACCCATGAGTGGGGTTTCTCTGTAGCAGAATCACTGAGCGAGCTGGTTCATGCAGACATTTGGGCTCTACCCCAACAATGCTAAATCATGATCTCTAAGAAGAATTTTTCTCTTTCCTAAACATCCATCCACCCAAAGGGATGCTGGTACACACTGGTCTTCGTAGCCCAGTGTCATCGAGAAAAGACTACATGATGTGACCTGGCATGAGAACCCTCCGATACCAAACATGTGGGTGGGGATGCAAACTTTGTCAGATAATCCGACACTATTTATCCCAGACAGCTAAGTAATTCTTGCATAAGACGTTCTGCACACTAAATGATTCTATGCGGTAGTTCTAATGTGTGACTGTTTCATTTTATACATTCTATATGCATCTGCATCATGGAGTGTTTTGGGTTTTAAATGTAGATGCCCTGTTCTTTGGTTGGTTTCGATATCTATGGGGGAAAAGAAACCTCAGTGTATGTAATAATAGTTTGCAAGGTCATAATGCTTAATCAAATACCATCCCCATGTTCTTAATCATCTGAAAAAATTGCTTTGGTCTGCCTTCAGCCCCTGTAATGGGCAAAGGTAGGACAATTTGATTGCAGTTGATAGACAAGGGAGCTCCTAGATCAGGAAAGAAAAGAGAAACGTCTAAGGAAGGAGGAAAGTGGAGGAGCACTGCGGTGGCGCAGTAAGTGTGGAGGGAGTTGCTCTTGAATCCTCAGTTAAAGAAGAAGGGCTTGAGGACAATTTGTTCCCCATATGTCCCTCGAGTTAGGCAATGTCACAGCATTCTGTATTTCTTCATTTATTAAATGCAACCTCCCAACCCAGAATTTTGTATCTCAGTTTTCCTCCAGTGGGTCTGTGGGATCCAGCGTGGGTGAGGGGGCACGCACGCACCTGCCCCAGCTGTGAGTGCTGCCTCCTGAGCTTTTGCGCAATACGGGCCTCACTCGCCTCGCCCTGGCCCTGGCCCGTGCAGGATAAAGCAAATGAATAATTATGCCAGGGTCATTGAGAACCATGATTCTTGGAGTGCGAGTGATGAATGAGAGTAAGTAAAAATCCTGTACTCCTAAATCTGAATGGGAAGTATCAGTATCAATTCATAACGTTTTTCTTCTTGCGATATATTTTATTTTAAAAATAAGAACACATTTCCTAGTTCTGTCCATTGAAAAGTCCAGAAACAATGACTAACCCAGTGGTAAAAAACACCCCTGGTGCCCAGATTATGGTCTTTAAATACCACTTGCCACCAAAAGTTACCGTGGATCTTTGGGAAAATATACAGGGTGAGCCTGGAATATTTTGTCTTACCAAAAAGCAAAGAATCTGTAAAGGCTACTAGAGTCAGTCAAAAGGACTCAGGGGGCAACTTGAATAAGCTCCCACTGGCCATTGATGAAACAATTGGTGCATCAATAAGGATAATAACTGTAATGGATTGAAACACATCAAATATGTTTAATTGCATCATTTCTATAGTGATAAAGATCTCATTAACCACCTTTGGGAGATACCGATGAGCAACTCATTTTGGAAATGCTAACAATAGGGAAAGAATCAGTTATTCTGCCTTTCCTATGTAAACTGTACTTCAGAATTACCATGTGATTGATGAAGAATTTCTCTTCACCTGAGTGTTTCATCTGATGAATGGAGCAGGGCTGCTAGAATTAGAGTATCACCATATCCCCACCTCTGAATATCCCCACATATTCATGGACCTAGGCAGTCATCGTCCCTCCTATTTATATTCCCCAAAGGGGAACAACCAGACACTATGTACTTCTTGGTGGAAGAGCACACCCCCCCCCTACGAAGTAGTCTTGCCAAATAATGGAGCCTGAATTTGATTGCGTCTCCAGATCCAATTCTGAGTGCACAGGAAAAACAGGGAACAGAGGGATGTGTTAAATGACAGTAAAGGGATACAGTTTGCAAAATCCAGACTCTTTCTGCAAAAACAACAGCAACAAAAAATGCAAGAAAAAGAAGAGATGGAGGGGAACGTCTATAGAGCCAAAGACACGGAAGTGGCAAGTTAACCAATAACAATATAAGTAACTCATTTGCATTCGAGCTTAAACAATAAGCAGTAGGAACAGAAACTAGTGGGACAATTGAGGAAATGTGAACATCAAGATCCATGATGATATAAAAGAATTATTGCTGATAGTTTCTCCCCCAACTGGTATTTTTTTTCAGTCTTATCATGATATAATTGACATATAACATCATATTAGTTTAAGGTATACAACATAATGATTTGATATATGTACATACTACAAAATGATTACCTCCATAAGTTTAGTTAAAACATCCATCACTGATATTTTTTTTTGGTGGACAGTATGGGTTTTTTTAAGGGAGTCCCCCTTCTGAAGCTATACATATTTATAGGTAAACCAGTATGATGTTTGCCACTAAGTAATTCAGGGTAGATAGACATGGGTGAGAGGCCAAGGAAACAGGATTGTCCATGAATTGGGAGTTGCTGAAACTTCCAATGGGCCAGTGGGGTTCATTGTACCAGTTTTCTTTTCTTTTGCTTATGCTAGTTTATGCCTAAAGTTTTCACAATAAAGAGTTTATAAAGAATAAAGTCAAAATAAAAATTTCGAACAAGAACCCTTGCAGTGGAGGAAATTCTGAGGGAGTTTCAGGGAAGGGGGATCATCACAGCTGCAAGGTTAGAAATGCAAGCATCCTGGGTAGCTCCGTCGGTTAAGCATCTGCCTTTGGCTCAGGTCATGGTCTCTGGGTCCTGGGATTGAGCCCCTCACCCAGCTCCCTGCTCAGCGGGGAGTCTGCTTCTCCCTCTCCCTCTGCCTGCCTCTCCCCCTGCTTGTGCTCTCTCTCTCTCTCTGACAATAAATAAATAAAATCTTTTAAAAAAAAGACAAGAAATGCAGGCATGAAGGAGAAAGAAAATGGTAAAGAAGAGATAAATCAAACTGTGCATCAGTTGTAGAAGACAATACTAACAGTGGCCGATGTGCTCGTAAAATTACGGAGTGAAAACACGTGCCACAGAAATAGCATGTCATTTAGGAGTTGAACAAATGGAGTCGAAGAGGCTCAAGGGTTTTGCACGGTTTAGAAAGAGAATTAGGTATTGAGTTGCACCAGGCTCTGGCAAGTTTGGGATGACATTACAACTTCTAGGAGAACAACGTAAGGAATGTGAGGATTGCATATTGTCTGACGCTAACTGTGGGGAAGGAAAATGGAATGAAAGCAGTTGCTCGATCCATCCAAAGGCAAAAAAGAAGAAAGATGAAAGAGAAACACAGCAGGTTGGGCTAAATAGAAAGAACAAAATAAGGTAGTAGATTTTAAACTCAAATACGTCCAAATAAATAAATCCAAATAACCCAAATAAATTTACATACTTGTAAATTTACTACAAGTTAATAGACTAATTACTTTGGTTAGAAAATAAGGATATTGGGCGATTGAAACATTGAACTATATGCCGTTTCCAAGAGATGAATCGAAAGCATAAATACACATTGAAAACATAAGAAGAAAGAAATAATCCCATGTAAAAACTAAACAATTAATAATGGATGCCTGGGTGGCTCAGTCGGTTAAGTGTCTGCCTTCAGCTCAGGTCATGATCTCAGGGTGCTGGGATTGAGTCCCAGGCTCTCTGCTCAATGGGGAGCCTGCTTCTCCTTCTCCCTCTGCCTGCCTCTCCCCCTGCTTGTGCTCTCTCTCTCTCTGACAATAAATAAATAAGATCTTTTAAAAAAACAACTAAACAATTAAAAAATAATGGGTATAGTTATATGAATATTAGACAAAGTAGGTTTAAAAAAAATAAGAGACCAACAGAGATAAAGATGGTTGTTAAAGAAGGATCAACAGCTTGATTACAGTTAAGAGTCTGCATGGGGCTCATCTCTAGATGAGATGAGGGGGGGAGTGAGGGGCTGCAATAAGGACCAGTCCCGTGGATTGAACTGTTGCCAACCACGGTCAGTTTCTTTGCTGGACAGTGATCATACGGGTGTTTGCTTTATCATTGTTGTGCATAGGATAAAATGTACCTTTGCTTTATGTCTTCTGCATTGTATTTCACAAAAGACCTTGTTTTGGTTTTGTTGATGAATGGATGATGAGGGCGATTCTATTCCAGGCAGCCTGGCATCAAAGCGTAAGCCTTTAGTCGCGTTAATTCTGTGCTTTCTAATTACCTAATAATAAGTAAAGCTCTTTATACATGTTAACTTATTTAACCCTCATAATGACCCTATGAGGTAGATTCTGTTTTTTTAATCCTCATTTGAAGATGTGGAAACAGGGCATCAACACGTGAAGTTCAAAGTCAGAGCACTAGAAAAGGACAGAGCTGGGAAATGAAATGTGTAGTCTGGTTTCTGAGCCTCTGTGCCAGGCCATGTGTGCTAAGACCACTTCATGGTCATCACAACACTCTGGAAACAAAAGAAAGAGGCTTTGTGGATGTACTGATAGTACTTTTATAGCTATAAATAAATCTATCAGATTGGGGGAAATTCATGTTGAAGACCAATTCGTTTATAAGAGCAAAGATAATTTTGGAGAAAACTGGAAAAATCATCCTGTAAGATACTAGTATTTACTAAAGCAATAATACTTAGGGCACCTGGATGGCTCGGGTGGTGAAGTATCTGGCTCTTGGTTTTGGCTCAGGTTGTGATCTCATGGGCTGTGGAATTGAGCCCCACGGCGGGCTCCTCACTGAGCGGTGGAATCTGGTTGAAGGACTCTCTCCTTCTGCCCCTCCCCGCACTCGCACGCACACATGCACTTGCTCTCTCTCTCTCAAATAAATAAATAAATAAATAAATAAATAAATAAATATAAAGCACTGTTATTTAAGGGGAAGTTTAGACAAAGACAGTGGAATGGAACCAAAAACCTAGAAACAGACCCCCATAAGTATGGGAGTATAGACTCAGTAGAAAGACATTGCAGATCAGTGAGGCGAGTATGGACAATTTAATATATTCTGTTGGGGAAAATGGCTATCCATATGGAAAAACATAAAGCTAAGTTACTAACTCACACCACATGTAGTTATAAATTTCAGACAGATTTAAGACTTTTTTTTTTAGCAGAACACATAGAAGAAACGTCTTTACGTCTTTGTGACTGTACTGAAAATTTTAAAAACCCAGTCCTGTATATGACGAAAGATACATCATATATCAAGTTAAAAGATGCACCACATATGTCCTGGGCTTCCTGTGTTTTATCTGGCAACTTTACTGAAAAGAAGCTTGACCTCACTAGAAATCAAAACGTACAAATTAAAACAACAATGGAATTTCACATCCATCCAATTTAGCAGTAATGATCTAATCTAATAATATTTGCAGGTGGGTGTATAAATGGCTACAACCACCTTAGAGAGAATTTTGTAATACCTAGTGACATTGAAAATGTTCACAGCACTGTGGCCTAAGGATTCTACTTCTAGGCGTCCGTGGAGAAACTTTCTCATCAGTGCATAAAGAAACAGGGGCAAGGGCGTTAACTGCATGCTAGAAGCAACACAGTGAAAGAAAACAAAACGAGATGAAGACAACCCTATTATCCCTCAGTGGATCGGACCTTTGTGATCATAGAACATAACTGTATCATAATCATAGAACCAAAACTACAAAAAGTAGTTAAAAATGAATGAACTAGAGTTGTGTGTTTCTTCATGGAGAAACTATAAATACATTATATTGAGAACCTAAGGCAAACTACAAATGGATGCTTTTTTTAAAAAAAATATTTATTTATTTATTTATTTATTTATTTATTTATTTGAGAGAGAGAGCGAGCCCATGAGTGGGAGGGGCAGAGGGAGAGAGGGAGAGAGAATCTCAAGCAGACTCCGTGCTAAGCACAGAGCCCAACACAGGGCTCGATCTCATGACCCTGAGATCATGATCTGAGCTAAAACCAAGAGTCGGACACTTAAGCGACTGTGCCACCCAGGCGCCCCTACAAGTGGATGCTTACGGCAAACTCAGATGCTCTGACTCACAGAAGACGCTATGTATCCATACGTGTACGTACACTGGAAGCGACAGACGAGCTTACGTGAGTGCGTGTCGTGGTGGTTACGTCAGATGAAGGGGGAGAGGTGAAGGTCTAGGTGAGTTCCTCACTGTGTTTATACTGCTGTCTTCCTATGAGAAAATGTTAAATCTGTTTAATCCGGGTGATGGGGTATAAAGGGTGCTGGTTTTCACATTTTCTATGTCTTGAAGTGATTCAAAATGAGGAGTAAGGAGTCATTTTTTAAAGGGGGGAAATGATCGGGTCGGCCCCATGATGGCCACATGCACTTCCAGCTCATGGGTAGTGTTTGGTGTCACCTCTAGCTCAGGTTATACTAATCTTGTGGCTCTCCTTGGGTCACCTCCAAAGGGAAGGGTGTGCTATCTCCGGTGAGTCATTCTTAAGCCAGTGGCTTCTGTCAAGTAAGGCAGGTGTGTGTCTGGGTGGAAAGGCAGCGTGCATCACAAGGACAGCACCGAGGTGCCTTTTGCTTGTGTCAGTCCCGCCTGAGCGCAAGCTGACGGGTGGTATTGAGAAGTCCCTTACTCGCGCCTAACTTGTCTCAGCAGGCTTTGGGGGAGGGCAGGGGCTGTCGGCTCAAAAGGTTGCTCTGACCTGTCCTAACCCAGGCCAGGCGTCAGTGCATTAGCCAAGCTGGATCCTGTACCTTTTGTCAGCCGCCTCCTCCCTTTTAGCATCAGCCTGCAGTTTGAGGGCCTCTGAGGCCAAGCCTTACCTGGGCCACGGACTGATGCTTCATTGGACTTGCTTTGCCGCCAAGAGAAACAGGGAGTGCTGGGTGGGGGCACAAAAGTGGTATTGGAGAGCAAGGGAATCAAAGCTGCAGATAAAACGTAAAGTAGCCACTGGCTAAGCCCCTCAAGGAGACTTCTAGATACATGCATCTTTAGCAGCAGGTCAGTGGGTGTCAGTTCTTAAAAAGCTTAGCATTTCAGCCAGCACCTGCATTTAATAGGGGAGATCAGCACTTAACCTAAAGACATAAGTCCTAATTAATTCAGTGCAACTTTCCAGATCCAAACCTTCAGTCGTTCCTAAGTTGTCTACTGAATTCAGTACAGACACCTAGCCTGGCATTCAAGACGCCTAACCTGCCTGTCCAGGCTTCTCTTCCCCATTTCCTACCTCAGCTCTGCGCTCTCACCAGGCCGGACCACTGGCTCCCCAGAGGCCAGGTGTGGAGGCGTGCTTTCTGCCTCTGGAATTCCAATGCCAAGTCCACTGTTGACAGGGGGATCTTGGGAAAGCCACTTCGAGTCTCTGAGCCTCTGTGTCCTCATCTGTGAAATGGGAATAAGATAGACCCGAAATGTCTTGGTGAGGAATGCAGGAGCTAACAGCTGGGGTGTGAAAACAGCCCAGAGCCTGGTGTGTAGTTGAACATGAGTTCACCTCCCCCACATCTGTTGAGCCCTCGCTTGACTTCTGTCAAAATCTGCACTTATTGACCATTCTTCCCTTTTCCTTGTTGGCATTTTTCTCGCTGGAAACTTCCCTTTCTTCTGTCATCATTCAAGTGGTAGCCATCGGTGCTAGACTTAGCCCACTCTGCTGGCCTTAGAAATAATGTGTATTGTGGTAAAATATGCATAACATGCAAGTTACCCTCCGACCATCTTAAGTACAGCACCCAGTGGCATTAAGTACATCCACACTGTGCGTCCACCGCAACCCGTCATCTTCCCAGATGGGGACCCTGTGCCTACTACACAGGGGCTCCCACCCCTCATCTCTGTTCTACCTTCAGAAGTTTGACTGCTCTAGGAACCTGCTGTAAGAGGAGTCACATAGTATCCGTCCTCCTGTGACAGGCTTGTCTCACTTGGCATAACGGCTTCAGGATTTACCCGAGCCGGGCAGGCGTCGGAGCGTCCTCCTGTCCCGCTGTCTGTGTATACCACGTTCTGTGTATCCCCTCATCTGTCGGGGGCCCTGGGGTTGCACCTGTGGGTCTCTGAGTGTCTGGAGGAGCGGGGCTGGGTCTTCTGGCAGAGCCTGGCACACGGGAGGTCACAGCAGTCTTTCTGAGTTGGGAGAGACATTCTCCAGCAACGTGAGCACAGAAGGTGAGAGAGGCCCCCCGCCACGTCGAGAAGGAAGCCGGGGGAGTCCAAGGCAAAGTGGGTGGGAGCAGCTTTCCAGCTGGTCCCTCTGCCTCCACCCTTAGCCCTCCCAGCTGTAGCTGATGCAAAGGTGACCATGTCAGTCCGTTCTCAGGACCTTCGACGGCTCCCTAGTATCCTCAGGAGGAAATTCAAGCTCCTTATGATGGCTCACACAACCCTTCGTGCCAGCCCCCTTCTACCTCCTCTGTCGTCTCTTAGCAGTCCTCTTTCCAGCTGGCTTTGGCCTCTTCTAAGCCGGGAACATGGCTTGTGCAGGCGCCTGCAACTCTGTCTGCCTGGAACACTCTTCTCGGGACTGACTCCTTTGGAGTCCAAGTCTGCCATTTGAATCCTTGCCTCCCTGCGTGAGGGTTAACTGATAAACAGCATGTTTTCAGTTGCAAGTGACAGAAGACTCAAATCACAGTGGCTAATTAGGAAGGATTGTTTATTGTCTCATCACAAGAAGTTTAGGATTGGTGGTGTCTAAGATCCAAAAAACCCCCATCTTCCCCTCCACCATCCTCAGGGAATCGGCTCTTCCTTTTGGCCTTGCTTCCCGCATGGTGCCAAGATGCTTGCAGGAGCTCCAGGCAAGACCAAGCCTTGGTCAAGACCAAGTGTGTGTGTCTTTTTAGGCACAAAGAGAACCTCCTCGGAAGCCCCCATCAGAGAGCCCCAAACATATCATTGGCCAGAATTATGTCACATGTGCCTACCCCAGCTAGTCACATGGCCCAGGGAATGGGATCCTACTGAATACTCAGACTGGTCCCTAATCCTAACCCTAACGACCCACCCTCTGTGGGACGGGGAGGGACCCAGCACGGTGCTGCAGGAAGGGTGCACAAACTCACCGTCTTTTGGAAAGGAAGGAATGAAGGAATGGCTGTCTCTTCGTCTCCTCTGTATTCCCAGCGCAGAGCCAGTGCTTGGTACATAGTAGGCATTTAATAATTATTTCTTCCATGATGTCACAAGCCCAAAGGGAGGATGTGGCCTTCTTTACCCTGCTGTAAGCATCCATGAATGTGTTGCCACCATGTGTGGGCTCCATCCTGTGGTCGGGATCATCCTTTGGGTGTTTCAATGGTAAGGATGGCCCTACACTGTGATACTGTGCTCACCAAAGACTTCGGGATGGAAGCAGAAACACAAACCACCAATACATCTTATTAAAAATGAGGCATATTAAGGCCTGCCAAGAGAAATAAGCTGCCATTTCTTATCTAGCAAGTTGGCAGAGCTGAAACAGCTCGATGGCACACAGTATTGGCAAGGGTTTGGGAAAACAGTCACTTCCATTCACTGTTCATTAGAGTTGACATTGGTACAAACTTAGGGGAAGGCAAATTGATGACAGCCCTTCACAACGGGTAGACGAGTCAGTCTTTGATCCCAGCAGTTCTCCTTGTAGGAACTTGGCCTCCAGAAAGCCTCACGAGGGTGTGCAGAGCTGTATGTACAGGGAAGCTCAGAGTGCATTATTCATACTATCAAAAACCTGGAATTGTTTGGAACATCCATGGGGGGGGTTGGCAAGGTAAATTACAGGGCAGCCTGTACCAAGAAATGTGATGCTACTAAAAAATCTAAGTAGATACACTTACTCTTAGCCAAAAGTCTGAGAAGCAGTAGTGTCTAGAGTTAACCGGATAGCTTTGTCCAGTTCACAGTCTGTTAACAGGGCAGATCTCATGTCAGGTACACACACACACACACACACACACACACACACCAGAGGAAACTCTGGGAGATGCTGGCTATGTCTATCACCTTGATTGTTCCACGGGTGTTTGCAGATCTCCAAACTCATCAAATTGTGCACATTAAATATGTGCGGTGCTTTGTAGATCGATTTTACTTTAATAAAGCTGTTCCCAGAACAGCCAAGTCGATCTACAAGTGCTGAAAGATGCCCTTGGTCTGCTGCTTAGTGAAAAGAACAAGTTGCAAAATAGCATTTACATCAAGGTACAATTTCTGTATTTGTCCTATAGGTATATGCTGTGTATTTGCCTGGTGTAAGTCATTCTGGAAGGTTTAACAAAACCTACCTGTCTAGGTATTTATTAAGGTAACGAGAGCTGGTATGACCAACCGCCAAAGCCGCCTGGTGTATGCAGTAGAACTTCTTCTCTGGCTCATGAAGTTGAGAGCCGGTGTCTTGACCAGTGCACCTGTCTCTCTCAAGCAGTGACGCAGAGTTCCAGATCCATTCTGAGCTGTCATTTTCCTTACAGGGTATCCTGGGAGGACGGCATCTAGGAGGCTTCCTGGGGCCAGGCCTGCAAATGGTGCCCTTCACTTCTGCTTGTCCCCCTGGGCCAGAACATGTCACGTGGCCACACAGGACTAGAGGGAAAGCTGGGAAGGGAGGGCCAGCTGCGTGGTCCACTGAGAACGGGAGGCAGGTTCCCATGAACACATTATGGTGCCTCCCAGACACACACTTCTGTAATGTTTGAATATTTTGCCTGAGCAGATATTACTTTTGTGAAGTCACCATGAATAGGTTTGGCTAAGTAACCTCACGTGGGGTCTTCCTGACCCTATCAGGACCCGACAGGTGTGCTTCCAGCTGTGACGGATCACTGATGCTCCTGGCCTTGGAATCAGTCTCTTGGGCGTTTTGGTCAGATGAGTCAGTTTCTCGAACGGCATACATGGGTGAAAACCAGACCCTGAGTTTGGTGGCTCCTTGAAGTGGCTGTAGGCAGAATAATGCAGCCCCCTCAACCACATGTCCGGGGCCTGATCCCCAGAGCCTGTGAATAGTAAGCTCTGTTTCATGGCAGAGGGTAATTCGGGCTGCTAATCAGATGACTTTGAAGAGATTCTCCTGGATTTACCTAAATAGCCCAGTGTAATGAGAGAGTCTTGACCTGGGGAAGAGGGGGGCAGAAGAGGGAGAACCAAGGAGCTGGTAATGTGAGAAAGATGCTATGGCCTTTGCTGCCTTTGAAGATGCAGGGAGGAGGCCACCAGCCAAGGAATGCTGGCAGCTTCTGGAAGGTGGAAAGGATAAGGAAATGGATTTTCCCCTAAGCCTGCAGAGAGGAAGACTGCTCTGCCAGCACCTTGAGTTTAGCCCAGTGAGAGCTACTGTAGACTTCTGACTTCCTTCCCAATTCTAAAATAACACATTTGTGTTGGTTTAAGCCACTTCAGTTTGTGTGGTTTGTTGCAGCAACAATTGGGAACAAATATACTGGGTGTCCTGCCTAAAGAACCCACCAGGATTGTTTGGAGACATCTGGCTCTCAGTCTAACAGTGGTCCCTGGTTGTGTAGCCAAATCGACTGGGTTTGAATCTTGACCTCCCCACTCACCAGCTGTGTGATCTTGAGCAAGTCACTTCATGTCTCTGAGCCTCATTTTCCTCATCTGTAAGATGGGGAGATAAATGCTTTTAGGGTTGTTGTGGGTAATAAATGACATGATTTTTGTATAATGCGGAGCATATGCTCCATCATCAAGGGCAATAATAACGGATACACATGTCACTGGACGGGAAGAATCTCTCCTTTACTTGCCTCTGGGAAACTCCAGCCCGGGGCAATCGAGGTCCATCCTTGGCCTGCCATTTTGTCAAATGTTTTCGTAAGGCACTCATGAAATATGGTTGCAAGAAAAATCCCAAATTAGTACTACAAGTTCATACAGATCACTGCATGAGTAATAGAGGCTCTTCTGAGGTCCTGGCAGTGTGGTGGGGACAAGGGGCCCAGAAGCTCCCTCCTCAGCCTCCCCACTGCCAAGGTACCTTTGACCACGCCTACCGGTGGATTTTGTTCCCGCCTGGGCAGGGAGGCACCGTATCTCTCACCATCCCATCATTTTGAGGTGGGGAGACTTGTTTTTCTCTTTCTTCTTGAGACAGCACTTGCTGGGGTTGATGAAACACCTCACCTACTTGATGCCAAAATAATAATAATAATAATAATAATAATAATAATAATAATAATAATAATAAATTAAATAAATAAATAAAAGTAAAACGGATGCAACTTCCTGGTGGATAAGGTGGGGTTTTCACCAATAAAAGGAAGGACTGCTCTTCTCCCAGCTCTGAGTCTGTCCTGTTCTCGAAGGTCAACTGGTCTGGTAAGGAGTTTTCATTTTTTTAACTAGCTGGCCCCACTTTAACCCTATATGGGAGAGATTTTGACTTGGGGTTTCATTAAAAAAGCTTTTGGTTCTAATGATTGCTGTTGTTACGATTTCCAGGTAGGGAATATCTCCAAGTGCTTTCCCTCAAATCTGGGTAAAGAATCAAGGACGAGCCCTCACGCACTGGTTCTGGGTGGTTGATAGCTGGCCAAAAAAACGCTCATGGTTTCTATGGCAATTCAAGCCTAATCCAGAGCAAAGCTTGATGAGACACAGTGACATCTCACGGGGGCTGGGGAAGACGTCCTGGTTGTGGAGGTCCTGGCCCTTTATCACAGGGGAAAAAGCTGCAGCCACTGAGAGAAGCTTTTGACCCACCTCGTGTGTCCCGTGTTTGATCTATGTTCTACGTATTGGCTGGTATACAGAGGCCATTTTTCAGAATGTTCCCCCATTACTCCCTGAGAAGGAAGCCTCTGGCATGACACATTGAGACCACCGCCCTTGCTGCCATCTCTTTTAAGTTCACATGCTTTGTTTCTAATTATAGAAGAAACATTTGCTCATTGTAGAAAATAGGGGAAATATGAAATGCAAAAGAAAAAGTAGAAAGAACACAAAAAGAAAAGTCACCAGTGTTCTACCCGTTAATCTTTTGTACTTTTTGTTCTTCCTTCGTATTAATAGTTTTATACCCTCACCTTATGGTGCATGTACTATTTTATAAGCTTTCATCACTTAAAATAATCCTGTTTATAGGGGCGTTTCTGATTAATGGTTATACCTTACAGGAAAACCCCTTTCTCCCAATGCAACACTATATACGCCCCTCCCAACTTTAGCCAACTGCTTCTTCCTACCACCCACCATCCATGCGTGTTTCATAGGAAGGAATTCATCTTTCTTGCTCTTAATTCTGAGTAGTTTGCCTTCCGAGCTCCAGGAAGCCAGCCCAGAAGCTAAACTCTAGGGACCCTTTGCTCACCAGCCTCCTCCCGAGACATCTTGGCAAGTGCCTGGATGGGGAAGGGTGTAGCCTGGTGCCTCTGCTCGCAATCGCTTTGGAGCGGGACCCTGAGGAGGCCAGCTGACTTCCTTCTGCCCCAGCCCCTTCTTCTGCACCCCTCTCCCTGGGGGGAGGCATCTTCACAGGCTTCTTTTCTCTCTCCAACGTCATTCAAAACATTCTCTGGGAGGACCCAAATCGAGAGTGACAAGTGTTGGGGTTCGGTCTGTTTGTGACTTTAAGGGTGTGGAGTAGCCAGGATCCATTTGCTGGGAAGGCTTTGGTGACATAGTCAGCTCACTGGAGCCTGGGGGGCCTGCGGGGGGCCTGCGGGGTATGCCAGCAGCCCCCTTCCTAGCTCACAGGGTGGCAGAGCCTGAGCTGCACCCAGCAGGACCTTCCGCTGACCCTATCCTTCCCCTTCGTCTCCCTCCCAGAGGCCTTCCTAGGGCGCCCAGTCTAACCTGCCTCCCCACCCCAAGACCCTCTTGACCACTTTCAGCCGTTTCGAAATTTTTCTTTATACAACTTATCGCCACTTTAAACTGTCAGCTTTCTGTACATGTGTGTGTGTATGTGTTTGTGACTGTCACATAGGGGAGGAAGTAGAGATGCATGCTCTGAGCACACAGTCCCTAGCACTCAGACTGGGACCTGGGCACCCAGTAGCCCATTCCTCTAGTGGGGGCCTGGGAGCCAGGGGTCCTCGAAGCCCTTCCTCCTGTCATGGCTTAGGTGCCCAGGAGCCAACTCTGAGAAGGAGATATGTGTGCGGGGCTGTAATTAAAGAGCACTTCTGTGATCCATGCTGCAGGAGGGAAGGGAAGGGAGCAGTGGCCTACGGCCCGGCTGACCTCTCAGCCAGGTCAGTCCGAGGATGGGGTGGCCTTGCAGTGCTGTTCCAAATGGGTGCCATGGGGCAGGCCTTTATCTCCTTCATCAGTCAGCCCTCAGGTCAGCCGTCCAGAAAGGGGCAAGATGCTGGGAGGGGGCTCTCTCCAGCTGAGGTGCTCCCCAAAGGAGGCCGACCGCTGAGGGTAGGGATCAGGCCCTCAGCATTGAGGGGCTCTGAGCAGGCTCTTGCGCTCCATCCCTCAATGGAGGTGATGTATTTCCTCTCCCTCGAGCTCTC
Organism: Ursus maritimus; assembly: GCF_017311325.1. Lineage (NCBI taxonomy): Eukaryota > Metazoa > Chordata > Mammalia > Carnivora > Ursidae > Ursus > Ursus maritimus. Next base: position 27,810,453 of record NW_024424786.1, read on the forward strand.
AAGGGACTTGAGAAGGCAAATAGGAGAAGAGATTTGGTTAAAGGGTTTTAAATAAAGGTACTCCAGGCAAAACTCAATTGCTTCGAATTAATTAAAGAGAAATAGGAGGCCAAGTTTGAGTTAAGAATATTCTTAAGAAAAAACGAATTTCCTTGCTTTCATTTGTTCATTCTTCCATAAATACCCATGGAGTACTTACCATGTGCCCGGTATGAGGGACTTAGTCTTTGCCTTCATTCATGTACCATTTAATGGGGAGACAGATGATCAGCAAATACAGAGAATCCCTTTAGGTATTGATAGCCGCTGTGAGGAAGGGAACAGAGAAGCACAGAGGAGCAGATTGGGCTGGGGAGCTCCTTCAGATGATGGGGCAGGGAGGTCTCTATGAGGAGGCCCGAGTGCAGGACGGGAAGAGCATGTACTGGGGTAGCCAGGGGGGAGGGAAGCCACAGAATGCTGTTGACTGAGGTCACAAAGGGACATGAGTAACTTTTTAGAGAACAGACTGAGAGATCGAGGTATTATGCCAGAGTCACTTCCAGGAGTCACGCCTTAAATGTTGTTCTTAAAAATAATCTTGGGGGTTGGTGGGGGGTCAGGGAGAGTCAGACAGATCTGGGGGGACTGCAGCCTCTGGGCCACGGACGGTGGGTTTACTGTTTCTGTAATCCTGCGGGACCTCTGTTTCCTCCTCTGTGGGACTGATGAGAAGAGAACATGAATCATCAACATCAGGACTGAAAGAGTGGACATAACTAGAGACCCTACAGATGTGAAATGAGGGAGGGGATATTATGAACAGCTTTATGCCAGTACAACTGGAATTTTAGATACAGAAAATTCTGTGAAAGACATAAATTGCCTTTCAAAAAGTTTCAAGAAGAGATGGAACAGCTTAACAGCCTTAAAACAATTGAAGACATTTTAAAAAACTCTGCCTTGCCAAGATGCCATGAGAAAGAGACAGAACATGTGTTAAAGTCCCAGCCCTGTTTCTGGCACGTGATAGGTAACTAACACACGTGACTGTTACCGTGCACTATTCGAAACCACAATGCAAACTTCATCACCTTCAGAATCACATAACAGGAGAAGAAAAAAATGCTCTGTAGAGCGTTGCCATTAAAATTTCTTCTCCACCTCTGCAGCTCATAGCCCCAGATGGCATTACCTGCTTTATGTATTAGACTCGATACAAAATGACTTTTTCTTTCTGACTGAAATTGTTACTTGCTTGCCTTGGGAGGGGAGACCCAGATGAATGTACTGCAGGCTTAGACCTCCTCTAAGTACAAACAAGAGATCTGGGAGTGCAGAAGCCACAGGGAGGCCATTGCCCCTGCAGCTGCATGCATCCTTGACAATGACCCAGCAAAGCTCTGTATTTAGGGATGCTGCTGGGACACAGCCACTGCAGCCAGCCTCTGAATTAATTAGCAGCGACCCAGAGTTAGTGGTGTCCAAAAGGACATTTCTCTGTGGGTCTTGCCAAGATATTCATTTCAAAGAAGGCCCTGGCTCCTTCAGGCGGCCTTTCCCGTCGGCCGCGTGCCTCCCCTTCGCAGGACTGTGTTGCACAATTGGTTTTCCAAGCAGAGGTCAGGTCTTGTCCCTTTCCTGTCACAGCCTTGCCCAACAGAGGGAAAGTTCTCCAAGCCTGGGGCCACAGGACTGGGATGTGAAGAGCAGGTGGTGTGTGTCTGCCAGACTGTGCAGTGGCTACTGGGAAATGACCAAGGTCTCCTGTAGCCACCAGAGGGCTGGGCCTTCAGGTCCATAGCCTTTAGAACCTCCTGGGGGGAGGCTTAGAGCTGGGGTCCAGGGACCTTCAAATTAGAGAGTCTCAGAGAACTGTAAGGCAGGAGGGGACTTGTGCAACTAGTTCCTACTCCCCATTTGTCAGATGGGGAAACTGAGGCCCAGGGAGAGAAAGGGAGTTGGCCAAGGCAGCATAGTAAGTTCTTTCACAGAGCCCTCTGGCAGAGCTAGTGGGAGTTGTCAGGTGGAGGGTGAGCCTGGATCCTGGAACATTGTGGAACGTAAAACAATGTAGAGGGAGACTGGCTTTCCCACAGAATCCTATTCAAAGGCACAGAGCAGCTGTGTGTAGAGAGGTCCCGTGTGCCTGAGGCTTTCCCCAGGCCGGCAGTCTCCTTGGCCGGATGTCACAAGACCTGTAGGGCCACCATTAACACTCCCTCTTTTTAGGGGCTTCTCTGCTATTCTAAGGGCAATGTCCTTGGGGAACACAACGCTCCCAGACTCTCGGAGAATTCTTGTGAAGGGAGGGAGACAGAGGTCCTGATTCTGCCAGCACCATGCTGAAGTCTTCTTCCCTCACCTCCTGTCTTGGCAGAGGCGGGTGGGCCGTTGAGGCCTGGGCCCCCCTCCCAGGCTGCTTTCAAGGATCATTCGAGATAATGGAAGGCAAAGTGTTTTGAGGACTGCAGTGCAGCTCCCCTGTAAGAGGTGATTGTAGTTAATGATTTATGCCTGGGGGCTGCGTTTCCCGGCAGGAAGCTGGCAGGAGGGGAGGAGACCAGAGGGAGGGGATGGGAAAATGGGAGGACTGGGGCTGAGTTTCCCAGGGGGCCAGCCAGGACCGTGGGCTTAGGCAGGGTCTGTCCCTGGTGCCTCGGTTTCCAGCTCCGCCCACACACCCAGTGGCCTCTGTCCATTCAGTTGTTTATTTGACAGGTGGTAACTGAGCGCCCACCTGCCCGCTGGCCAGGTCCTAGCGCAGCAGTGGAGTCAAGGCTGAGAACTGGGTTAGGAGCAACAGCAGCCTCAGCCCCCGCCCCGACGGCCCCAGTCTGGGGCGGGAGGCCCGTGGCACACAGGACATAGAAACACGACTCCAGTTTGACCACCAGGATTCTTGTTATTGCTCTGAATATCCAGATGCCTCCTTAGCGTGTCCCCTTTGCTTGTCTAATGGCTTCTCTACCTTACCTCATCTGAGGCTGAGCTTTTCCTTTGCCCCGCCCCGGTCTTTCTAGCTCCCCCTGGGAGCCATCAATATTCCTCCCTGTCCCCAGTCTTCGGCCTCTTTAGCAGGCCCTGTCGTCTCTACCACCCAAAGCTCTCTTCAAGCAGTGTGCGTCTTTCACGGGGATGCTGCCCCCAGGCGAGAGGTATCACCTCCCATCCCCACTGCTGCCCAGACAGCCCCCTAACCAGTCTCCCTGCTGCCTCTCTCTCCCATCCTGCCCCATCCCCCCTTATTCAGAGCAACGTAAGGTCTTAAAACGTAAACTGGATCCCATCCACCCTCTGGTATATAGCCTTCCCCTGGCTTCCTAGGGCCTTCAGAATAAGCCCCGAGCTCCACACCCTGGTCACGAGACCCTGCGTGACCTGGCCCTGGCCAGCCTCACAGGCCTTCTGTGGGCCACGGCCTGCCTCTCACGGAACTGCAGGAACCGCAGCCATCCCCCCCCCCCCCCCCCCCCCCCCCCCCCCC
>NW_024424786.1:27813928-28057683 GCF_017311325.1 Ursus maritimus
CGGGCCCCCAGCCCCCCCCCCCCCCCCCCCGTGGCCTTCCGTTGCTGAGATGCTGAGATCTTGCTCACCTGAGGGCCTTTGACCTGCTACTTCCCCTGCCTGCAAAGCCCTTTCCGTAGACTTTTACCGGGCTGGTTCCTTCGCATTCTGTGGGCTCAGCCAAAATGCCGCCTCTTCGGAGAAGCCCTCTCAGCCCTTTTCTCTAGCAAGCGCACCCCAACACCGCTCGCGTCCGTCACGTGGGTGTTGTACTTGGTCATCTCTCGTTCATTTCTGTGCCTGTTGGTTAGCTGTCTCCTGTCTCCCTTACGAGTGCGGGGACCTTGTCTGGGTGGTTTGCAGTGCAAATTCCATGGTCAGCATGATGTGCCCCCAGTAAAGTTCTCTTAGCTAGGTGAGGGAAAGTGTTCCCTCACCGCCCCCATCCCGGAAGAGGCGAGAACAGCAGCTTCTTGGAGCCAGAGGAAAGTGTGGATCCAGGACTCAGGAGAGTGCCAGCGACGCCCCCCCCCCCCAACTACTGGCATAGTGTGGGTACTGCGGGAGCCACAGCCTTACTCCCTCTCTCGGGTGTCCTGGTCTCCTGAATCTGGCTTCAAGAAGAGCTGTTTAAGGGACCCTTTAAACCCCTGTCACGGCAATAGGGGCACACGCATCAGGATCTTCCTTTGTGCGTTTATTCCGAACGCCCTGAGAACCTGCATTCGCAAGTCCCAGGCTGAGATGTCACCTCTGCCACCACCGCACTGTGTAGCCTTGGTCAGGTCTCTTCCTGGTGCTGGGGCTTAGTTTGTTCCTCTTCAAAAGGAAGGTAAGGGCTGGACCTCACGGGCCATCCCTGACTCGGTTTGAAAGGGCTGGGGACATGGCGCAGGGTGACCATGTGAGCTGTGGGCTGCCTGACCCCAGCTGGAGTGAGCCAGAGTCTCAGCCTCACTCACAACAGGGAGACAGTCGGTTTCCTACGGGCCTGTGCTCCAAGTGTCCAGCCTTAGCTAGTGTCTGGGAATGAAGGGAAGCGGGACAGGAAGTAAGATCTGGGCCACCAGCCCACCGAGCGAGACTCCCCCGCCCACGTTCCCAGGCCCGCGCTGCCTCCCTCTGCGCCGAGCTCCCTCCCGGGTCCGGCCACGGAGACCGCCTGCCCAGGTCTCCTCTCATGCAGTAACCATCCCAATCTATGGGAGGAGGGGGGAAGCACAGAACAGGAAGCCTAGCCAACTTTCCAAAATAGGCTCACATCTCTTCCCAAGGGAACAGAATCAAGATAATCCAGCATTCTGAAGTTCAAGGCCAAGGCAGGGCAGAAGTCCCAGCAGAAGTTGGTTGGAGGCTGGGGCTGGAGCGGGAACAATCATGTGCATTTGGCAGGCAGAGGACACTTTTCCTTTCAGGCGAGCTTCAAGCGGATGCTTCTTCCTGCACCTCCTGCAGGGAATTTCCTTGGGCCAAAGACCAGCAGACCCTGGAAGACTCTGCATGGAAACTGGTTTCCCTGGTTTCTGTCCCAGAGGTCAGATCTCCAGCCCCATTCCAATCCCAACAAAGCAAAACAGGATGGATGAATTCCCCTGGTTCTCTAGCCCCAGGCCAGAGCTTTCCTTGGTGTGAAACCCTTTCTCCTACCGACACATGGTCATCTGACTCCAAAGCCCCCTTCCCCCTTTCAGGGACAGTAGTTTCCTCCCTGCTGGCGTTCACCTGTTCTGTGCCTTTGACTCTGAAGTCCGGCAGCACGACCTGTCTTTTACTTGTCTTTGTAGCTGCAGTCCTGGAACAAAGTTAGTGTTGTGTCGATAATAACAGAGATGACAGCAATAGTGGATAATAAATACTAATGACGTAGAAATGTTGGGGTTCGGAGCTGATGGCCAAGAAAGAATTCTTGAGACGTCTTTGGTGCAAAAAGGTGGTTTTATGAAAGCGCAGGGACAGGACCCTTGGGCAGAAAGAGCTGCCCTGGGTTTGTGACGAGTGACTGATTATTATATACTTTCAAGTTGGGAGGGGTTTAGGGATAACAGAAGTCTCTAAGGAATTTTAGAAGCAAGGTTTTCAGGACCTTGAGGGGCTAGCTGGTGTTAGGAAAAGGTCATTTATTTACTGTTTAGTACGGACTCAGTCGTGAGACCCTTCAAATGTAGATCAGTGGGCCATATGCTTGGAGGATGGTCGCCAACATGTATCCTGTGGGGGGAGGAGGTAGAGATAAAGGGTTTCCAAAGGAATTTTTATAGGTTAAAGTAGACTCAAAGGATCCTGGGGGGTTGGGATAATGTTAAGCTAGGATTGCCTTTTGCTCTTACTTGCAAAGTATTAATACCGAGGCAGGGAGCTCCCAGAGGAAGGTCACTGTACCTCTTTCAAGGACTTATCAATGGGCTGTAGGCAGTAAGGAAATTTAATTTTTCCTTTTGCCTTTGTTTCCCACGTCAATAACAGCTAACAATCACTGAATGTTTTCTAAACGCCGCACAATCTGGTTAGGGCTTTAAGTATGTTACCTTATCTCACCTCATGGTAGGTACTATTATCCCATTTTACAGAGGGGGAAAACCAAGGCTCAAGAAGGGTAAATAACTTACGCAGAATCGAACAGTATTGGAGCTCGGTTCAAGTCAAGAAATCTGACTCCAGAATGCATACTCTTACTCATCAAGCTAGAGAAGTTGGAACCAAGGTTAAATAGGCTCTCTCTAAAGTTCTTCTTTTATAAGATAACACGTAACCCCCAACCTGTGTCTGTCATGGTGGCATTTTAGGCATGTTCCAAGGCCACCATGAATGGGTGGGAGTGGTGGTTTCTTCCAGCAAGCCCCCAAACCACAATCAGTGACTTGGCGGAGGACCGAAGAGAGGTCAACTGATGCGCTTCTCCTTCCTACCCTCCCTCCAGCTCCCACCTGACTGGTGAGAAGCACAGCCGCCCCTGGGATGCCCAGCTTCCTGGCGGGCTGGGAGAGGCTCAGGGAAGCCCAGCTTCTGCTGCAGAACAGGGAACCTCATTTTGGGTTGGCTCTAAGCCCCCACATTCAGGAGGTCCCCTTTTTCCCCTTCTCATGATGGCCTCCTTCAGGTCACTCAACCCATAGTGTTCAGTCTTGCCTTTGCTGGCCCGTCTCCCCCACCAGACGGTGCTCCGCCAGACCAGGATCTGCCTGGCTCACCAGAGGACCCCCCCAGGCTCAAGCACAAGCGTGGCGTGCAGTAGGTCTTCAGAAAATGGTGGCTGTTACTTTGGGAGCTGGCCCTGAGCCCCGGGGGTACTCCCATTTCCACACCCTCTGGGACCCCGGAAGCCAGGAAGGTGGTCATGACTTTGTGTTGAAAGGGAAACCCTGCAGAGAGACAGTTGAGTTGTAGTCACAGCGGGTGTGTGCCTGCAGAGGCTGTCAGGGGCCAGAGCCACAGCCTCCTGGCCCATCTCCATCCTCTGGGTCTAGTCCTCCTCCTCCAGGAAGCCCATCCTGGTGAGCTGCACCTACAGGTACTACTTCTGCTGCTCAGGCTCCAGGAGGCTCTACGTGGCCACACACCCTGTGTTCTGCCCTGGGGAGAAGAAGAGATAAAGACCAGGACCGACAGTTGGAGCTCCCAGTTCCACTTTGTCTCCCCGCTCCCTACGTTCTCTCGGACAGAGGCTCGCCCATTTATCTTACCTGCTCCCTCTGTTTCTTCCTTCTTTTTCTTTCATGCCTCTTCCCTTCTTCTTTCCGTCTCCCCTTTATCTCCTTCCCCCTATTCCTACCCTGTCTGTGAAGGCCTTGAGGCCACTGCTGCCCTCAGCTCACCTTCTAGGTGTCCAGAACGGCCCAAGGTCCGCTCACAGGGATGCCCGGGGCAACCCCAGCCTGCTGCTGCTGCTGTTCCTCTGGGAGGAGTGTCCCTGCAGGGAGGGTTGGGGGTGCCACGCAGCTCCAGCATGCCCCGACCCCTGTCTGGCCCGGCACTGGAGCCAGGAGTCCTGAGTGGGGGTGAAGCCACCCCTCCTAGAAGGGTGCATGAAGGGAGCGGGGGGAAGAGGAAGGAGCACTGGAGTAGGAGTCTGGACCTGAATTGCACACATACATGGCCCCCATCTAGGTCCCCAGGCACAGCAGTCACCCCCCCCCAGTAGTTGTCGAGTGACTGAATGACAGCCACAGACTGCAGTCCTGGCTGGCTGCCTCCCCTTGGGTGCAACCCTCCACCTCTCTGAGCCTCTGGACCCTCTTGGGTAAAATAGGGAGGGGTCACTCTGCCCTCACCGGCCCCCTCAAGGCAGCTGAGAGGACCAGGTGCTGCAGTGCCTGGAGCTGGAATGTTCTTGCCAGCAGGGGTGCAGGTGGTGGTGGCGGCAGGTGGGACAGGGACAGGCCAGGTCCCCGCTCCGGAGGTAGAAGACGGGCCTGGGGCCACTGCCCGGTTTGTGCGGAGTCCCCTCCTTCCTCCCAGGCAGAACCCAGGCAGGGCCTGCCCAGAGTGCCCAAACCACCCTTCTCTACCAAGCTTCCTATTGCTGGGGCCCTGACTGGCAGCCGCAGGGCAGCCATGCCATAGACTTGACCTTTCTGGGCCATCGTGGGTGAGTCACAAACTTGGCTTTCACGGGGAGCTAGTCTAACATTAATTAGGTTTAGCCCAAAGATCGGAGACTAACAGCAAGTTCCAGGCAGATGGGAGCCTTGCTGTCCAGCTTCATGGCTGTGAGGACAGCTCCACACTGGACGCAGGCCTCCTCAGCTCTGCCACTTGCCCAGTGTGTGGCCTTGGACAAGTCCCTTTACCTCTCTGAGCCTCAACTTCCTGATAGTTCTAATGACAACAGTCCTCGCCTTGCCACTGTGCCATGAGTCCTCAGAAGATGAACAGAAAACCTGGCAGGGAGAGGTGCTGGGTGAATGGTGGGCGCCTGCCTGGCTCAGGGCTGCCAGCCCATCCACACTCTGGCTCTCCCCTCCCCCGCCTCGCTTCCGGCCCAGGCTTGGCCAGATGGTGGGACCTGGGAAATGCAGCCGAGCTGCACGCTCCTGGTCTATTTTGAGAATCCTCCTGTTTCCTTTCCTGCCTGGGGCCATGTGGTGGCTGCGGGTCTCTGCTCACAGGATAGGATCAGAACTGGCCCTTATCCTTCCTCTGCCCCTTACTCCTAGTTACTCCTAGCCCTTCCCTTCCTCATGGCCTGGGCCCTGTGATCCCCCCTCCCCCCACATCCTGGCTCCCAGCAAAGATACCACAGCCCCTATCTGGAGGGGCAGGGGTCAGGTGCCCAAAGGGGCTTGGGGGCGGGGCTGGTTACTTGCCTACAATATCAAGAACATGGGGAGCTAGAGCTGACCCCTGGTTGCCCTGGCCCAGCCCCTGCCAGCCCAGGCCCCCCTTCAGCAGAGCCTGGTCCTCCAGGCTGCCAGCACTCCGTTATCACTGCCAGGGTGGAGGGTTGGGTGGGGTCATCTGTATTCCACACACTGCTTCCCTCACAGCCACCTCGGGGTCCTACAGACAGACGCGGCCACCCAGAATGCTGGCCCAGTCAGGAAGTGAGGCAGCTCCTTGGCCTGTGGCCTGGCTGCTCTAGGTTCCAGGCCAGTAGGGGAAGCAGAGGCCCCACATCCCTTAGTCACCATGCTGGAAACAGTGGGAGTCACGCTTGCCTCCTCTCCCTCCGTTCCTTCTCTCGGCACAGAGCTCTGAACCCCTCTGCCTGGCTTTGAGTCCCCCCCTCCCTCACTTATTAGATCTGTCACCTATCACCTCTCTGTGCCTCAGTTTGGTCATCTGTGAAATGGAGCTAAGGAGGGTACCTACTTCGTGGGCCTGTGGGGAAGTGATACTGGGTTGATACTGGTAGAGAGCCTAGGACAGTGCCTGGCACATAGTCATTGATCAAGGGGTAGCTCTTCTTCTCTAGTTGGTCCACACAGTCTGCCCCGTCCAATTCTTCTACAAGGATTTTATCTCATCTACCGCTGTCCTCATTCAACCTCTCTTTCTGCTCACTGGCTTCACCCCCTCTGTTCTCCACCCCGCTACAGCCGGGGCATTTTCTAAGTAACAAGTCTGATTTGTGTTACAGGGTTTTGGAATCTGGTGGATTCATTCATTCCCTCAACAGTACTTGGGCGCCTACTATGCGCCCAGCCTGTTCTGAGAGCTGGGTGCCCTGAGTGCCTTAAACAAAGGAGAAAGTGGATTTTCTAATGGGTTCCAGGCCCAGCCCTACTACTGGGTGGCTGTGGGCAACTTCCCAGCCTCAGGGAGCCTCGACTGTGTCAGCTACGGAATGGGATCATGGAGAGCCCGGGCCGGCCCTGAGCATTAAGTAGATGTTTTGCATGTCGAGCACAGGGCTCACACGCAGAGCGTGTGAAATGTTGTCCCAGGGCTAGCTCCGGGGTAAGGACGGGTAGTGTGATGCCATGCCACTCCTCATAACCTTCCAGGTTTCGTGCTGGCCTCATGCATGGCGTTCAAGGCTCCGGTGATCTGGTTCCAGGAGCTGCCTCCCCACCCCCACCAGCCCCGTCTCTAAGTCTCTGAGCTCCTTGGCCAGCCCCAGCACTCCCCAAGCAACTGGGGCGGTTCACACCCCTTCCCTTTGCCCACACTGTTCTCCTTTCTTGGAATTTCTTGCCTCCTCCCCTTTTCTTTACAAACCTTCCCCATCTTTTCAAGGCAACCCTGGTTACATATCACTGCTAAGGAAATACAGTCTTTCCAGCCTCCCATCCCAGGGTTGGGCTCTTTGTCCCAGGTGTTCCTACCTCCAGTTCATTCCTTCCCAGGGTGTATCATTACCATGCAAGGCCACAGGCTGTCCCATTGGCCCCAGGGCAGGAATGCGGCCCATTTGCCTTTGCGCTCCCCAGAGCCTCGCACCAGCTTGGCGCAACCTGGTATTTGGTGCATGCACATGTGAGGACACTGAGCCATCTCTGGGGGGGATTCACGCTCCCCTGAAAGGGAAAGGCCTGGGACGATGCCATCGCCACTGCCAGCTCCAGCAGATAAGACCCAAGGGGCCCGACGTGCGCGTGGAGTGGAACATGTTAGCGGGCGTAGGCTGTAGCAACAAACAGACCCTGCAGTGGGCAATGGGGCAAACGTAGTAGGTGTTTATTTCTCGCTCATTTAAGTCTGAGACGAATGGTGCTGGTCTGCACGTGGCTTTCCTCCACATAGCGATTCGGGGGTGCTGGCTCCCTCCGTCTTGTGGCTCTGCAAGGTCCTTGTTGTCATCAGCATCCGACTGGCAGACAGAGAAAGAATGTGGAGGAGGTACAGCTGCTCTGAAAAGCCTTGGCTCCAAATTAGTACATGTTGCTTCTGCTCATGTCCCATCGCCCAGAACTCTTGGGAGCAGGGCAGGTGGGTGATGGGGTGCAGCCATGTGCCCCGGAGGAAGGGGAGAATATGGATTTCGGTGATCACTGATCATCTCTACCAGTACAGCCACCAGTCTGACTCAGTTTTCCTGGCTCCTGTGTATGTGTGCGTAGACGGTCGGGCAGACCCCCAGGCCACAGTGAAGGGGACTGGGCTGCTGGCCTGGCTGCCCCCACATGCCGCACCGTGCGGGACTGACACGGCATGGGCAATGCATAGGTGACAGCCTCCTGGTTTGTTGGGCAGACAGAAATAGAAGCTGACCGCTGGCCAAGATGCGGGGTTGGGGGGAACTTAGGGAAGCCCACGTGGGGTTGGAGGGTGGCTCTAGGTCAGGCACCCTTCTTGGGGGCCTGAGGGCTCCATCAGGGTTCTGGGGCAGGGTTTTACAGCTGAAGGAGTCCAGACCCGGGCAGGCTGCGGTCTTCCTTTGTCAAGAGCAGGCTGGGCTACATCCTGAGTCATGTCCTACTAGTCTTTCAGATGGTTCCAGCTGCTTATCTGCCCCAGCACCATCCAGTTGTAGAGACCAGGCCTCTTTCTACAGCCAAGTGCACTTGGCTGCAGTTTGAAAGGCTCTTTGAAAGCCAAGCCTCCTTTCCCCTCGAAACTTCCAGCCATCAGAAGCAGAAACCCAGCCCTCTGGCCCACCCTTCGCCGGGGTGAGCAGCATCGCTCATCTAGGACACCTGGCAGCTCGGCCGCTCCTGGGCTTCCTGTCGTGCCTCCCGTCCACTGCAACGCCAGCCCCCTTTCTTAGCCAGTCCCGCTCCCAGGCTAAGACTCTCAGGAACCCTGAGCAGGGAGGATTCTTAGTGACCGCAGAGCCCGGTGGCCCTCAGTAGGGACATCTGGAACTTCGTGGGGGCATTTTGTCTTGCTGCCGTGACGGGGGGTGGGCAAACTGGCCAAGGATGCTACAGGTTCTGGGGCCATGCAAGAACCATCCTGCATCCCGCACAGGCCTCCACAGCCCAGCCATGTGCTCCTAGAGGGCAGAGCTTCCCAAACTTGAACGCGCAGGGCCTGAGAGCTCAGATCGCTGTTCTCCACCTCGCAGTCTCTGATTCATCAGGTCTGCAGCGGCGCAAAGCATGTGTGTTTCTAACGGTTCCCAGGTGATACCCAGGGACCACATGGAGAATAACTGTCGTAGGGGGAGATCTGTTTTGAAGCATTGGAGCCTAGGATGTAATTCTGTTTTATGCCTCAGTACACACTATGTTTTGCATTTTTATATTCACGAAAATTCTCTGGATTGCAACTGCTGTAGAGGTTAGTCTCGTGTTCTTTTGGGAAATTTACCAGAAGTTTTTCACCATCTCAGAAAATAGTGTCCCCTGGAGATGCCACCAGAGGTGTCCAAGTGGCCAATTTAACACTGTCGTGGTCGCGGTCTACATTCACAGCAGCGACACGACGAGTGGAGTTTGTGGTGTTCTCTCCATGCCTGCTAGTCTCCGATGGCTTCTTCAGGCCTTCGCTGTACTCAGATCATTATTCAGATAGTTTTAAAAGGCCCATGATTTAGCGCAAAATACTTCCCTTTTATTTCTGCCTTACATCGGAGTTAGAGCAGCGTGTGTGTGTGTGTGTGTGTGTGTGTGTGTATTTCAATTTAGTGAGTGGGTAATATTTTGTTTCTAAGAGTTTCATCTTGGGAGGTAAAGGGGGTATTACTAAATATTTATTATAATAAGGGGGCGTTGCATTGTTAGAGTTGAGACCACTGATTTGGTCCAGCTCCCACACTGGACAGAGTAAAACAGACCCCGGATGGGGGAGTAACATGGGCTTGGAGGCCCAGGGAGCCCCTGCCCTGACTCCTGGTTCCACACTCTTTCTCAGCAAAGGAGAGCACATCTCCCTGAGAGCCTGCCGTGTGCTGGGCACTGTGCCAGCTATTAGATGAGATGCAAGAGGGTGTCATTAGGCCCATTTTGCAGCTCAGGAAGGTTGGGTGACCTGCCCGATAGACACACACCTGTTAAGTGGTGGCACTGGGATGCCAGCCCCAGACTCGGGTTCCACAGAAGGCCACTTGCCTCGACATTGAAAGAGGATATTTTCAGTGACTGCTGTTCTCACCAAGTAGTTGATAATCCGCACGTGTTGAGGACATGCACGAGACCCTGGTGTGCGACAGCTGTCAACAGAATTGACTTAGTGTCTCTCTTCAGGGAGCTTACGTCCTGGTGGAGAAGACAGCATAAGGAGCTCATTGTGACATCGATGTTCTAACAAGGTGTAGAGGACAAGGAGCACGTGTGCTGGGAGACAGGACCCGACCTGGGAGTGAGCGCAGCAGGGCCAGGCTGGGGAAAGGGAGGGCCGGTGGAGTTGGTAAAGAAGCAGGAAGGAGAGAGCTCTGTGCCCAAGGAGACAGTGATAGGAACTGTCCAATATGACTTGTGTCCAGCTGTGAGGAAGTCAGGGCATTTAAGAGGAAGGAGGCTGGTGCGTTTGGAGCCCAGAGAGCAAGAGAGAGAGTAAAGCAGGAGTGGTGGCTAGGCCAGAGCCCCCAGGACGAGGATGGACATGGGGAGAGTTTGGTTTTTATCTTCAAAGCAATAGGAAGCCTGGTGTGATGGTTGAATGTGCCCCGCACCCGCTCCCCAAAAGATGTTGAAGTCCTTACCCCAGTACCTGCGAATGTGACGCTATTTGGAAATCGGGTATTTGCAGATGGTCTAGTTAAGATGAGATCATGAGGGTGACCCCCTAACGCAATAGGACTAATATCCGTATGAAAAGGGAAAACACGGACTCAGAGACATACACAGAAGGGAGAGCACATGAAGACACAGGGAGAGCTGTCGACAGGCCCAGGAATGCCTGAGGCTACCAGAAGCCAGAGGAGAGGCATGGAGTAGGCTGTCCATCCCAGCCCTCAGGAGACACCCACCCTGCCCTCACCCCAATCTCAGGCTCTGGCCTCTGTGAGACGATTCGTCTCTGTCCTCTGCGCACCGTCTTTGGTGCTTTGTCACAACTGCCACAGGGAACTGGAGAACCACGGAGAGCTTTCAGCCAGGAACGACCTGACTAGATTGGGTGTTTTGAGATGGTTTGGTTGGTGTGGTGTAGAGAATGAACAGAGGCACAGAAGTGGCTGTGGGGAGAAGACTGCGACGTTCTGGAGAGGGTTGCTGGTTGCTCAGTGTGGCTGGGGCAGATGGAGATGGACCCAAGTGGACAGGTGTGGGGGGTGCGCAGAACACAGTGCTGACAGGGCCTGTCCAGGACGGACTCCTAGGATGCTGGCTTCTGCTAAGGAGGGCATGGCAGGGCCGGTCCCTGGGAGGAGGACCCCTGGGTCAGGTTTGAGGGTAAAGATCATGAGTTTGTGTCTGACTTAGAGGCGCTTTTGGAGCTATGGATTCTGTCCCTCGGGAGATTTGTACTGGAGATAAAGTGTGGACCCTCATTCCAGATGTTTCCAGGAGCCTTTGCCTTGGGGACTTGGGGCACCGTTGATGGGCCTCTGGGGGTAACTCATGGTCCCCAGTAGAGGTTCTCAGCCTTGGCTTCCCATTATGCTCAAGTGGGGAGATTTTAAGGTCCCAACGCCTGGGCCACATCCCAGACCAAGTAAACTGGGATCTCTTGGGGAGGGACCCAGGCATCAGTGTTTATTTTTTCTTTCTTTTCTGTTTCTTTCTTTTCTGAACAGAGAGCGCCATGTTGCCACTCCACTGTGGGGTAGTCTGGCTGAACCATTTTTGGAATCCCCTGGTGTCACTGTCTTTTGGGCTCTTAAAGTTCCCGGGAAGATTCTTCCAGTTTCCTCCTCTCCTCTGCTAGGGTGGGGTTGGGTGGGAGGGCCAGGATGGGAGGGGTTATCCCACCACAAGGAATGGAAAAGGGGATATGGGACTCTAACTGCTGTTCTAAAATCTTTCAACCAGTCCCCTTATCTTAGTTCACCTCTAGCCTTACCCCCCAGCTCCCAAGTCCACGTATCCCGATCCTCTGGGGGATTCTGCAGTGCAAATCAGGTGAATTCCCTGTATTTGACCCTGTGAAATAAGTACTGTCAGCCCATTTCATAGATGGGGAGGCTGAGGCACAGAGAGGTTAAGAAAATTGAGCCTAGATTCACACCCAGGCAGTGTGGTTCCAGAAGCTCATCCTTCTAACCTTCACACTAAGCCCTTTCCTTGAGATATGGTAGCTGTGATTGTTAGTACTCAAACTTGAAGCACCCGTCTACCCTCAAGGAGCTCCCAGTCTTGTAGGCGAGACAGAAATATAAACAGACACATAATACCAGATGATGTGGAAACCAAGGACAATTTACCAGCAGAAAAATTGGTGAATAATACTCATTATTTGTATGCAAAATGAAATCACAACGGAGAATTGTGCTTGCATTCAGGAGCAAAGCAAGCTGCCCAGCTTTGGGTGGTGGCTTGCTTCCAAGTTTCCCCCACGGGTCTTTTCTGGCTGTTTCTGTTCAGGCTTTCGCTGGCAGAGAGCAGCAACAGGCATCCAAGGTTTTTTGTTTTTGTTTTTGTTTTTAAGAAATTTCAGAATTATGAAAATTGGGAAATGTTATAAGATTTGGGGGTAAGACTGTGTGGAATGGAAGTCGGTGCCTCTTCTGCTGGTGACTTGCCCGTGGCAGAGTCTAGCCTCAGTTTGCCCATCTGTTCAATGGAGAGCCATTCATTCATTCAGGAAACTCTGAGAGAGGTCTGCGCACCGCCTTCGGAGCTGAGATATAAATATACACTTTCAGTGGACAGGAGGAACTACAGAAAAGGAGGCTAGGCCTCTGCCTTAGAAGGCTGTCAGGGAGGGGGTGCGGAGTGGGGTGGATGGGGTCTGCCCCCGTGTGGATGTGTAAGAAGGAGGCTCAGCCCTACTTCCCCATAGGCCCCTTCTCCTGCCTGCCTGGGGAAGCTCAGAGTGAGTCCCTTTTTCCCTGGCACCCCTCACCCCCCTGCACCCTGAGTAACAGGTCCTCTCAGAGCCAGAACGGCTTGTTCCCAGTATTAATGGCTCAGGGAGGGGGCCCTGGTGGCAGGCCATCAGGGAGAAGGAAATGGGTTTGCAATTATAGCCTTTGTTTTGTCTTTTTTTTTTTTTTCCATCGGCAGGCAAGGAGGTAGGGAAAGCATTTGTCCCTGCTCCTTTGTCCCTGCTGCTTTGTCCCTGCTTCTGGGCCAGGTGACACAGGCTCTCCTCCCTCCCATGCTCTGTGACCACAGACCACCTGGGGGGTGCACTCTGGTGGGGGTCAGAAGAGAGGGCAGGGTTTGGGACTGAGCCTCCCCATGTTGCTCTGGGCTTTGTTGGAGCCTCATCTTTCCTGACTCCTTCCAACCCTCCCTGCCCCCGAGCTGGCCAAGGGGCTCCCAGGTGGGGTACAAAGGACCCCCAGGGATAGTGCACTCTTTGGAAGAGGTTGCACCCCAGGTGGTTTTGGGGGCAAGCTTATGACACGAGGGTCTCTGGCAGTTAGCAAATATGTCCCCTCTGGCTTCTGTTTATAACTAGTCCTGACAAAGGAGGGCCAAACTTGTCCCTGTGGCCAACTCAGGGTTTTATAGCCCCCTTTCCCAAGACTGTGCCTTGGGAACTGCCCATGACTCTGAAGATTGTAGTCAGGCCATCATTTCCCAAGGGCCACCACTCCCTTACTCAGGGGTGGGGAGGGCCACTCCCAAGCCCCAGTTGGCATCTGGAAAACGGCAGTTTGGAAATCTGCCTTCTATGGGTCTGAATGCTGTGTGGTGTCAGGCAAGATAGTTAACCTCTCTGTGCCTCAGAATCCTCACTGTGAGGATAGTCACCTTGCCTGGCAGTGATTTTCATGGTGGGGATTCAGTGACGTCATCTGCAAAACCCCGGCTATTTCACAAGAGGGAGTGGTTGCTATGGGCTTGCTCAGGGTTCCAGGGTCTGGATGGGGCACAGGGAGGGCAGCCCTTCTGGGAACGGGGAGGGAGAAAAATGTGACCCCCCAGAGGTGCAGGGAGGCTGCTGCTGCGCTGCTGGGGTCTTACTGCTGAACGTGGGTGGGGGTGCATGGGTAAGACCTTTTAGTTCATCTGAATTATTTCATGATAAACATTTCCAAATGTAAAATGTATTACGTTTCACAGAAAGTACCTCAGTTACTAGAAACCTGTTTTTTTTTAATTTTTTATTTTTTAAAGTAATCTCTATGCCCAACATGGGGCTTGAACTCACGACCCCGAGATAAAGGGCCACACGCTCTATGGACTGAGCCAGCCAGGTGCCCCAAGAAACCTGTTTTTAAAAGGAGTGAGAAGGACAGAGAAAAATTGCAACAACGGCCCAGGCTTAAGTGGCCCCTTCAGTCCTTGCCAGTTCTCCCCTCCAACTTTTCGCCTGCCCTTTTGGTTCCCGGCATGAGGAGCCAGGCTGGGAGGTTTTCAGAATCTCAGAACCCAGCTGCTGGCTGTGGGCTGTGGGCTGTGGGTCGGGGTTCTGCCAGGTTGGGGTTCTGCTAGTTGCCTCACCTAGAAGACCCTCACCCAGGTTCTCCTGCTCTGGGCAGCAGCCCCAGCAGGGAGGCACTCCCTGAGGGGTAGCAGGCTGGAGAGAGGGCGGCAAGGGTTCTTGGAGGGGCTGCTGCAGGCTGAGCAAGGCCAGGCCTCTGTCCTGGGAGGGGCTGGGGTCAGCGTCACCAGAACCAGGCATCTCTGGCCCCTAAGCAAAGACTGCTTAGCCACCTGCAACCTAGTTCCGAGGATCAGGGGTGGGGTAAGGCTGGAGTTGGGAAAGGGAAACTGAGGCCAACGTGCTCCCAGGAGGGAGTCAGGCAAAGGGCAGGAGAGTGTCCCAGTCAGCTAGAGGCACTGCGCGGCTGCTTGGAGCTGGAAGAACTTGGAGCAGGTCAGGCGGGAGTGCAAGTCAGAGGAAGGGCACAGATCGGGTTGCCCGGGCCAAGCTCTTCTTGGTGTCTGCCTACCCATGTGCCCCCCTCGGGGACTCCCAAACCACCCACAGACCCCAAGACAAGAGGTGAGAGGACCAGTTTCACCAACCCCTTCTGAAATTTGAACTCAGCCGGATCCCTACGCCCATGCAGGACTGTCTGGGTGAGCCGAGCCAAGCTGAGGTCTGGCTGCCTCCCACAAATGCTGTTTGGCAGCTCACGAGGGCGTGTGCCCAGCTATTTGTCTTGTTCTTAGCGCAGCCCTGTGAAGCAGGCATGGTGTCCCCTCTTTTCTGTGTGAGGATAACGAGGCTCTAAGCATTTAGGGGGCCGGCCCAATGCCACAGAGCAGGAAAATGACCCCGGGGTCTTCCTCTCCCTTCTGCCCACTGTCCCCAGAGATGTACTGCAGCCTCGCTCCTGAGTGTGGTCCAACACCAGGACATCGGCAGCATCTGGGAGCTGGGTAGAAATGCAGGATTTCAGGATCCTCCCTGGACCCCCGAACCCGAATCCACATTTCAGCAAGAGCCCTGGTAATTTGCAAGCACTTTCCAGTTGGAGAAGCACAGCTTTAGAGAAGTTCTTTCCTGTTTAGATGAGGCAGCTTGCCGACAGGGAGGGGCTACCGACTTCGAAAGGGTGGACCCCTAATGAAGGACATTCAGACACTTCCAGAAGGTCTCTTTTATGGGGGCACGCTGCGGTGATGAGTGTGGTCTTGTCTTCAGAGACCCCGCCCTGCCCGCCCTCCCCTTCTCCCCCATGCCAGCCTGCCTGGTGCTTTTGGATTCTAGCAAGCGCACCCTCACCCCTTCATTTACCAGACAGCTGTAGAGGGGGTGGGGTAGCTGTTTCAACGGCTGCCTCCCCGAGACTCCCAATCTTTCCCTGCCCCCAGCAACCCCACTTGGTGAGGCTGATTGTCCCATTCAGCACCCCCTCACTGCATTGGCTGATGGGCTTTCAAACCCTCTTAGATGCCTAATTACCGCTGATGGTGGCTGCGTGTGCAGGCTTCTGTGAATAAGTGATTCTGTAATTACTGCTGGCACGCAGCCTGCCGGCGTGGGGAGGGAAGGGTTTTGAGGACAAAGGGGTTCCTCTGCAAGGAGGGGGCCCTGAGGGCAGCATGGGGCTTTGTTCTGCTCCTAGGCTCAGGGGCTCCGGTAGCCAATCCCTGCATCGAGGCAGGGCTGATGGAGGGAGCCCAGGCCGAGGAGTGGGCTTGTTAATGCAAAAGCAGTTTCTGTGCACTGAGTGTGTTCTGGGCCGGGTTCTGCGCTCCGTGCTTTGCATACGGGATCTCACGGGGTGACAACTCATCTCGGTTTCCCTGGGACATTCCCAGTGTTAACACGTCCCCAGAACCGTCCCCCTTCACAGTCCCAGGCAAACATGGACAGGTGGTCATGCAGCATCTAATTCTTTTAACAGCTGGAAGAGCCCGGAGACCCACTAACCCCATTTTACAGATGGAGAAACCAGAGCTCAAAGGGCTTGAGGATTTTGCCCAGGCCCAAACAGCTGCTAAGTAGCAGAAGCTGGATTTGGACCCGGGTCTATCTGATCCTCAAGACCTATGGTGCAAGGAATTACCCAAATGCCACAGTGCAGGGGAGGGCTGGCGTGTGGGCCCAGGTTTGCAGGGTGTGCCCCCGAGCCCCATCTTTTCTCTGAACCCTGGCAGAGGCCCAAGGTCCCAACCCAACCCTCCTCCAGCTGCCCACAGGGCTTCCAGCCTTTCTCTGTATGGACTGTTTTCTCCTGGATCCCAGAACTGGGCCTGGCTCGGGACGGGTGGGCTGTGTGCAGCCAGGACCTGGCTAGACTCTCGGGGGCAGGGTGCCCGGATGAGGTAGGCCTGGACCTGCCACCGAAGAGCAGCACGGGAGGCCCAGGCTCCCCTGGGGGGTGGAGGGGTTGGCTTGGATGCGGGCCGAGGCCCCTTCCAGCTCTGGAAATAGTGTGTTCGAGTGGCTGAGAGCCAGTGCGCCTGGCTTTGCAGCCCTCGGTGACTGTGTGACCTTGGGCAAATACCTAACTTCTAGAAGGCACTCGGTAAAGAGAGGATAATGATGTTGCATACTTCTTTGAGGTCTTAGAGAGACAACGCACGAAAAGCTCTTTTGATGATGCCTGGTGGAAGTAACGGCTAGTTGTTGCTGTTCTTTTTGCTATTATTTTTAGTGATCTCCTCCTCCCTGAGGTTGGGGACTCAAGCTAATCCCCCCATCGCCTGGCTGCCTCAAGGGTCCTGGCAGGCCTGGCTGATGTTCTAGCCAAGGAGAGCTGAGGGGAGAGACTGACACTACCCTCGGGGCCTAAAATAGAGATAAAGCTGACTCCAAAGCAAGCTCTGCAGGATGATTTTGCCCGTACAAGGCCATGGTCGGTGCCACCTGGCAGCCCCTTGGGGCAGGGAGCTCCAGGGCCGACTGCCTCGGGCTGCTCTGGCTTCTGCCAGATCCGCCTGCGGCTGCCCCAACAGTGTCACAGGCTCTTTCTCCCTCAGATGGATGACTCTCTGGGGGCTGAGTTTTATTTGAAGTCAGTTTAAGAGAAGAGGCCCCCGGCTCCAGGCCCCACTCCCCGCCAGACATGCCAGAGCGGGGATAGGAAAGAGGCTCCGAGCTCCGAGATTTCCCAGATGCCCCTCTTCGGCGTGGAATTTGGAGCCGCTGCTTCTGGGGAGTGTCTGGGCAAAAGCTAGGGGCTTCACCATCCTTCCTAGGGGCGCCTAGGCGGCTCAGTTCGTTAACCCTCTGGCTCTTGATTTCGGCTCAGGTCATGATCTCAGGGTTGTGGGATTGAGCCCCGCATCTCTGTGCTTGGTGGGGAGTCTGCTTGTCCCTTTCCCCCCGCTCCTCCTCCAGCTCCCTCTCTCTCTCTCTCTCTCAAATTAATAGTCTTAAAAAAAAAAAAAGATCCCTCGAGAAATAGACTTCCAGGCGGTTGTTCAGTCACAGGTCACTGAGGTCGTCTTTGTCCTAGAAGGAAGCTGGTCCTTCAGACCACATCCCTATTGCCTCACAGAGACAAGACCTTGGAGTCCGACCAAGAAAAGGCGCCTAAGTTTAAGGGGGAAAGGTAGCTCTTGAACTTGGCTCTGACATGCAAGGAGCTGTGTGACCTTGGGCTAGATACTTAACCTCTCTGTGCCTCAGGCTTATCGTCTGGTAAATGGGGATGATAATGCATATCTTACGGTTTGTGTAGGGATTAAATGATACAGTGAAGGACGGAATGAACAAGCCCCGGTCTGGCACACAGTAGGAGTCCCGCACATGCTCACCTTTATGCCTCTGCTCACAAGACGACGTTTTGGGTGGTGCCCTGACATCTGTTTCAGCTCCTGGAAACAGCACACAGTGTTCAGCTTTCCCTGAATGTGGGTCAGGCCCTTGAGGGTAGGAAGAAGGTTCTCGCATGAGACAGCGTCCACCCAGCACTTGTGCAGAAGGAGCCTTGGTCTGGCCGGGAGCGAGGTATCGCCGCTGATGCTCCCGCCAATTTCCAGGCTTCTGTCTCATCATTCCCACCAACCATGCCAACACTTCAGTGCTCGGAGGATATCTCCCAAATGCTTTCCAAACCTGTGTGGCTGCCCCTCTCTCTAGGCCATAAAAGGATGCTCGGTGACTGCTTTTAGGGTTCGTAGGAACCCTAACCACTGTGAATTTAGACACTTCCTCTCGGGGATGCAGTCAGATTGCAGAAAGCTAAGAGAGGTGACCCAGCAGCCCACGGCCCAGGGCTGGCTACTTGGATCGTGGGGATCTGTTTGCACTCTGGTCACCTCTCAGGGCCTTCCCGGAGCTGTCAGGACAGAGACCAGTGTCGGGGGAACTGATCAGCCCCCCTGGGGCCATCCTATTCTGTCGCTGTGGTGAGCAGGACTTGTCCGAGCCTCGTTTTCTTTATCTGTAAAAGGAGGGTTTGTTGTGACCATCGGCTCAGTGGTTTAGAAGCTGGGCTTGGGGCCAGCTGCCTGAGTTTGTAGAGTCGGCCTCCCACATAAGACCTGGTACCCCCTAGGCAGGTTATTTAGCCTTTGGGGGCCTCTTTTCCCTCACCTTAGAATGCCAGTGGTGATAGAACCTGTCTCCTAGGTTTGCTGCTTTAAATGGCCCGATACACCTGGTAAGCCAGGCTGGATGCCTGCCACTGCATCGGCGAGTCCCATCATCCTCACACCCCTCGAAAGCAGGTGCCCGTGCTGGTCCTGTTTTCAGATGAGGAAACTGAGGTCCAAGTTCACAGAGGTAGTCAGTGTCAGGGCCAAAGGGTTTGGCTCCAGAGCCCACAGTCTTAATAAATACATGTTAGCTTCTGCTGTTATCGTGGTTGTGTGATCAAAATTGATTACAAGGCCTGGTGTGCCATAAATGCCCCCTGCTGTTGCTACTGAACAGGACTAGGGTGAGGTGGTCTCAGTGTGCCCAGGCCTGTGCCTCTCCAGCTGCTAGAAAGGATGCCAATGCTTCTCCCCTCACTCACCCAGCCAGGAGGGACTCCAAGCACAGTGCAGCCCATGGCCACAGCCAGGACTTGGAGGAGAAGGACCAGGAGAGCTGGAGGCAAGCACCCGAGAACAGAGGGCAGGAAACAAAATTGGGAGAAGGAAAAAACTGAACGTAAAAAAAAAACATGGCTCAGAGCTTATGAACCGGTGTCTTAAGCGCCCTTTAAGATAGGTGAGTGAAAAGCGAATCTATTTAATTGTGAACTGTCGTTTGTGCTATTTGAATCCAACACTACTTAGAGACTGAGCCACGTGGGTCCCGCCATCAGCAGGGTTACATTTGGTGCTATGTCTGGGCCTCAGGGAAGCTCTGGATGCCTAGGGGGAGGGTAAGGGAGCCGCTGGCTTTTGGGGCCTCAGAACCACACATGAGTCTTGACACTATCACATATGCCTTCCCTCTCAGTGAGGTGAAACCCTCCACCTTCCCTTGTCCTCAGGCGTTCTGAGGTCTAAGGGGACTCGGACCCCGCCCGGTGACAGTACACATGGGGGTCTCAGCTACATCCCAGTGAGGTCTGAACCAAAGCCCCTCTCCAGGCAGCCCCCACTGGGCAACAAGGTCTGGAGGCCAGGCTACTGGAGGAGTGGGGACCCATCAATGTCTGGCTCAAAGGCTCAAAGAGCCTTTGTTCTAACACTTGGGTGCAGCCAGGTGGTATTGTGAAGGATATAGGGCCACTGGGCAAGTGTGGGGGGAATGTATGGTCAGGGGAGCAGACAACGGGCTGAGCATGAAGGCCAGTGCACCTGTGTCCCCTATGGAGTGCCAAGAGGTCTTATGGGGGTGATGCGATGAAGTGGGCTGAGGGCCGGGATAGTGTTTTAAAAATCAATCTACTACATATTTCCATCAATTGTTAGAGAAACCACGGACTTTATCCTGGTTCTTTGGGGGACAGAAAGGAAAAAAGGCTAACTTTTAAGTGTACCTATTGATTGGAAGATCCATTCAGATATCCAGACGATTAAAATGTGAACAGTTGTGCATCTTGGAATCGAGGCACTCTGCTGCCCACAGAAAGGGCATCCTTGTGGGGTTCCTGGGTGGCACAGTTGGTTAAGTGTCTGACTCTTTGATTTCGGCTCGGGTCATGATCTCAGGGTTGTGAGATCGGCCCTGCATCAAGCCCCGCATTGGGCTCCGTGCACTGTAGAGCCTGCTTAAGATTCTCTCTCCCTCTCCCTCTGCCTCTCCCCCAGTCCCTCACTTAAAAAAAAAATTTGGTGTCTTTGTTACTCTGACCAGAACAGTCACCCTCAGCAGCCCTCAGTTCTCTCCTCCATCTGTCCTCCCTGGTCATAGCCATCTTCTCTCTTATCAAGTGCTGCTAAGTGTGAGTCAGAGCTGCCTGCTCCGAATACTCTTCGGTGATGAAAAAACTAGAGTAAGGGAACTGATATATACATGAGAAATAACAAAACATCTTCTCATTCAGTCATTCATTCATTCAACAAATACTGAGCACCTCATATGTGCAGACACTGCTCTGGGAGCTGGAGAGCAAGTGGAAAAATGGTCCAAGTTGATTCGGGTCTTCAGCGTGCACTTGTTAATCAACGCCTCTCATGTCCAAGAGGATAACCTAAGAGGCAAAGTCTCCCCTCCTCTCTGGAGCTCCCCTGCGGAGTGGTTCTGCTGTGTCCCGGGGTAGGACTCACGGGGAAGTCGCAGAGCAGCACACAGATGGCGCCCTTAGGCTGCCGATCCCAGGGAGTCAAAACCGAGTCCGAGCCCCACGTGGTACGGTGCAGGTAGCAAGCAGCAAACAGCGCACTTGGTTATCTGCACGCAGAACCCTCTCCTCGGTCTCCTGAGCAGTCGTCTGGGCTGGAAAACAGCAAGAGAAAATGGGGAAAATGAAAGCGGGCACAAGAAGTCCAGACAACTCAGCGAGGTTTCGCTCCCGCGGAAGCAGGATTGAGGAAGAGCTGGCACGAAATTCTTCACAAGAATTTGTAAACATATCCATGGAGGTTACATCCCTCCTTTAGTAGGTGGGGGTGACTCAACTTAGGCAAATGGCGTGATGGAAAAGCTGGGAATGAAAAGTCCAAATAAGGGGGTGCCTGTTAAACGTCCAACTCTTGATCCCAGCTCAGGTCTTGATCTCAGGGTCGTGGGTTCAAGCCCCGCCTTGGGCTCCATGCTGGATGTGAAACCTACTTAAGAAAAAAAAAAAAGTCCAGATAAGTTAAAATATTGTGTTGCACGCAGGGCCTGCAGTCTGGGGCTTTTCCAATATTCCCACCCTTTGGAGAAGACTCCACCATGAGCCAGAAGCCCAGCAGTCCCCTCCATGTCCCTCTCCTTGTCCCACTGTTCTTACTTCCTAAGTATCTCAGATCTGTTCACATCTCCCCACCTCCACTGCTCCCTGTTTGGTCCATGCTGCCGTCGCCTCTGCCTGGACATCTTCTCAACTGGCACAGCCAACCTCTCAGCCCCCATCAATTAGGCCAAATCCACCCCCGCCCATCACCAGCTCTGGCGCTGGTAATTCTTCACAGCACTCATTGTGGTCCTTACTGTGGATTTATGACGGAGCTTGTTTAAGTAACGGCTGCCTCCCCCACTTCCCTATAACCTCCTTGAGTGCAGGGACTACATCTGTTTTTGCTCATCATTCTGTCCCCCGCACTTAGCACGAAGCTAGGAAGGAGTTCGAAACATATTTTGACCAAGACTTTGTAAACATATCCATATAAGTTAGCTCTACCCTTACACTAACCCTCTGTCTCTGCTGACCCTTAGCCGTGGTAGGTGCTCAATAAATATTTGTTGAATGAATAGATAAATGAATAAAGCTGTTTGAAACATAGATGAGAGAAATAATTTTTTACATGCATGAAAGCAGCTTTTCTTCTCCCCCCACCAAACAAATGCTGAGGAAATATTTCAAGACTTTCCACTTGGAAGGACATTTTGGCCGGGTCAGAGGTTACGTGTGGGGGGTGGAGTCCCTTTCAAACCGTGTGTATGTTTGTGTGCGTGTGTGCATGTGTGTGTGTGTTTGACAGGTTAAGAGAGTATTCCTGGAGAGTATACACAGAGGGAGACAGGGAAGAGTTTATCTGATTATCTATTAAGATACAAACACATCCCATTGAGGGCTCTGGGGACTTATATTAAGTAAAACCTGCCAAATATTTGCACAGTGAGTGCAAACAGGAGGGAATCATTGCCCTGGTGCTGATGCTATGAAAGAGCTTAGGAGAAAAGGTAAGAGTCTCCTTCATGGTCTTGTCCTTTCCATCTTGCCATATCTCCTGGATGCTGCTGCGGGCTCCTGGGAGGAGGTGAGAGCTCAGGACGTCGTCTGCTTTGGTCAGTGGGGCTGCTGTTTGGCTCTGGACATAGTTCCCCCCCCCCCTCAGCCTTTACACCTGCTGTGTACTCAGTCATCCAAGACCTGGCACTGGCTAGGTGTGGACAAACAGGCTCTCCCATATACTGTTTTGGGGAGTGGAAATTTGATCTTCTTGCTGGGCAATTCAGCAATACCCTCAAAAATTTAAAGACCTGTCTACCTTGATTATGGCAAATTCTCTTCCAGAACTATATTCCATAGATATACTTGGACTTGTATGCAGATGGATGTAGGAAGATGTCCACTGCAGTGTTATTTATGCCAGCAAAACACAACAAAACAAAACCCAGAGCAATTTAATATCTGCCCTGGGAAATGGCCTGATAAATTGTGCCATCCTTACTGTGCAGTATTATAAACTGCAGGATGGTTTTCCCCATGTCCCTCTCAAAAGGTTCTTTCTGGCTCCAGAATGTTCCTTCTCGGTGCCCTCTTTGGAGTTCACCTTCTCTCAACAACAAAGAATTATCTGGCCCCAAGTGTCAATGGTGCTGAGGATGAGACACCCCGGGCTAGACCAGGGCCTGGGACACAGGAAGTGCTATTCAATACGTGATAAACGAACAGAGTCTGACACAGACTAGGTGCTCAAGAAATAATCACTAAATGATTGAGGGAAAGAGAATGAGGTAGATCCGTCTATGCCAACAAGGGGAGAAGTCTGAAATACACTGTAAAAAAAAAAAAAAAGCCAGGTGCACAAGAGTGTGTATATTATCATCACTTTTCAGTTAAAAATGCCATAAACAAATGAATAGGCCTGTCTATGGATAGGAAATGTGTGTAAAAGAACACAAATAAGTCTTACAGTTGACTCTATGAGTGGGACAAAGTTCAGAGTGGGGAACAAGGGAAAACATGGGCTTTGCTTTTCATGGGGTTTTCGAGCTCTTTTAATTTTAAATCATGAGCATATAGTGATTCTAGAATACCCACCACCACCAGCACCAAACCCAGCTTCGTTAGAAAACTGAAACCAAAACATCAGGACATCCTTGTCTACCTCAGTCACAACAAGACCTGGATGTAAGAAGTGGACTGGGGCCCGGCGGACTGAACTTCTGGGCCGGGGAAGCCAATGCGGGTTCTTCCAGCCTGCAGTGGTGCTCCCCTTCCCCGTCAACCACTTCTGGCTCTGAGCTCATCTCCGCTGGTCTTCATATCAACCCTGAGAAGAAGGCCTGCCGCCATTTTTACTGTTGAGGAAACTGAGGCCCGAAGAATTACAGAGCCTTGCTGAGGGACAGACAGCAGAAAAGTGTCCTTTTGGCTTTGACCCCACAGGTAGCTGGTGGGGAGGGGCCACGTATTAGGTATCTACAGCTGTGAAACAAAATATCCCCAAACAGCATCTCAAGACAACAAACGTTAATTATCTCACAGCTGCTGACAGGCAGTGGTTCCTCACAAGGTTGCTGTCAGGCTGTGGGCCCGGCCTGCTGTCCTCTGAAGGGGGGGATCCGCTTCCCCTCACTCTGTGGTCATTGGCAGGCCTCAGTCCCTCAGTGGCTTAGTCAGAGAGAGAGAACCCAGGACAAGTATGGTGTTTTATGAACTAATCTCAGAAGTGACTTGCTGTCACTTCTGGTCACACTGTACAGCGTGGGAGGAGGCTATACAAGGGCGTGAGCTCCAGCATGTGGGATAACTGGGGGACATCTCGGAGGCTGGTGACCACAGGGCAGCTCCTGGCAGAGTCTTACTCTCAAAGGCTGGACTCTATCTTTGGGTGGCCCCTGGGGCAGGAGTGGTAGGAGGACCCACCTGAATGAGAACTGGGGTGCAGTGGAGGTACCACGGTCAGACACTAGGCGGGGGGGAAGAAGGGGGTCTGGGCCTCCAGGGCAGTTCCCTGCATGGGCTTCTGCTCCAATGCTAAGACATCACAGGCAAGTCATTGTGTCCTCTGGGTCTCAGCGCCCTCCGTCCAGGGCCTGGGGGACTTGACCACCTTAGCCTTCCCTCCTCTCAGGGATGTGGTGATACAAATGTGGGGAGTGCCCAGGAGCCAGTGGGCACCGTCAGCGCCATAATCACAGGCATGAGTAAGCCGCTCTGGACAAATGATCTCGTTGAGCTGGCCATGTGATACATGCTAGATAAACACTTGGTGACAGGCTAATGGCTCCTTTTCTAAACACATGTATTGAATGTTTACTGCATGCCAGGTCCTTTGCTAGGTCCTTGCTAGGCCATGTAATTCATGCATTACATCAGTGTTTGCCCCCAACACCCACTATAAGGTTGGTAATAATATTAGCCCATTTTACAGGTGGGAAACTGAGGCAGGGAAGGTTCAGCACATTGCCCAAAGCCACGCAGGACTTATGTCCAGATCGGGATGGCTCCAAGGCCTCTGTTCTTGCCTCTGTTGCTGCACTGCCTCCTACCCACTCTCCTCCAGTGGGTTCAGGGCCCCTTAACAGGAAGGGCACGAGTCTGGGGCCTGAAAGTCACCTTACGGGCCCCCAGGTCCTCCAGTCCTCACTAAAGAGCTGGAGAAGGTGCAATTCCAAGACAAGAAGCAACTGCTTCCCTCCTTGAGTAGGAGGCAGAGCCCAGAACCAAAGCCTCCTAGGAGCCGAACCAGTGGTCTTTTACTTTTGTCTGGAAGCCCGGTCCTCATACCAGCCCCTCCAATAATACTTCTGCAACAAGCAGGAGACTGGTTCAGTTTTCAAGGGTGGAGCTAATTCCCAGGAGGTAGCATGCTAGAAAGAACCCGAGCTACGGCAAGACAGACATCTGTGTTAAGTCCTTGGGCAAATATTTAACCTTTCTGAGCCTCAGCTTCCATATCTGCTAAATGGGAACAATCACACTAATTCCTTAGTTGTTTGGACTAAGTGAAACATAAGCAGTGAAAATACCTGGTATGTGGTAAGTACCAAATCATATTTGTTTCTTTGTTGCCTTTAGTCCTTTTAGATTCTATTGCAGAAGCTCCAACTCTCCCTCCAATAAAAGTGTTCTTATTTGCATTAAAAAAGGGGCCCTCAGTCTACCGTGCTAGGGTTTTTTCCCCCTGTGTAACTCTAACATCCCCAAACACTTCTTCCAATCAGTGAAGACCCCACAGCATTGATGGGGTCTTTCTCTCCTACGCCTTGATAAAGCCAGACCTGAAGCCCCCAAGAAAAGGGAGCATTCATATAGCTGGCTTAATTTCATCCCAGTGCCCCTTTAGTGGGCCAGGTTGGGGGATGTTCCTGCAGTTTTTCTGGAGTGGAAAAACCCCAGGTTGCTGGGTAGTGGCTGCTGCAGTATTGCTGGCCAGCTTAGTCACTGGGGGCAGGCCGAGGAGGAGGTTGGATTCCAGCAACTGAGGTCCCTTGGGGAGCAGCTGCTTCTGTCCTGGCTGAGCTGGGGGAGGGGGCAGGGGAGGGAGAGCAGACATTCTAGAGACACTCATCTGGTCTGCAATGGGACTGGAAAGGATCCTAAATTCTCTCCTAGCTACTCTGGTCTGAAGTTTTGGGGTGAAAACCAGGCCCCTGTGGTTGGCTCGCTCTCAAAGAGTTGACTTAATAGAACCAGAAAAAGATAGTGTCCACTCAGGTGGAGAGGTTGGGTGGCTCTCAGAAACTGAAAGGTGGTCAGACCAGGCCTTGAAGGTCATTTCCAGTCCCCAGAGGACAGGGCTCGATGATTTAGGACTTCCCTCTCGATCAAGTAGATGAGAATGGGGGCTCATAGACAAACCTGCTGCAGCATTGCTGGGGGAGAAGCAGGGCCAAGAGCCAAGACCCAGGGTGGTTAGTGGAAAGATAGCAAGTCCGAGTTCTGAATGACCTTGTGACTGCAGGCAAACCACTTCCCTCTCTGAGCCTCAGTTTCCCTACTTATAAAACAGGGAGAACATGCTCCTTCCCAGACCCTTCCAGCTCTGAAAACCTCTGGTTCATTTCTGAGGTTTTTGCCTCAGCCCTGGTAACCTGGAGATCTGCCAGTACACAAGTATTTATGGAACATTTGGCATCTTGTCAGGTGAGGTGGGAGAAACAAGTCATTTCAGAGGCAGCCTCTGTCCTCCTGGAGCTCATCAAGGACACTCAGATATACACAGGCACACACACACACACACACACACACACACACACACACACACACACACACACGTGGCTACTCTATACCCAGTGGACAGTGCCTATTACAGGGGACCAGAGGAAAGGAGCTCAAGGTGGTAAAGGGTAGTCCACAAAGACTTTCTGGAGGAGATGGAATTTGAGGCAGGCTTTGGAATATGGGGAGAATTCATCAGTTTAGGAGAAGGGAGCAGGGTGTCTGTGCAAGGCCTGGTGAAAAGTCAGGGCTCACATATACAGTTGTGTGGGATGTGCACTGCACAACTCCAGGAGGCACCCTTTATGCTGTAGTCCATGGGACTAGCACTCCCTGTGTATAACCTCCCTGGCTTTATGTGAAAGCCTCGGGGAAATGCTGGGATAGGTGTCTCCCAGGGCTGCTGGAGTGGGGAAGCATAGCTCCTGGACTGCCCATTTGCCCCTGTGGCCTGAGGTGGCACAATTCTCTCGGCCTTGGGGCATAAGCTCTGCTCATTGGAACAAGGCTCCAAGTGTTCATGAAAAAAGTTAAAAGATGGGGTGCCTGGGTGGCTCAGTTGTTAAGCGTCTGCTTTCGGCTCAGGGGGTGATCCCGGAGTTCTGGGATCAAGCCCCACATCAGGCTCCTCCGCTGGGAGCCTGCTTCTTCCTCTCCCACTCCCCCTGCTTGTGTTCCCTCTCTCGCTGGCTGTCTCTCTCTATCAAATAAATAAATAAGATCTTCAAAAAAAAGTTCAAAGAGATCAAATTCAGATGCTTCTTCCATTGCTTTGTGGGATCCTCAACAATTGACCTAACCTCTCCAGGCCTTGGTTTCCTAAAAGTGGGCATCATAAGAGTTCCTCCCTACCGGCTGTGGAGGAGGTGAAAGCAGATCATGTGTGTAAAGTGCTAGTGCTGGGCTTGAGAAATGATACGTGTTATGGTGGCTGGCTTGGGGACAGAGAGAGAGGATGGGTGGATTGGTTCCTGGAAGCTCCTGGGGGCTGGGGAGGGTTGGGTGGAGGCGAGGAGCTGGTGACTGGGCTGGGCAAAAGCCACTGCCAAATACCAGTGATTTTACCATAAACCTTTAAGTGGCTCCCAGGGCACTCGCAGGGCCTTGTGGGAGAACTGTTTTACGAAAAAAAAAATGTTTTGTGTAGAACATTGGAGCCAGGGCCCCAGGAAATTGGAGTTCTTTTCCTTGCCCAGCAGGGATGCTGGGCCATTCCCTGCATCTGGGCCTCTGTGTGTCCCTCACCCCACTGTGTGTCCCTACAAGAGGAAGGACCTTGTAGTTGCTAGACTCCTTGGCCACCCTAGGTGCTGCCCACCCCAGGCCCAGCCAAGAGATGCAGGTATACCTGGGAGAAGCTGAGCTTTCCAGGGAACATCATGACTCCGGACCGCTCAGCCAGACTGCTGTGAACTCCCAGCAGTGGGGTCAGTCTCAGTTTCATTCTGCTTACACCGG
The DNA here is from genome assembly GCF_017311325.1 of Ursus maritimus. Lineage (NCBI taxonomy): Eukaryota > Metazoa > Chordata > Mammalia > Carnivora > Ursidae > Ursus > Ursus maritimus. Next base: position 27,841,620 of record NW_024424786.1, read on the forward strand.
CTCTGCAGACACAGGCCTGAACAGCAGGAGGGCCCGACTCACCCCAGTTCCACTCAGGTTTGCCTTCTGGACCCAGGAATGTACGGACAGTCAGGACAGAAGCTTCTCCCAAAGGCTTGACCTCAGCCCAGGCTCAACTTCCTCTTCCAATGGCATGTGCAAACAGAAGGTGAACGACCCTCGCTTGGTGGGGGCACCAGCCCCTCCATCCTTTAGGACCCATTCTAGAAGGGTTTCCAGGCTTAGGGCCAACATAATCATAATTTAAAAAATAATAGCTGTTTGTTTTTTAATAAAACAGCTTTATTGAGATATAATTCACAGATCTTAAAATTCACCCTTTAAAAGTATCCAATTCAGTGGTTTTAAGTATGTTCACAAAGTTGTGTGACCATCAGTCCCCATTATCTAACTCCAGAACATTTTCTTCAAAGAAACTCGGACCCAATTAACAGTCACTTTCCATTTTCACTTTCTCCCAGCCCCTGGCAACCACTAATCTCCTTTCTGTCTATGAATTTGATTATTCTGGGTGTTTTACATAAATGGAATTGTATAAATAGTCTTTTATGACCAGTGTCTTTCACTTAGCGTAATGTTGTCAGTGTTCATGCATATTGTAGCTTATACTTTTACTCCTTTTTTTACTCCTTTTTATGATTGAATAATATTCCATTGCATGGATATACCACATTTTCATTCATCAGTTGGTGAACTGGATTGTTTCCAGCTTTGAATAATACCATTATGAACATTTTTGTATAAATTTTTGTCCTCACTTGTGTTTTAAATTCTCTTGGGTAATACCTGGTGGTGGAATTGTTGGGTCACGTGGTAACTCTAAGTTTAACTTTTTGAGGAACTGCCAAACTGTCTTCCAAAGTGGCTGCGTCACATTATAGTCTAACCAGCAGTGTATGAGAGTTATGATTTCTCTACATCCTCCCCAGCACTTGTTACGGTTTTTTTTGGTGTTTTTTTTTGTTGTTGTTGTTGTTTTGTTTTGTTTTCTTAGTCTGTCTGTCCTAGTGAGTGTGCGGTGCTATCTCATTGTGATTTTGATTTGCGTTTCTCTCATGACTAATGACATTAAACACCGTTCCAAGGGCTTACTGGCCATTTTTACATTTTCTTTGGAGAAATGTCTATTCAGATCATTTGCCCATTTAACAAATTGGGTTATTTTTCTTGGGTAGTTTAAGAGTTCATATTCTAAATATTAGATTCTTATCAGATAGATGATTTGCAAACATTTTCTCGTGCTCTGAAGATGGTTGTTTTACTTTCTTGATAGTGTCCTTAGAAACATAAAAGTTTTTAATCTTGACAAGGTCCGATAATTTTTTTCTTTTGCTATGTGAATTTTTGGTGCCCTGTCTAAGAAACCGTTACCTTACCCAAGCTCATGAAGGTTTAGTTCTATGTTTTTCTTCTAAGAGTTTTACAGTTTCAGCTGTTACACGTTGGTCCCTGACCCATTATGAGTTATTTTAAATATGGCAGAGGTCCAATTTCACTCTTTGCATGTGGATCTCCAGTTGTTCCATATTATTTGTTGAAGGCTATGCTTGCTCCCAGTCAGTTGTCTTGACACTTGTGGAAAATAAATTGACCATAAATACAAGGGTTTATTGCTAGGGTCTCAGTTCTAGTCCACTGATTTATATGTTTGCCTTTTTCCCTGTACCACACTGTCTTGGTTACTGCAACTTTATAGTAAATTTTGAAATTGAGAAGTATGAGTTCTCCAGCTTTGTTTTCTTTTTCAAGAAATTTTCTTTTCCAAAATTGTTTTGGCTATGTAGGTCCCAAATGAATTTTCATATCAGCTTGTCAATGTCTGTCTGCAAAAAAGGCAGCTGGGATGTTGATAAGGATTTTTATTGAATCTGTAGTTCAGTTTGGGGATTTTTACCATCTTAACAATTTCTTTCATCCATAAACATGAGATGTCTTTTCATTTATTTAGATCTTCTTTAGTTTCGTTCCATGATGTTTTGTAGCTTTAAATATACAAATCTTACACTTCTTTTGTTAAATTTATTCCTAAGTATTTGTTTTCTCAATTTCGTTTTTGAATTGTTCATTGCTAAGAGGGTAGAAATACAACTGATTTTTAGATTTTGATCTTGTATCCTGCAACCTTGCTGAATTCATTCATTAGCTCTAGTTGTGTGTGTGTTTGTGTGTTTGTGTGTGTGTTCACCTGCACTTGTGCACATTTGTTTCCTTAGGATTTTCTATATATAAGATGTCATCTGCAAATAGTTTCCTCCTCCTCCTCCTTTCTTGCAGTCTGGATGCCTTTTATCTTATTTTATTTTTCTTGCTTAATTGTCTTGGCTAGAACCTCCAGTACAATACTGAATAGAAATAGTGAAAGCAGACATTCTTTTCTTGTTCCTGATCTTAGGGGAAAAGCTTTCAGTCTGTCACCATTAAGAATGATGGTAACTGTTGGGGCGCCTGGCTGGCCCAGTCGGAAGACCATGTGACTCTTGATCTTAGGGTTGTGAGTGTAAGCCCCACACTGGGTGTAGAGATTACTAGGGAAAAAAAAATGTTAGCTACAAATTTTTCATAGATACCCTTTATCAGGTTGAAGAAGTTCCCTTCTATTCCTTTCTATTCCTATTGAGTGCTTTTATCATGAAAGGGTGTTGGATTCTGTCAAATGCTTTTTCTGATTCCCTTAAGATGACCATATGGTTTTTGTCCTAATTAATATGGTATATTACATTGATTGATTTTTGAACGTTAATGCAACCTTACATTTCTGGAATAAGTCCCACCTGGTCATTGCAAATAATCCGTTTTATGTGTTGCTGGATTCAGTTTGCTACTATTTTGTCTAAAGTTTTTATGTCTATATTTATAAGTGATATCTTTGTGGGTTTTTTTCTTGTGCTAATTTTGTCTGGTTTTGATATCAGGGTAATACTGGCCTCACAAAATGAATAAGAAGTGCTTCCTCCTTTTCTATTTTTTGGAAGAGTTTAGATTGATTCTTCTTTAAATGTTTAATATAATCACCAGTGAAGCTATCTGGGTCTGGACTTTTCTTTGTAGGGAGATTTTGACTACTAATTCTTTCTCTTTACTTATTATAGGTCTATTCAGATATTCTGTTTCTTCTTGAGTCATTTTTAAAGTTTGTGTCTTTTTAGGAATTTGTCCATTTAGTTTAAATTATCTAATGTGTTGGCATTCAGTGGTTGGTAGTATTCCCTTATAATCTTTTTATTTCTGTGAGTATTCTTGGTTTAGTTTAGTATTCTTGGTACTATGTCCTCTCTTTCATTTTTTATTTTAGTAATTTTAATATATTTATTTTCTTGGTCAGTCTAGCTAAAAGTTTGTCAACTTTTTAAAATTCAGTAAATATCTATTGAGACCTACTCTGTGCCAGTTATTATTCTTTTTCTTTCTTTCCTTTTTTCACATTTTTTCTTTTTTAAAAAAATTTTAATTCTGGTATAGTTAACATACAGTGTTGTATTAAGAGGTTTGTCAATTGTGTTATCTTTTCAAAGAATCGACTTTTGGTTTTGTTGATTTTCTGTATTGTTTTTCCATTCTCTATTGCACTTATTTTTTTTTTTTTTTAGTTTTTATTATTTCTTTCCTCCTGCTTTCTTTGGGTTTAGCTCATTCTTCTCTTTATTATTTCTTTATTTTTTATTGAGATATAATTGATATGTAACTTTATATCAGTTTCAGATGCACATCATAATTATTTGACACATGTATATATTGTGAAGTGATCACCACAATAAGTCTAGTTAACATCCATCATCATACATAGTCACAAATGTTTTTCTTGTGATGGGAAATTTTAAGATTGGCCCTCCCAGCAACTTTCAAATATATAATACCGTATCAGGAACAAATACATAATACAGTATCAGTAACTATAACAGTATCAGTAACTATAGTCACCAGGTTGTACATTATATTCTTTGACTTATTTATTTTATAACTGGAACCTTTTACTTTTTCACCGCCTTCACACCCACTTCACACATTTCTTAACTTTTTAAGGTAGAAAATTAGGTTATTTATCTGAGATCTTAATTCTTTTTAAATGTAGATGTTTACAGCTGTAAATTTCCCTCTAAGTACTGCTATAACTGCATCTCATAAGTTTGGTATGTTGTGTTTCATTTTGACTCATTTCAAAGCTTTTCTAATTTTACTTGTATTTTCTTCTTTACTCCATGGGTTATTTAAGAGTGTGTTGTTTAATTTCCACATATTTTCTTCTGTTAATTGATTTCTAATTTTATTCCATTGTGTTCAGAGAACATACTTTGTATTACTTCAATCCTTTTAAATTTATTGAGACCTGTTTTATGGCCTGAAGTATGGTCTGTCGTGGAGAATGTTCCTTGTGGACGTGGGAGAAATGTGTTTTCTGCTTTTTTGGGTGGAGAGTTCTTTAAATGTGTTAGATTTAATTGTTTTATAGTGTTGTTCAAATTTTCTATTTCATTGCTGATCACCTGTCCAGTTATCATATATCCATATTGAAAGTGCGGTAAATTCAATATCTGGGCTTCCGGGGATATTTTTGATTGATTGCTTTTTTCCCTGGGTATCAGCTGGACTTTCCTGTTTCTTAGTGTGTCTTGTAATTTTGTTGTTGTTTTTGAAATGTAGACACTTTTCAATAATACAATGTAGCAACTCTGAAAATCAGAGTCTGCCCCATCACCAGGGTTTGTTATTGTTGCTGTTTGCTGGACCAATTCTGTGAAGTCTGCAATCTTTATCATGTATGGCCCCTGCAGTCTCTGCTTGTTAGCCTCCTGGTCAGCTAATGATTGGACAGAGATTTCCTTAAATGCTAGATCCAGTAAGTCTCTCAGACTTTGCCAAGGGTCTCTGCATGTGTGTACTGGGGCATGTGTTCAGTGTACTGGCAGACAGTTTACAGCTTGGCCTTTAGCCTTCTTCTCCTTGTGTGGAGGCTCAACGTCAGCCAGAGGAGAGAGGTTAAGGCCTTCTTAGATCTTTCCTGGGTGTGCTGACAGCCCTGTGCATGTATGTGGAATTCTAGATTCCCAGGAATATATTGGTACTTTTCATAACCCTCTATGGACATGTCCTTCTTGTGTCTACTTCTAAGTTTTTGGCCCTGAGTGGGGCTGGGAGAGCAAAAAAGAGGAGGGAAAAGGAGCTAACATTTGATGAGTACTTACTATGTGCCAGGCCCAGTTTTAGTGCTCTTACCATGAACCTCTTTATCTGATTCTTACAAGAACTCAGTTGATTTTTTAACAAGATTGATTTATTTATTTGAGAGAGAGAGAGAGAAAGAGGGAGAGAGCAGGGGGGAAAGGTGGAGGGAGAGGGAGAGAGAGAATCTCAAAGACTCTGCACTGAATGCAGAGCCCGACACTGGGCTTGATCTCACCACCCCGAGATCATGACCTGAGCTGAAACCAAGAGTCGGTCACCTAACTGACTGAGCCACACAGGCGCCCCTGAACTCAGTTGATTTTTTACTTTATGGATAAAAGGCTGGGGCTCAGAAAGGTGAAGAAATGTGCCCAAGGGCACACAGCTGGTCAAACAGTGAATTCTTTTGTTTCTCATGCTTCTACCATACCAGTGTTTCTCCATCACAAGATAATTTGAGGTACTATGTAAATAATCACTCAACAGCTTTAATTGCGTGTTTGCGTGTGCGTATATAATTTGTATACCCAATCCATGCCTTTACATTTAGGACAGGCATAAGTCTGTATTTAACTTTGGAGAGTTAGTCAACCTATGTGGTGCCTGCGTGGCTCAGTCGGTTAGGCATCCAACTCTTGATTTCAGTTCAGGTCATGATCTCAGGGTCCTAAGATTGAGCCCCGGTGTTGGACTCCACACTCAGCGCAGAGTCTGCTTGAGATTCTCTCCCTCCCTCTCCTTCCACCCCTCCCCCCACTGCTTACATGCACACACACGCACACTCTCTCTCTAAATAAATAAATTAAATCTTTAAAAAAAATAAAAAAAAACAATTATTAAGTGAGACATGGTATAGGTGGTATGCTGTCAGGGCAAAAGGTGAGCATGATGGAAGTTGGCACGACACCACATTCTACCCAGAAGCCCTGCACTCTGACATTGGGAGTTAGGGTGGGGGAGAGCAGGAAGGGGTGTCCAAAGGGCACCATCTGGTCAGATTTTCTGAAATAATGGAAACTTTCTCCTATCTGTGCTGACCAATATGGTAGCCACCGACCACATCAAGTACTTGAAATGTGGCTAGGATGACTGAAGAATGAAATTTTTACATTGTCTTTAATTTCAGTTCTTTTAAATTTGAATTCAAAGAGCTGTGTGTGACTAGTGGCTGTTGGAATGGAGAGATCTGCCGCAGCCAAGTTCAGCCCAGCTGCTGCACAGGTCCGCCAGCGTCACCAAGCCTCAAGTTAGGGTTGTGGAGCCCACAGCACAGCAGCAGACAAGGGTTCTGCCCCTAACCCCGCACTGTGGGGTTATGCAGTCTTGCCCAAGGGACTTAGCCTTTCCATGCCTCAGTTTCCTCATGTGTAAAATAGGACTAATAAATCCTACCCCGTATATTGTGTCGGCTTGTGACGAGGGTCATGTGACTAACACAGGAAAGAATGTTTTTAAATCATTAAACAGTAGAGAAATGGAAAAAATTGTCTAAAAATATTTTCAGAGTAGATGAGTTTCTTGGAACCAATGTGGTCCGGCTGGGCCGGGTGTAGGGAGGTAGTGTGAGTGAATTAGGGGTAAGTGGAATCTGACATTTCATACAGTCTGGACCTAGGCTTATGCTCTCAGCCACATAGCCTGGGGCTGAACTCGCATGGGGGCTGTTCCAGGCTAAAGGCACCAGGTGATCTGATGAGAGGCCCTCAGGGAATGGGTTCTGACCTCAGGCTGGATCCACACACTTGTCCCAGTTTCCCCATCTCAGTAAATGGCAGCTTGATCTTTCCACTGGTCATCTTTGAGGCCTTTCTTCCCATTCCCCCCCAGCCCCTGTGCGCTCGACCTCTACCCAGAACTGGCCACTTCCTACCATCCTCACAGGACCACGCATAGCCGTGTTATTACCACCTGGGGTTATTGCAATATCTCCTACCTGGTCCCACCCTTGACCTCTACAACAGCATCCTGTCCCCTATAATCAGAGAGATCCTTTCCAACGCTACCTCAGATCAGGTCTTGCTCAAAACCCCGCAAAGGCTTCCTGCCTCCTTGGGGGAAGCCTGCGTCCTTCCAGTGGCCTACAGAGCCCTCCTGCTCCATCTGACCTCCTCTCCAGATCCTCTGCTCCAGCCGCACAGGCTCTTGCTGCTCTGGGAGCACATTCAGCCTCAGGGCCTTTTCACTTATGCTTTCCCTGCCCGGAAGGCTCCCCTGCCAGTTGGCCTCTTGGCTCATCCTTACCCCCTACAGGTCTCTGCTCAGATGTCACCTCAACAGAGAGGCTCTCTGTGTACACTTGACAAAATGGTCAGCCCTGCCCTTGTATGCCAACTCCCCAAGGACGGTGCCTGGGGCATAGTTGGTGCTCAGTCATTCTTGCTGGATGAATGACCTTCTGGGCAGCTGGGATCGCTGGCAGCTCAGGAGACTTGCTGTGTGGTTTGGACAAACCACCAGCCCTCTTTGGACGGCAGATACCCCATCTGCACTATGAGGTCTCAATAAAGAGCTGCCCAGTTTTGAAGATTCCTTATAGCTGGAAAGAGTCTGTGGCCCTCAGCACCTTAGGGCCCCCCTGTTCTGCTTACATGCTGGCCTGATGGCTCAGGGAGGTGGCCCTCCAGAGGAGTGTTGGACTTTGGGCTGGCTGAGGTGTCGCTTAGGAAGGAAAAGCATGGGGTCTAAATCGGGGTCCCTAGGGTGGGGACTGTAAGGGCAAGAGGACAACTTCTGCAGAACATGGGTCTCTTGGAAGCAGCTCCATAGGCCTGGGTTCCTTTCAGACACTTAAGTCAGGGTCCCCTGGGCCTTGGTGTGGTTTTGTTTTGTCTTTAATGTACTCAGGGGCTCCTCCTGTCTTTCATGCTTGGAGGCCCTATGTCCCGCCTCTCCCCTTCTGGTTTATCAGAGTCTAGCCCCCAACACTTCCTCTTCTCACTTCCTGAGCAGTATTTCCTTAGGATTCTCTGGCTTGACGAATTTGCCGAGTCCTGATCTGACATTTCTCCCTCCTCTTTCCCCCTCAGACCCCAAATTGCAGAGCCCCACTCCCCCTGTTTCTCAAGAACATGGGCAGGTGTCCAGGAGCCAGCACCTTCCCCCACCCCACCCCCTGTCCCTCCCTTTTCTTTACTGAGCCCCAGAAGGGGCCGGCTGCTGCTCTGCTATTTTTATCCCAGGAGCTTTCTCAAGGAGAGAGCAGCATGGTCCCTGAGCCAAAGCATGGGGCTGTGTCCCTGTGGAAAACCTCCCCTCATGGGGAAAGAATCTGGCTTTGGGGGGGGGGGGGTGTTCCTGGCTTGAAACCTTCAATTTTTGTGCATTCCTTGCTAATTTATCAGGGTTTCAGTTGTTGATACGGTGTGTTTTTATAGGAATGAAAGCAGCACCAGATTATGAATCAGGCCTGGATGTCATCTCTTGTGCAATTGTGATCAGCCTGGATTTGGGGTTTTAAAAAAAGCTTCTTATTTGTGTCAACAGTGGAATGGAGCAAAGAGGTATAATGAGGCAGGGGTGGCCACGCAGAGCAGAGCTCATATGTCCTGAACACCCACTAGCACCAGATTCTATTTTCTGTGCTTACAAGCTCCCTAGGAGGAAGGGACAGTTAGTGTTCAGGTTTTCTATGTGGGGAAACAGAGAGTCAGAGAGGTCAAGGAACTTGCCCATGTCTTCCAGGAACTTGCCCAGCTCCCTAGGAGGAAGGGACAGTTAGTGTTCAGGTTTTCTATGTGGGGAAACAGAGAGTCAGAGAGGTCAAGGAACTTGCCCATGTCTTCGCAGATATTTACCCCCAGGATTTGGAAATCACCTGACTGCTCAGCTTCCCGGATTTAAATCTCAGCCCCGCCACGTGGTAGCTGTGTGACTTTAGGCAAGCGGCTTCCCGTCTCTGAGCCCTGTGTCCTCACCTGTAAAGTAGGGATCGTAATGCTGGCCTTCTGGGCATTCAGGAGGATCCAGCGAGATGCTGTGTAAAGCGCTTGGGGCAGAGAAGCGCAGGAATGTTAGCATCTTTCTTTCTGGGGATGCTCCCAGGTCACACGAGTTCCTGAAGAGCCGGGTGTCTGTCCGGCTTTCCAGGCGTGTCTGAGGAGGTTCCTGCACCTTGTGTTTCTTGTCCTGGGAGTGGTCCTTTACAGTGGCCTTAGAAAATCTGAGGCCTGGACAGTCGTGCCCTTTGAAGATGCCTATTTTTGAAGAGAGGGAAAGAGGAGGGAGAGAAAGAAAGGGAAGTGTCGGCAGAGGTTCCACGGGCTGAGCCTCAGCGTCGTCCCTGTGTGAGTCCACATTCTCTGAGAAGCAGACGCCACAGTGGGATTCAAGATACAATGTGTTTATTGGGGGAAACACCTGTGGAGCATAAGGGGGAGGGAGTGGAAGGAGGGGGAGAGGCTTCAGACAGTGCCATCCTGGTAAAGAAGAGAGAACGTAGGGGAATTGGGGCAAGAAGAGTTTTGCATTGCAACACAATTCCAAGAAAGGCTCAGCCAGGCCAATGGGGAGTCCTTGAGCCCAAGTAGGCTGATGGAGGAACCCCCCCCATCTCCTGGGAATAGCCCGTGCCAGTCCCCTGTTGCTCTATGGGCTGGGAGCTGCCTGGGGGGAGCAGCAGTGGGCTGCAGGGAGAAGGCACTGGTGGGTCCGGGTGGACAGAAGCTGGTGCTGTCCATCCAGTAAGCCCCCAGCAGGAGATAAGTGGTCCTTCTCACGGCCACCATGTTTGCTTACTTGCTGTGCAACCTTGGGAAACGCACTAAGGCTCCCTGAAGCTCAGACTCAGCGTCTGTAAAATGGGGGTGATAATAATAGTATCCAGGTCTTGAGGTTTGTTTCAATTTTCTATCACTGTGTAACACATCATCCCTGGCATTTTTGGCTTAAAACGATGATTTATTATTTCTCATGATTCTGTGGGTTAATGGGGCTCAGTTGGGTATGAGCTTCACACATTATTGCCACGATTACTCATGGGGCTGAAATCAGAGGGGCAATCCTGGCTGGGACTGGAATATGCAAGATGACACCCCCCCCCCCCCAGCTGTCTCTCCACATGGCCTCTCCTGACTCCACAGGCTAGCCTGAGCTTCCTTACAGCATGGGTGCTGGCTTCTAAGGGCAAGCCTTCCGAGAGGACAAGCCCCAGGGCCTGGGCACTTGTCACGCCCTTGCTTGTATCATGCTGGCTAATGTCCCATTAGCCAGAGCACATGGCATGGCCAAGCCCAGAGATGGCACAGGAGGGGACTACACAGGGCATTCATCATGGCCACCAGGGTTACCGGCTGTCCGGGGCTGTGTGGGGGGGTATGTGATAATGCTGCTAAGTGCCTCAAATGTGTACCCAATAAGCAGTGGCTGAAGCAGGATGAAACTGCTCTCTGAAGGGCTCAGGGGGTGGAAGGAGGCCTCTCTGGCCCTCAGGGGAACTTAGTGGAATGGGCTGGTGTGATGAAGGGTGCCAGAGCCTTGTATCTGTCCAAGAATTCCTAGGAAGAAGGGAGGTGGCAGGGGCCAGCTTCACAGAGTTTGGGTATGGGGGGAGACTCAGGTCAACAGAAGCTCAAGTCAGGGCAGGCCTCTCAGGGGACAAGAGGACTTCCTGCCAAGAAGTTTCCCGGTGGGAAGGATATTGCACATGTGGTGGGACTGGAAAGAAAAGTCCTGTGGAAGCTCAGCTCATCGATTCCTGGGTCTGCCGGGAGGAGTCGGCTCCCTCTGGAATGTTCCTTGTAATAGCTTCTGTCTCAGGAGACTGGCGAGTGTGCAGTAGGCCTCAGTAGCCATGGATTGAAAGAATGGAAGTTTAAATAATCGGGTGGAAGAAAGGTCTGGTGGATAGCTGGACAGAGTTTGGAAGGGGAGAGGCTCAAACTTATATTCGTTATTTCCTGTAATCCCCTCAATCCCCTTCCCTTCTGTCTTCACAGATGAAAAACTGATGCCCAGAGATGCTTAAAAACTTAGAGCCACAGAGTGTGGAAGTGGCTGAGCTGGGACTTGAACCCTGGACCCCTGACAATAGCTCCCTATAGATCACACCCCAACATACCCCATCCAGAGAAAGGGACATCTCAGGGGATCACAGCAAACAGGGCCAGAGAACAAGCAGATGAGCTCAGTGCCTGCCAAGGCCAGACTGCCTCCCACCCCAGGGAGCCAAGCCACCTGGTCACCCCACTGCTGTCCCCCAGCACACCCAGGGCCAAGGTCACTAGGTCTCCCTCCCAGGACCTGGGCTCTTGAAGAGGGCCCCTTCCCCTTTGAAGTGTGGGTGACACGAGTAGATAGCATCACTGGAACATGAAACAAAACCCTTTTCTTTGTGCCCGAGGCGGGATACTGAGCCCCGGACAGGGGGAGAAAAGGGCGGCTGGAAAAAACTCCTCTTTGACGGCCAGAGGAGGAAGACCTTGGGGAAAAGCACACAGAAAGGGCCCAGAAGAGGCCGACTTCATGGAGCCACAGCTCTGGCAGGGAGAGCAGCGCATTCATGTTTGAAGAGGTTTCGAACGCTGGCAGTGTACTAAGTGCTGGGAGGAAGGGAGACGCTGCCGTCCAAAGAAATCTAGGCGAAGTCGGGACCCGGAGGAGCTGGAGGGGAAGGCATTGGCAGGAGAGGGGGGCCTGTGAGGAGGCAAAGAGCAGGAGGGCCAAGCGCGCAGCCAGCACACCGTGGGCTATCGTTGTGTTTTCCCTGGCAGACCAGCTTTGTTTGCCTTGGAATGTGAATCTCAGTCTTCGGGGGAGTCTGATGAAGGCTGTGGTCTTTATCATGCCTTTACCACCAAATGTACATGGAGATAAAGTGTGGGGTGTGAGGAGAGGCCCCCGGAGGCCCATCCACAGCCCCTCTTAGACAGTGGTTCCTAGTGAGCATTCATCCCCAGGCCCACCCCAGAGACTCTGGGTCAGCGAGGCGGACGTGGAACTCGGCACTGGTTTTGGGAAACAGCTTCCTGCGTGATTCTGACAACGCCCCTGGTTGAGAATGTGGTCCGGGGGCTTCAAGGACCCCAGATGCAGACCTTGGGCTCTCACAGAGGGAAGGTGTTCTAAGCTAGCAATGAAAACAAGTGAATGCAAGCCAGGAACATACCTCAAACAGCCGGAGGCACCCTTACTGGTTTGCAGTCCCCCAGCCAGCTCTGCAAGGCAGTTAGTGACTCACATACCAGCTCTGGAAGATCTGTACTGTCTTCCCATCAAGCTCAGATTAAAACCCAAGGTCCTTATCAAGGTTCACAAAACCTTATGTGATCCTTCCCTTAAATACAGCATATACACGCTCCCACCTCAGGGCCTTTGCACTTACTGGTCACTGTCCCCCAGAGATCCACGTGGACTGACCCCTCACTCCCTGTGGGCCTTTGCCTAATTACCCTCTCTAAATAGCATTCCCTCTTGCTCTAGGTCCCCTCACCAACTTGGGTCTTCTTCACAGCACTTGTCCAACGAGATTTATTTACCTATATTGTTCATTTTTGTCACCTGCTTTAGAAGCTAAATCGCAGGAAGGCCGGATCTGTTCTGTTCCCTTTGTGTTACCAGCACCTAGAAGAGTATCTCGCACATGGCAGTTGCCCAATAAATATTTGTTGAATGAATGAATGTGAATTTGCTCCTCCATGTTGTCCAACAGGACACAAATGTCATTTTCCAGTTTTGTCAAAAACTCCTCAGAAACAGAAACAAGTAAACACAGAGCAGTTACTTGACAAAAACTCCTCAGAAACAGAAACAAGTAAACACAGAGCAGTTACTCGACACCTACAGTATGCTCAGCCCCCATGGGCTAAAGGGAGGTATAAGCAAAGAGTTTCTCTCTTCAGGGTCTTTACGATGCAGTCAGGTGTGAGCGCTAAGGTCAAACCCCTGGGTGGGCAGCTGCCTGGGACCTCGGACAGACATTGTTGCCCTGGGGAGCTGGAGCAGTCAGAAGGGCTTTGTGGGGGGGGTGCCCTTTGAGGAACAGGACCCAGGAGGAAACCATGTGGGAACTGGTCTCAGGTCCTGCCAGAGGAAGATGGGGTGAGTGGGCCAGAGTCCCTGGCCCCCGACATCATGGCATTCCTCCTCCTCAGTTTCCCTATTCCAGGTGACCTCATACAACCTGGAGACCGGGCTGAACCTACCAGGACTGTTAGGATAGTGGTGCTGGGGCCCAGGAATCTGGGAAGAGAACTCACTAGGCCTGGATTCAGACATCCCTGGAGTCAGGCCAATTCAAGCGGCATAAACTTGGACAAAATTGAAGAAACCTTGCTGGGCCTCAGTTTCCCCATTTATGAGGTGAGGCCAAGGACACTTTCCTCACCGGATTGTTGGGAGGCCCAGAATGTGGGCCTCTGGGCCCATGTCAGTAAAGAGAACCTCTCATGACAGACTCCCAGGTTCTGGCCACAAGTGCACACAGACCAAATTCTTCTCAAACTTTCTGGGGCTGCATTTCTTTGCTGTCTTTCTCTGAGATGGGTCAGGGGACCATTTCCAATCTCCTCCCCCTCCTGCCCTCATCTCTGTGCCTGCCAGGCTCCTCTCTCTAAAGTGGATCTGCGTGTGGCCAGATTGGGGGACTGAAATCAAGGGAGCAAGAGTGATACCAGCTAGGAGGTTGTGGGGGTCAGGGCAGCTGGGTCTGCTGCTTGGGGGAGGAGCTCTGCCTTTCCCCACCTCCCAGTACCTTCCTCCTGGCTTTCCCAACCTGGAAAGAGAACCACAGGGCCCTCTAGGTTAGGCCAAGCCAGGACTTGGAATTCTGGACTTGGAATCTTGCTTTTGCTTCTGGAACAGAAATGCCACAAGGAGCTGGGGAGGAGGAGGAGTGGGAGAGGGAACAGCTGTGCTCCCCACATCTGGATTCTAATCCTACCGCTGGTGTTTTCTAGTCTAGTTTTGGCCAAGGCAGCCCACCTCTCTGCGCCTGGGTCCTATCTGCAAGCTGGAGACCCCAGGAGAGCCTCAGAGCACGGCACGGTGCTGCGGTGGGTTAGAACAGGTTGTGTTGCCCGCCGCGGGCTCGGTGCCCGAGGCGCTCGGTGTCCAGGCTTCGCGGGCGCACCCTATGTGCATGGGGCCTGGCTGCTCTCGGAGGGCACGGTCCATCGCCCCCCTTTCCTTGTCCTCTCACTCCAGCTTCACTGCAGCTGTGGAGGTGGCGGCCCTGTCTTCCGTGCCAGGAATGAAAATAGGGGTTTAGCGCCCCCTCTTGGCGAGTCTACGTTATAGCTGTTGTGGGGGGCCACAGGAGAGGGGCTCAGGCTGCGCCAAGTTTTGGGCGATGCCCCACAATATCCACGTTGTGGGAAATGAGGGTTTTCCTCTGGGCAAGCCTTCATTCCACTGTCAACATTCACCTGGTGCCTACAGTTAATTGATTCCCTCAATCCCGTCTCAATCACTGGTAAGTTGCCAAGAATATTGAAGAAACACTAACCAAGAACCAGCCCCCACCCCCACCCCCGTGCCTTGGAACTGTGGCAGAACCCGAGAAGCCTAAGTGCAGAGGGGGACCCAGACCTTAGACAATTGCATTATGGTATTCATCCATCATCCGGTCCATCCATTTATCCATCTGTCCAACCATCCATCCACTCATTCATCCACAAATGTTACTGAGCTTCCTTAAGGGCCAAGCATGGTTCTTTGCATTTGAGAAACACCAGTAAACAAAACAATTGAAGACCTTTGCCTTCACGGAGTTTATGTTTTAGAAGGGGGACTGAAAAGAAGCAATACATACAATGAATGATAATGTATATGGTACGTTTGGAGGGGAAAAGTGCTGTAAAAATGGCAGAACGGGGGAGGAGGTACCACAGTGTGGTAAGGGTGGACACAGGTTGTGGAACGAAGTTGGTGGTCATAGTAGGCCTCTGGGAGAAGGTGACACCTGAGGAGGCACAAGTTGGTGAGAGAGTGAGCCAGCCGGGTTTTGGGAGCGGGGCAATGCAGACCCAGCTGGAGCAAAGGCCCTGAGGCATACGGCCTGGCTTGTGTGCTTTCTACCCTCGGTTCGGGCATATAGGGTGTGGGCCCCTCAACCTACCTGGGGAGTCAGGGAGGAAGATCCTTGGAGGCAGTGACACGCACTTGTAGGCTTGAAGGAGAAGCAGAGGTCTGCCGCCCAGGTGGGTCTGTGAAAGGGCTTTCTGAGTGCAGGGAACAGTAGGTACAAAGGGGGAATGAGAGGTCATGGCATGCTGTCCATGTTAGAGAGTTAAGGAGGGTCAGTGTTTGGGCTTGTAGCAGGCAGGAGTAATGGGAGGGGTGTGCAAAGAATGAGATTAGGGAGGTAGTCTGTGACTGATTATTCTAGAGTCTGATATGGCACATGAATGAGTTTGGATTCCAGTGTTGCAAATTGCTGGCTGGGGGGCTGACAGTATCCACTCAAACCATTTTACTCAGTGCTTACTTCCAAAAAAAAAAAAAAAATTGAATGCATGGAGGGAGGTTATGCAGGCTGCAGTTAGCCAACGTCCTCCCCAATCTACCCTTTGCGTTATGTCAGCTTTGTGCATTTGTTAGCATTGTGTCCCCGAAGATATTTGACTTTATAACCCTGTAGGGTGAAGGGGAGCCATTGGAGGACTTAGAGCACAGGAAAGATGTGATCAGACTTTTCTGTTGGGAGGTGTTCTGGGGCTCCTTGAGGCCAGAGACCTTCTCTTTCATTTGAGAGTCTCAGGGTCTAACACAGTCTAACACAGGGTCTAACACATGTAGTATGGGTACCTAAAAAGTACCCAGTGAATGGGTTTTAGTTTTGTGGTTTAATGAATGGGGAATGAACAGATAAATGACAGAGGATGGGCCATCCGTACCGGCCAGGCTGGGGGATACATGAGGTCCAAACCCTCTGGGGTAAGTGCCCACCCACAGCTCGTGCTTTGTCTCACCGTGGAGTCTGCTAGGACACCGTCTCTCCGAGAGTAGTCCATAATCACCTGCCATGTTTGTTTTAGAATGTAGACTGCTGAGCCCAATTACAGACCTACTGAGCTGAAATCCCTTAGAGGAGCCCAGGCATCTGTGCATTAGACAAACACCCGCTGAAGTTGCAGAACAGGCACAAGGCAGGGTATTTTCAGACCACAGGCTGCGTTTGGCCTTGTTTCTGTTTGTTGGCCCTCAGGGCAAGTGGGACAGGAGCTGCCCAGGGTGAAAGCGACGAGCCCACACGAAGAGTTATGTGGTAGCTCTACCTGCCCTACCTTTTAGTGTGTAGCCTCCATTTAGCCCTCACACCAGGCTCCGTGAGGCGGGTTTCGTGACCTCCCCCTTCAACCAGGAGTCACTGAAGACCGAAAGACTTGGCGCAAAGATGCAGTCAGGTGAGGCTGGGGGGACTGGGACCCGTCTTTCTGGCAGTCATTCTAGGGCGTCCATGTCAAGTTGTCCTTCCTGTCCTAGGCTAACCCACTTCACCTTGTTCTCAATCATGGCCTCTCCAGAAATGGGGAGAGTTAGTAGCTCATTTGTTCTGTAATTGAGGTTTGAATGCTCCAGTGGTTCTCAGATGCTGGTAGTGCTTCAATCACCTGGCAGTCTTGAGCTATTACGTGGGCCCAGGCCCGAGCCTACTTCCAAGAGCGTCCTGCCTTTGGTAGCTCTCCAGGAGGTGCCAGCGCCTCCAGAGTTTGAGAACCGTGGCTCCAATGCGTGGCTCTTCCATGTGTGGGCGTTGCTGAACCTTTCTCTGTAAAGACGCAAAGAAAGGCCATTTTAGGTACCAGGGAATGCCTGGGGAGATCCCCTTAGGAGGGAAAAGGTGGATCTTATTATTGCCCTTAAAACCACCTTGTATTTAAAAGCAGAGGCTGGGGACCCAAAGCCGAAAGCAAGCTTAGTGAGAGGAGGAGGGTGGTGGAGAGGTCTCTGAGCCCCGAGGATCAAGGATAGTTTCATCAGACACAAGAGGGATTTCAGACCGGAGAAGAGATGAGTGGAGACAGAGATGGAGGTAAATGGGGGGTAGTGGGGACGGGGGAGCTGCGGGATGTGGAGTGGGAGAGGGGCTGTGGACCAAACGTTGCCTGGGGCTTCAGCTGGGGCTCCTGAACCCCCGGTGGGGTAGGGGGCTTCTGGATTCCCACAAGTGAATGCCAAGCTTTGAAGGTATGGGCAGCTTTCCAGGAAGAGGCCTTTTGAGGAGGAATAGTTAAGAGGGTAGTGGCGTCCAGGGGTTAGCAGACTTGGGGTTAAAGTTCCCCTTTCCCTTCCTACTTGTGTGAGTCACCTCCTTTTGGGCCTCTGTTTTCTCATCTGTAAAGTGAGGCTAATCGCGTTACTCTCCTAACAGAGTCGTTGTGAGGATTTAATCACCCAGACCAGAGCCTGGTTCAAGGCAGTGCTTGATGTTAGCTGTCATTGATACTACTGGAGTTTGGGAGGGTTCTGTGTCCGCCCCAAACAGCTTACACCATTCATACCTATGCCGGATCTACTGGGGGGCCTTGTTAAATTCAATGGACTCTAATAAATTATGCCCTTAGGTGGTCCAGCTGAAGGCTGGGAAGAATTCTTCCTAGCAGTTAGGCTTAAATGCTGCGTGAGGCTGGGGATGCTGGGCACTTGCTAGGTTTGCTCAGTAGGTAAGTGGCCCAGGGTTGAAAATGCTGGTCCAGTGTTTACTACCAAAGTCTGGTTGGCATGTATGTGCAACACAGGTGGCTGTGTTCCCATAAAACTATTTACAGGAACATGAGTTGGGCCTCTATTGTATAACTACACTAAATTCTCTTGTAGATCGTCAGCCAGTTCTCTAGTATCTGCCAGGCAGACAGTAGTAATCTGTAGGTAGCAGACCTCCAAATTCCCTTGCCCTAACTCTAGTTTCTTTCCCTGCCTAATATTCTCAGCCAAGACCCCTGGTACCATGTTAGATATTTAACAGTGACAATGGGTGGCCTTTGCTTTTTTTCGGGAGTTCCAACCTTGCAGAGTTTCCTGATTGAGTAGGAGGCTGGCTTTTTGGCTGAGAGGTTTCTAATGTTAAAGAGATATCCATTCATCTTATGGTCTAAGTCAAGAATGGGTGTCTGATTTTGTCAGTCTTGTTAGTGTCTATAGATCAAGTGATTTTTATCCCTTTAGGATCTGTTAATGAAAAGTTAACTTAAATCCGAGACTGACCCATCCTGTCATTTTCTGTGTGATCCTATTTGGTCATAAGGTTATGTTGTGATGCTGTCGGATTCTGTTTGCTAAATGCTATTCCGCTTTTAAGTACCAATAATCTAATCCTAGGGGAGATTTGGCCATAGTTCTTCATATAAACTTTATCAAATCAGTTATTTATAAAATGTAGATATTTTCCCTTTTCTCTAGAATAGTTTACATAGCACTGCAATAATATTCTCCTTTAAATATATGTAACGTTCCTGATGAAACTGGCCCAGGTACTTTTTTAGGGAATTAGTTCTTTGATAACTTCTTTGTAAATTGTTTTGACTTTCTCATCTGGGATTAGGATTAATAAACTACATTTTTAAGCTAAATTATCCATTTCATTCAGACTTAAACATTCTCTATATGTGGGTTTTTGTTTTTGTTTTTGAGAATTGGCTCTTCATTTTTTCCTGCTATAAATAATTATGTAAATACACTCCCGTGTACTTGCTCCTGACCCCATATTGGTCTTTCCACTCGATGGGCTAGCATTGGAAACAAACTTCACTTTGCTATTTATATCCTAACGGAGTTTTAAATTAGCTACAGCTGCATTTTAAAAACCCAGTTCCTTAATATAGTAAAATTCCTAAGTGTACAGTTTGAACTATGACAAATGGTTAGACCACTTCATCAAGTTCTAGATCACGTCATCTCCCCAGAAAGTTCCCTGCACCCCATTATGGTCCGTTTCCCAACTCTCTCCCTGGGCAACCACTGTTCTGATTTTTATCGCTCTTGAGTACTTTTGCTCATTCTATAAGTAGAACTGTACAATATGTACTGTGTCTGGTGTCTTTCACTCAGTTGGCCTTAGTTTTTAAAGGGAACCCTACTTGTACAAATTAGTAGTATCCTCCACACAAATCCAGTTCCTCTAGGGGGAGGAATTGGTACTGCCTAACGAAATACTGATGCTTCCATGGCTGCAGGATTCTAGGTTGGGAGCTATTTTCTTTCTGTATATTGAAAATAAACATTTCATTGTTTCAGGTTTCCACTGTTGGCTGAAGTCAGCTTCTGGTCTATTATTCCTTTAAGGGTAACTTTTTTTTTCTTGGCTGCTTTTGAGATGTTTGCTTTTTGTAGATTACATATATATATATATATATTATCCTATGAATATATACATATATATATGTATATGTAGATTTCTTTATTCTAATTTGCATTTGTTGGGCTTCTTGAATCCATGCGTTGCTGTCTGATTATTTGGCACTGATAAAACATCTTATTCAGATTGCTTCTGCTCCATTTTCCTCTTCCTTTGGGACTCCAAATGCATATGTATATGTATATTTTAGATTTTCTCATCTTCTCTTAACTTTCTTTTGTGTCTTCATGTCCCATTCTAGAAAGTTTCTTCAGCCCCTTCTTCCAGGTCACTAATTTTCTCTTTACCTATATCTAATATGATGATAAGCCCTTCCATTGAGGCTTTTCAGTTTTGGTCATTGCATTGTACCCTCTAGAATTGATTATCAAAAGGACAGATCTGAAAGAAAACAATTTCCAATCTGCCAGTTCTCAGACTTGGGTTTTTATCTCCTAGGATGGAAAAGTGATGATTTTACAGTCTACTTTTAGTAGCTGGAGTCCAGTTAGTCTTTCTGTTGTCTGCACTGATCTTACCTCATGCTGTTTGTCCATGTGTCTGGATTTTGTGTCCTGGACACTGTATTTGAAAAGTGATCCTCTGAGAAATGCAAGTCTAAGGTAACCACTGCCAGAGTATTTATCAGCTTCTGCCCAGGAATTTCAGTCACGAACAATACAGGAGGACAAGGTTGTTGGGTGAAGTTAATCCAACTGCAGAAATTGAGATCTCCTGGGCATTATGACATGAAGGCCGGCTGCTGTCCATGCAGGGACTGGTTTTCAGCCAGCTTACTCTCCTTCCCAGAAGTCTGGGCTCAAGTGCAAGGTCAGAGGTTTAAAATCGTGACTGTCTGTGGGACCGTGGAAGTGACTCCTATCATTAGGCTTCAGTGTTCTCACCTTGAATTGAGGTATCTTCTTATCTTACATATAGAAAAACGGATGCCCAGACAGGGCAGATAATTCTTGCAACAGGCTACAATTGGTGAATAGGAACTCTAAAATATAACTTAGGCTCTTCAAGGCTATTTTTACCTGAGATTTCAGTTTTGTAACTTGGTTGAGGGGTCTACCTTCCCAACACCTTGCTTCCCACACGCATGGAGACTCTGCAATCCTTATCATACTTATCATAATAAGAAGGAAACATCTGAATTAGTTCAGAGGACTGGGATGACAGAGGAGCCTGGTACATGGCAAAGGGAAAGAAGGTTGGAGGGCAAGACAGCTAGAAGAGCTTGTAGGGTACTAGGAAAAGTGACATCAAACATTTTCTGCTATAAAGGAGCTCCCCATGTGCCAGCACTGCACACAAACAGGAGAACTGCTTGTTCCTAGCTCATTTTCCATGTTCACGCCTTCTCAGCTTCTCCTGTTGGTCAGCCTTTTCAGAGGGCTGTTGCCATCTGCTTGGCTGGTTCTGAGACACAGCTTCTAGCTGTTCTAGAAGGCCCCCAAGCGTGACTCAACAGGTAGATGGTTGGGAGCTGGGGAAGACTGAAACCAAGGGTCCGTACAAAAGGACTAGAGGAAAGTGTTGGTGTCCCCTATTACCAGACAATTTAGGGACATTATTGCCTTTGTGGGCCAATGTCTTTCACAATAGACTTTTCCTTGGCAGAGGCCTAACTGCCAGGTTTCCTCCTGGCCTGGCCACATACTCACTTCCTTATTAGAAAATACATTTTGCCAAGAAAATACACTTCTTGGGCACCTGGGTGGCTTAGTCAGTTAAGCATCTGCCTTTGGCTCAGGTCATGCTCTCAGGGTCCTGGGATTGAGTCTCGCATCGGGCTCCCTGCTCCGTGGGGAGCCTCCTTCTCCCTGTCCCCCTTCTTGTGCTCTTTCTGTCAAATAAATAAATAAATCTTTAAAAAAAAAAGAAAATTAAAGAAAATACACTTCTTTCGGGTACTTGCCTTGGTACCTACTTGTTGTTCCATAAGCCTGTCTGAGAGGTTCTCATTCCACCTGCTGTAAGCAGCCTTTCTCCTCCAATGGCTTGTTGGGCCACACTGGCCTCTGGTTTCCCTACCTGATCCTGATTGCTATTTTCTTTGGTCCTAGAGTCCCTGGCTGAGAGGTGGGTAGGTGGAGCAGAATCGTGGATCCTTGGTAACATCAAGGACTTCCGGGGCAAGAAGTCCAAAAGAACCCCCTAATCCAGCCTGAATTGGAATTAGGGCTTAAATTCTGGGGCCATGCACTGGTCTAGTGGATACTATAGAGCGGTGACATCTTTGATTTTGTTATTAAGGTGACACAGGACAAGACCGTCAGTATGTGAGAGCCCACCTCTGGAGGAAGGCAAACTTCTTGCCCATTGAAAAGAGATCTTGTCCACCATTGTGGCCCTTCCCACCAGCACTCCCCAGGAACAACAGGGATGATAAACACCACTGTTTGGAAGGGAAAACCACAGGAATCTCTCTTGACCCTTAACTACCCTGCTATGCTTTCCAAGTATGGATCTCCCTTGACTTAGAAGGGGGTTATGTAATGATAAACCCATTACTAGTTGAAAATGCATTTAATTAATATGCCTAAACTACTGAACCTCCTAGTTTAGCCTAACCTACCTTAAGTAGGCTTAGAACACTCACACTAGCCTACACCTGGGCAAAATCCTCAAGCAGTCTGTTTTGTAATAAAGTGTTGAATATCTCCTGTAATTTATTAAACCCTGTACTGAGGGTGAAAAGCAGGAGGGTTGTCTGGGTCCAGGAGAGTTGTAAGATGGTTGTTGACCTTCGTGATCGCGGGGCTGACTGGGAGCTGCAGCTCGCTGCCGGTGCCCAGCATCACCAGAGGACCGTACCGCATACCCCTGGGCCAGGAAAGAATTCAAATTCAAAATCCCAAGCACAGTTTCTACTGAATGCATATCACTTTTGCACCATTGTAAAGTTAAAAAAAAAATCATAAGTTGAACCATCCTAAATGGGGGGATGTCTGTATCTGGAAGGACCGTGTGACCTACCCACCTGCAGGGTGGAGTGCTCCATTACAATGACCCTCCTACTCTTAAGGGAGGGAGTTTGCGCCAGAGCAGAGCTTTCGCTTGTGGAACAAAGGGTTAGTCTAGGCATGAGGGCTTATGTTTGTTCTATTTCTTTCTAAACAGTATGCATGTTCCTGATGCTGGTGAGGGAAGTTCTTTGTATCACTGTTGAAGAGAGGTTGGCACCCTAAGTCAAGACTTGGTAGACTTTGTCCAATGGCTGCATCTGGTCGTTGTTCCATCTTCTATAGCCGAGTCCTCAGTTATGGCTCCTCCCTTCGTGGACTTTGCAACATCCCCGTGGTTGTACCTCTCCTACTAGTTACCTATGTGCCAGGCACTGTGCTAATGATACCGTGATGAAGGCTGACCCGGGGAGATCCTGAACAAGGAACAGTGTTAAGTGTCATCAAGGGGAAGGACCGGGTGCTCTGGGAATACCAGAAGCACACTGAACATGGTTGGAAGAGGTTGGGCAGAGTGTCCAGAATTTGGATTCTTTGAGGCTTTACAAAGGTGTTTCTGAGGTCCTACCCATCATTTTGACTTCCGTCAGAGGAAAGGGTGGTTTGAATCCTTAGAAGCTCTCAAAGTCTCAGGAACTTGTTAGAACTGAAAATTCCCAGCCCACACCTACTGAATGAAAGTCTGGCAAGGAGGCCTCACCGCCCCTGTCCTAGAAGTCCTCCAAGTGACTCTGGTGAAGTTTGAAGTTCAAGAACCACATATCCCACCTGTGGTTACTAGTGGGAGCAGGTTGAAGGTATTTATAAGGAAGTGACACAAGGAAGGAATGCAAGAACCGAGCTTTGAATATCCAGTATGGCCAACCTAGAAGAAAAGATAAAAAGAAGGGCTGATGTTCTAGAATAAGGGATAACAAACTCTTTCCACACAGGGCCGGATAATGAATATTGTAGACCTTGTGAGGCATCTAGTCTGTGTCCCAGCTATTCCACTCGGCTATTGTGGCATAAAAGCAGCCAGAAGTGATACATAAACAAACAAATGTGACCACGTTCCCATCAAACTTTATTTACAGAAAGAGGTAGCTGGATTTGGCCCTTGGGCAGTAGTTTACTAATCCCTGTTCTAGCAGAATAATTTACTCAGGCTTTTTATTTTCTTTCTGTCTGGGTCTCCCCGTCTCTCCCCGCCTCTTCTTTCCTTCTCTGTCTCCCTCCCTCCCACTCCCTCTTTCTTTCTCTCTGTCTTCAAAATCCCTTTTTCTTAGAACCCTGTAAAGCAGGAATTGCTCTAACTGAGGCATCGGTGGAGACCCCAGAGCCAACCTGTTCAGTGTCCCCTTTTTCTCAACGTAGGCCCTAAAGCTTTTTCTCAGAACACATTTTAATGTCCTGTAAGTACAGTGCTCCAGTGTCTGGGCTTGGGGCCACTTAAGCATTGCCCTTGAATGAGTCGGTAATTCTTCCAGAACCAACGTGGGCCTCTACCCGATTGTGGAAGTAGGAGGGGGCAGTGGGGAGCCGGAGATCAGGCCTGAACCTGAGGGTCAAGGCGAGTAGACTTTGCTGCAGCACATGGTCCCCCTCTCTCTCTCTGCAGGTTCCAGCCAGCCTGCTGAGGCCGAGACAGAGCCCCAGAGCATGAGTCACCGGTCAGACACCGTCCATCTGCCCTGTGGTCAGATGAGGGGTCAGGGCCTCGGAAACCAGGGCACCCACACCCAGCCCGTGGAGGTGATGCTGCACGTGAAGGGGACCCTCGAGAAGCATATGGTGCAGCTGGTCGCCATGCGCCAGCAGCAAGACCTGGTGCCGGAGGAACAGAGGCGTCATCAGGCCACCGGGGAGCAGGAAGCCCTCCTGGACAGCCTAATGTACCAGTTGGTCAACCTCCTCCAGTCTGGGGCCGCAGGTGGCCTGGGGCTCCAACCGTCTTGCCCTTCCCTGGATGTGAGGGGTGTTGTCGGAGGTGGGCAGCGGGCCCAATCATCCAGGTGGCCTGACCAGCCGGTTCACCAACGGAACGATCCTGAAGCGACATTTGTCAGCCAGCACCTGTCCAACCGTGGGATTGACATCTCTGCCTTATTCCAGGCCAGCTTCCAGGATTACAAGCTGTACCAAGGAGATAAATATGACGAGGACAAGAACACCTTGGTGAGGAGTGGGGGGGGAGATACCTCCTCGAGGGCCCCAATCACTAGGATTGACTGAGTCCTGTGCCAAGTACTGGCCTCTCTCTCACTCTTCCTAGTTCCACGAAGTAGATGCTATTGTCATCTTCGCGATAAGGGAATGGGCACAGAAGCAAGGGGACAATGCCAAGAAAGTTAAGAGCTGTGTCTGGGTCCTCCCCACCCCCTCCTCCACATGCATTCCCTCAGTCCCTGCTCTTGCCCATGAGGAGTCACTGTGGTCACTGTGATCACAGTGGTAAGCAAACCCGCCCTCATGGAGCAGAGTCCAGTGCTGAATGTAGCCCACCATCGGGAAAAGAACATTAGTAATAATAATAACCTCAGGGAAGTAAGGGGAGGCCCTTGGGTGGTCTGAGGTGTCTTAAAGGCTGAACCAGCCAACCATGTGGTGGGGGTGGTGGGGTTGGGAGTGGGGGGGCAGTCTTCCAGGTAGGAGGAACTACAGGGATGAAAGCTTTAAGGTGAGAAGGGCTTGGAGTGATGGGGAAATGAGGCTCCTGGGGCTAGATTAGGGAACGTGAGTGAGGTGACGAGAGCTGTGAGCTGTTAGGATGGTGACATTAGGCTAGGGAGCCAGGGAGACGCTCCCAGCAGGGGAGGTTCACAACTGCTCTCTAGCCAGCAGGTGGAGGATGGCCCGAGTCGTACCTTCTTTTCTGTTTCTAGCTAAGCAATATGTGGTCAATGGCCATCTACTTTTTCTGGGGACCAACGGAGTCCAGTATCTCCACTGGACTCTGAAGAACCACTATGTCCTCCAGGAACGTGAAGGGGCCTCACGTGAAAGTGCAACTGGCAGAGATGGGCACGCGGCAAGCCCTGGGGTCAAGCAGGTGGGGTTCTGCCCATGGCCGAGCTCACGGGGCCAGTGGGGTGGTCCACCTGTCTGAGCCACACTCTCTTCAAAGCGAGGATCATACTAGAACCTTTTCCTTGGGAGTTGTGAGAAGGAAGGCCATTGCATGAAGCCCTTCGTCTGGGGTCTGGCACAGCATAAGAACTCAGCGACTGCTCCCTGGTATAGAAGTACTGTGTGGTTCTAAAGGGGGAAATTGCAAGCTGTACGATTTTTGAGCCTGTGGCAAGTTTTCTAACACTTGAAGCTGTTAAACATGGAGTGAACTGCCTAGTGGGGCAGTGAGATTTCCATTTGAAATCATCTGAGTACTTACTAGAATGTTTAAGGAGGTCCCTATGCGTCAGGGCAAGTGGCCTGATCGAGTCCTTCCATCTCCAGGGCTTCATTAACCTTGGCATCAGTGAGAATAAGCTCTGCCTTGATCTGATGACTGAAAGGGTAAGCCAAGTCTTGGGCTGTGCTGGGGCCCACCGTTGGGTCCAGTACCCCTTGAATGTTTCTTAGCATGTGGTAGATACAGGAATGGGACTTAGGAGTTTAAGGAAGGGAGTGGGGAAAAAGCTTCTTGAATAACACATCTTACCTCCTGGCTTACTGTGTTTCGGGGTGTGCTCTGGATGGGCATATGGTGGGTAGGCTGCCAAGGGAGCCTCTGGCCCAAGTGTAAGGTTGGGGAGGTTGTCCAATACCCCTTAGTGAATTCTCTTTGTGTAACCTATGACCAGAAGATTGGGGCCTCCATTCATGAAGGGGCATGTTGCATGTTTCCCTATTCTTCTTCTGTAAGGCCCTGGGTTGTAGGGTGAACACCCATATGCATCCTAGTGGTAAGATAAGGCCTGTTGGTCTTCCCTGGTCTGGCTGTCCTCACCCTCTCTTTGTCAACAGTTGAGTCAGAGTGACATGAATGTCATTGAGGATGTCCTGCTGCAGTATCCTGATTGGTCAGGGCAACCATTGTAAGTAACTTCCAGATCTCAAGTCTCGTAGCCCCCAGATACCTGTTCTCAGGGAGGGAAGGACCCAGGGCGCCAGATTCTTGGTTGGCTGCCTCTCTATTTCTCTGGGTAACAACTTCTAGAAAATGTCTAGAGTGAAAGCTCCTCAAGAGGGAGCCCGGTGTGGTAGAAATAGCACTGCCCTATAATTCAAAAGGCCTGAGTTCTCGTCCAAACTCTCACACTTATCGTCTGCGTCACCTGGAGAGTTGATAGCATCAGTCAGTATCCCTGTGACATGAGGTTGGTGCCTTGCTCTTTGGAAAAGACTGCAGCCTAGACCTTGACTAAGGAAAGGCCCCTGGGCCTGGGCACCACACAGTCTCTCTGGTCTACCCACAGCCTGCGGGAAGAGGTGGCCCGGTTCCTGACCTACTACTGCAAGGCGCCTGCTCGGCTCGATCCAGAAAATGTGAGTCCACTTTCCAGCCTCACTGCCATCCTGGTAGAGGGCTGGATTCTTAGGGGACTCTCTGCATTTTCTAGAACCAGCAGAGGCCCTGAGGGCCAGGGCAGAGCCAAGGCCAGTGGGTTCCAGATGAGGTTCCTGGTGCTTGTCCCTCCTGGGGGGAAGGAGACAAAGGGGGTGGACCTTCTTACATGGGGACTGGTGTTTGACTTCTGCCTTCTGCGCATCTTCAGGTAGTCGTTCTAAATGGCTGCTGCTCTGTGTTCTCCACACTGGCCATGGTTCTGTGTGATCCAGGTGGTAAGTCAATGGGCCCTACTTTCCCTCAGGAAAACAGCAGCACATGGGCAATGGTCCTTAGGGAAGAAGAATATCTTGACTCAAAGGCCTTTCCCCTAAAGTGCTGGCACTTCTAGCCTGATTAGAAGATCTTCCTACTATTCTGTAGGAGTGACGGATTTGGGTCCCCATTTAATGTGGAAGGAAAACATGGAACAGTCCTCAAGGGACGTATGCCTCAGAAAGAGCGACAGTTGGAGCCAACTCATTATATGATTGGCTGGGCTTCTGGACTCAACTCCAGTACAGAAAGCCCTGGTAAACTGGCTTAGACCAGTTAGATTTCCAAACTCCTGTCTTCTCTACCACCCCTGCTCCAAAAGGCTAATTAGTTCTAGATCAAATAAGGCTGAGGGATCTGTTCTCCGTCTCCCTCTTAACAACACCCGAACAAGAGTCTCCAGTCTTAGCTCTGGCTCCACGGAAGGAAGGTACCCAGATGGTCAGTTTCACTCAAAGGAGTAGGCACTTGGCTAACTCATCAATGAGGCCAAAGGAAGGGGAAGGAAAGAACCCAGGAGCTCACCAGGTGCAGGTAGCCTGAGCCATGCAGAGAGAGGAGCGCCCTCTCTGGGCACGGACCTCAGCCTCTAATATTTGGACAGGAGTAGGTAAGACTTGCCGGATGACTAGTGCTCCACACGCTAGCGGCCCGTTTGGGTTTGTAACCTGGATCCCGAGCCGTTCATGGCAATATTCTTCCCCTTCTCCTTCTGTAGTGTTCCCCAAATAGCATTTATAAGAATGTAACTTTTATAGAGCCTGAGGCCAAAAATTAAGCCCCAAGTAGGAGGGATTGCCAAACTAACCTCTCTGTCTGTAGTGTTGCTACCGGTCTGAGGTAGAGAGACCCCGGACTGACAGCATTTTGTCTCCCTGTGCTTCTAGAGGCCTTTCTGACCCCCACCCCCTTCTATGGTGGCTTCGCCTTTAGTTCCCACCTGTATTCGAAAGTTGAGCTGATTCTCGTCCACCTGGACAGTGAGGTCAGAATGGGGCCCCTTCCCCTGCTTAGCCTACCAGGCAATGGAACATCCTAAGGGCATTTGGAAGGTGTAGGGGACCTTGCTCTCTCTCTTCCTATATAAGCGTCCGTGGGGGGAGGATGGGGAAATTAGGGCAAGGAGGGCTGTGGGACGGCAGCCCTGGGTGTGTAGAGGAGCGAGGGCTGGGGCGTAGAGGCTCTCAGGTAGGCAGTGCCCAGGCCGTGTTTGTCTTCCAGAGCACAGCTGCACATCCCCGTCTGTTCCAGCTCACTGTGGACAAGCTGGAGCAGGCTCTGCTCGAGGCGACACTTACAGTAAGGAGGGCCCCATGTCTTCGGGTGGGCGCTGCTGCCCCTGAGAGGGGACATCGTTCTCACCAAGGTGTTGTGTGCTCCTTCTTCGGAAGAGGCAGTGTCCCAGGGTCGTGTCCCCCTAGGAGCGCTGAGCCTTGTCTCTGGGGCAGCCCCCAGAGCTCCTCCTTGCTCCCCCTCTGTGGGCAGTAAAGAGCTGTATGTTCCTGATCCTACCTAAGTTGCTGAGATCCCAACTAAAGGCCTTGGGAAGGTGTCTAAAATTGGGTGTCCTGACTTGACCTTCGGCTGAACTTGAGGTAGATGTGAAGGACCTGTTGTGTTCACTTCAGTGATGTTTTTTGGTGTTTTGTTTATTTGGGGGTTTGGGGTTTTGTTTTTTTTGTTTGTTTGTTTTTTTAGGGGAAAAAGGTCAGAGGCCTCATACTAATCAACCCTCAGAATCCTCTGGGAGATGTCTACTCCCGAGACTCACTGAAAGAATACCTGGAATTTGCCAAGAGGTAGGAGTTTCAGCCCTTGAGACTAGACGAAGTCCCTGAACGGGGTTCCTGTCACTCATGGCCAAGAAGTCAGAACCAGATGTAACTGACCCCAATATTTTTATTGCACAGTATACTTTGCAAAGCTTTGTACAACTCACTGCAATTGAAGTGAAAGAAAATGTGCCCACGTACTTCAACCAAACTTTTTTTGCCATTTTTGCCTCCCCCCAGGTACAGACAACTACATAACAATTATGATCTGGTTTTGTTGCTTTTCCTCTTCTTGTCACATAACCACTTTCTCCTGGCATCCGTTTCCCAGCTACCTGGCCTGAGGTGGCGAGGAAGCCAGACTCTCAGACCCTGTGGGGTGAAGATGTGTCCCTAAAGAACCCTCATGTCCCCTTCCCACGAACACATTAACATCAGTTATCTCTGGAGTCCTGAAATAGCCCTATTGGTTAGCGGTGCTAATCTCCCATTTTCTAGAAGAAACACACTTATCCAAATTTCATAACTCTAGTCCAGACAAGTTCATGGCAGCGCATGAGGACAAAAGGAAGAATGCTGGTAGTGTGTGGGCTGGAATTTGACAGAACTAGGTTCAGATCCCTGCTAATTGAGGGAACTAACTTTGTCTCAGAAACGGGTTCTTCATCCATAAAAGTGAGATACCAGCACTGCTTCGGAGGGCTGTTGGGGGAATAAACACCATGACCTGCGTTAGTACTTAGCCCACTTAATGCCACTATTCAATCCGGACACTGGGTGGGAGCTCCTGACTATACCAGACGTAAAACTCTTTGGGACACGAAGCCCTCCCCGTTGCATTGGTCTCTGCTTGACAGCTGAAGCATTAGATGTTCTCTTGAGTATCTTTGGGTCCTATTCCTTCCTACCCCTGAGCCAGGTCTAAAGACCCCCCCTTCTAGTGTACCCCTGTTCTACCTTACTATGCCCCTTGGAAGGGTTGGATGTGCTGCCGGAGTCATATGAGTATCTGAACTGTATCCAGAGAAGCCCACGAAAGAAAAGGAGTTGAGATGAGAGGGAACCTAGATAATGTTCTCCCTCTTTTGCCCAACCTGCAGGTACAGCCTACACGTGATCATAGACGAGATTTACATGCTGTCTGTGTTTGATGAATCCATCACGTTCCACAGCATTCTGAGCATGGAAAGGTGAGTTTTTTGGCCTCAGCTGGAGTTGAGAATGCGAGCCACGAGGTTCCTGCTTTTATAGGGTGTGTTCATGGGCCATAAACTTAACGGGCTATGTGCTAGGAACTGGGGCTAAGTGCCACCGGGAGTGTGAAAATGAGCAAAGCATCCTCTTTCCTCCCAAGTGTCTTTTTGCAATTCTGTTTTGCACATGAAATAACTTGAAGGCAAGGTAGAAAGTGCACTGTCACACGTCTACATAAAGCCCCACCGAAGGTCAGGGTAGGAACTTCTTGATGAATAGTGCATAGGGAAAGAAGAGAAATAGGGCAGAACTTTCTTAAGGTTAGCGTGTGGCCCTAAGACAGGATCCCAGCAGCCAAAGCAAGGCAAGGCCATGCCTGGCAGAAGGAACAGCTTTACCCAAAGTGGGGCAGTTAGAAATAGGTGAGCACATTTTAGGAACAGTGGGTGGCCCACGTGTGTGTAGAGCTGATTGCCAAGAAGGTGGCTTTGGACCAGCTGCAGGAAGGCCATGAGCCAGGCCGAGGGGCCCAGACTTCATTCAGTGGGCACTCGGGAGCTGTCCCATCTAGTTCCCCAAGGATACCTTTTGCTGACTCCTTGGCTGTTAACTGGGGCAACTGTTTCTTGAACTTTGGGCCTCATAGGCTCTTATGTCTAGGAAGGACCTCAAGTCCATTTTCCTCTCTTGCCCTCATTGACCCCAAGTCTTCATCCTTTCAATATGTCTTCATAACCTTGATTGTACTATCTCCTTTCCAGTTTGCCCGACCCCAACAGGACCCATGTGATCTGGGGCACCAGTAAGGTGAGCCCTAGCTCCCTGTCTTTGGGTGGGAAAGGAAAGAGGGCCAGGAGGTGGGCACACCAGGGATTCCTTCCCCTACTTCTTTTCCTCTAGGATTTCGGCATCTCTGGCTTCCGCTTTGGTGTTCTTTACACGCAAAACAAGAAGGTGGCCTCCGCTGTGAGCTCTTTTGGCTATCTCCACGGTGTCTCTGGCATCGCCCAGTACAAGCTGTATCGGCTGCTTCGGGACAGAGGTAGTGAGACTTATCCCAGGCTGGGATCGTGGCTAGGCCTCATGGCCATGGGGGAGTTCCTGGGTCTGCTTGGGCCGCTGACATACCTCAGATCCACTGAGACCCTGTTTGTGCCTTGGGCTTAACGGTGGGGGGACAGGAAGTTTGAAGGTGGGCAGGATGCAGCTCAGCTCGGGCAGTAGGGCACAGAGAGAAGACAGAGCTACTGGTCTAAAACACAGATGGGCTTTCATGTTCAGCTGCTTGGGAGCTCGTGCTCTGCCTGGAAAGGGCAGAGGCAAATTGTTCTCCGAGGCTTGAAAGACAGAAACCAGTTTTTATGCAAAGGTTAATTTCCCCTCCCCAATGCCTGGCTTGCTGCAGGCAGAGATTACCAGAAAAATGCCGTGACTCCTCAAATACGACTTGACTTCATCTTCCAAGGTGGCCGAAGGAGAGCTGCCATCTGGGCAAGTTGGTGTGGCTAGATCTATGGCACCTGGATTCAGTTTCCTCCATGGATCACAAGTGAATCCTGGCTTCAGAGGAAACCTCCCTCCGCTCCCTCTATTTAATGCCATAGCCCAAACTTAGATAAGGCCCCCTTTCTTTAGTTCCCTATAACAGAGCAGATGCCAGGCTGGAGGATTTAAATGAAAAGCTGGGTTATAATGATACAAATTAATGTAATTTGATAATCTGGTTTAGAAACAATTTGCTTTCAGCTTTGGCAGGGGGAGAAGGGTCAATAGGAGAAATCCAACCAGATGGCTCCGTGCATGGTGCCCGGCCCTCTGATACATGGTGGAAACCAGGTTCCTAGCCCCTTGGACACGAGTCCTCAACCTTGGACACATGGGAATTATCTGGGGGAGCTTACAGGCTGATATGTGGGCCCCATCCCCGAAGATTCTAGTTTAGATGATTTGCCTGCATATAATCTTGGCATCAGGACTTTTAAAAAGCTCCCCACCTGGTTCTTATGTGCTGCCAGCGCTATGAACAACGGGGCTAAGTCTCCCCAAGTGTATCTAGGTTTCTCAAAGTCCACTGTGTGAGGCTCTGAGTGTCTGTCCAGTTGGCAACAGCAGCATCTATCCCACTTCGGGGGGACCCCGACTTTTTGTATCAGGGGCATAAACCCAAGCAGAACATTCCTACTGGACTATTAAAAAGGTGTGTTGGGTATGGCTTTCATCAGCCCAGATAGAACACAGAGTCCGTCTTGGATAGAAAGAGCTGGCACGAAGCCCAGGTAGGGAGCATTTGATAAGGATCCCTCTGGCAGATCTCTGCCACCAGAGCCGTGACCGCTGTCTTCCCCCACCCGTCCAGAATGGATTGACAGAGTGTACCTGCCCACCTACCGCTCCCGGCTGCAGAGAGCTCACAGATACATCACTAAGAAATTGAAGGCATTGGGGATCTCTTTTCTCAACCGTGGCTCTGGCCTCTACGTCTGGATCAACTTGAAAGTGGTGAGCTCTGGGAATGAGGCCCGGTATTCTTGGGCAGGCCTGCCTGCTGCGTCTTTGGCTCAGCTCTGTCCTTCGGCCTTCCCTGCTCCATCGCCGCTTCCTGGACAACAAGCTGATCTTGTCCCGCGGCAAGACCTACATGTGTAAGGAGCCTGGCTGGTTCCGCGTCGTCTTTGCGGATAAGCCCCTGCGGCTAAAACAAGGTGAGTGGTCCTGACCTCCCGATCCGGGCATCCTTCAAAGATGCCCCATCCACTCCTCTATCGCCCAATTCCTGGGTCTTCCTTTTTTATGGCCTTTACCAGCGTGTAGTGCCAGCCCTGCTACAGCGTCTGTTTCTACTTTCACGTCTTTGAGCTCCTTTGCGAACAGGAACCGATAGGCACTTGAGGAGCACTGTACCCTTTGGGTATCTGTTCTGTGCCTGCATTGAGCAGCGCACTGGGACTCTCCACTGAGGAAGTGGTACACTGCCCTTGTGGGGCTAGTGGTATGGCAGTAGGACTGTGGGGGTCCCTGCACGTTACACTGTGGGGTTCAGATACTCCTCTGAAGGTTATGGAGATTCTGACCTTCATTTTGTCAATTTTCTATTGCATCTCA
Source organism: Ursus maritimus (assembly GCF_017311325.1). NCBI lineage: Eukaryota > Metazoa > Chordata > Mammalia > Carnivora > Ursidae > Ursus > Ursus maritimus. Next base: position 27,874,914 of record NW_024424786.1, read on the forward strand.
CCACATGCCAGACACTGTTCTACTTCTGAGAATAGAACCATTGACGAGCGAACATTTATGTCACAGAAATACATTTTGGAGAATGGACTGGGCAAATAGAGGCAGATAGAAAACTTGATGAGGCCAAGCCAAAAGCCAGGGTACTGGATTTGATAGGAGAGCTGAAGGTGTCCGGCAGGCAGGTGCTGGGATGGTGAAGCTTAATGACAGCAGGTAGACTTGGAAATCCATCCCAGAGAAGGGAGGACTGAAATTCAGCATCCCTGAACGAGGGGCTCTGTGGTGGTCTGCCAGGATCTGGGGATGTCTGGGGCCCACCCGCAAACCCACTAAATCTTCGTTTCTCTGTCCCCGTTTGGCCCCTCTAGCCATGCACCGGTTCTACCAGGTGCTGGAGACGCAGAAGCTGGAGCTGAGAGTGAAACAACCGGAGAGTGCACAGTGCGAGTAAGTGGTCTGCCTCCCACCCAGCGGCTGCGGCCAGTCCCGTGCTCAGGGACTCCCTGACGTCAGCCTCTGGGCCAGAAGCCTGGGGTTTGGGCCTGGTGCGGTGACTGAGCCCGCAGTGGGCTCCTCCGGGAATGGGCTCCTCTGACCCAGTCATCAGCCTTCTCCAGCTGATTGTCTGTCGCTTTGGAAGCTTGGCATCTTTTCAGTCTTCGTTAGCCATTGTGTGTGTAGGTGAAATGTTTTTATGGGGGTTGGGGCAGGGGCTCACTGGGTTCTGATTTTGATGGTTTTATTTTTGTAGTCCGCATCTAATAAATTTCATGTTCTCTTAAATTCTAGGCTTGTTTTCTTTCTTTACATTCTTTGTATCGCCTCTGGGAGATGTTTTTTGTTTTTTGGGTGTTTTTTTTTTTTTTTTTTTTTTTGGTCTCTTTTAAATTCTAAGGCAAGTTGTATGTGAAGAATCTTGTCCAGGGAATTGAGAAAGGCAGGACAAAGCACGTTCTAGGTGTCAGGATCCTATGGGACCTTGCATCCCACGAGACCATGCCCACCTTGCTCAGGCGGGGCAGCGGCACAGGGTAAGGGTATAATTCCAGATGTTCCTTCTTCCAGATAAGAGTTCTTTCCACTTGCGCTTTTTAAAAAGGCTTTATTAATTAAAAAAAGTTTTAAAGTATTTTATTTATTGGAGAGAGAGCACGTGAGTACACAGGCGGTGGGGGGGGCGGCAGTGGGAGAAGGAGAAGCAGACTCCCCACTGAGGAGGGAGCCCGATGCGGGGCTCAATCCCAAGACCCCAAAATCATGACTTGAGCTGAAGGCAGATGCTTAATTGACTGAGCCACCCAGGCGCCCCTCAAAAGGCTTTTAAAATGAATCTCCAGTGATAAGCCTGAGGTCTTCTGTTTTCTTCTCTAGTGTTTTCAGCTATTCAAGTCCCACCGCCTGGGAGTTTCTCCGTAAAGCTCTTGCATATCTGCACATCAGTCGGAGGACTGATGCTATGACATGGGCCCGGGACAGACTACCACATTTTATAGATGACAAAAGAGCTTTTAGCACCAACTTATGGCTTTGGTCAGTCACTGGCTTTGTGACCATCCTCTCTCTTGGGTCCAGATTTGGTGGTTCTTGTTCTTCAATGACAATTTTTTTTCTTTTCTTTTTTAATCAACAAAAAGCAGTATTCAGGCAAATCCTGATTCTTTAAGGGTTTTTTTTTTAATACCAGACTGTATTAAAATAATACCAGACGGTGTTCTTTAGAAATTGGCTAAGACGGTAATAGACACAGGGAATTCACTGGATGAATGAGGGAGTTCATGGGACCAGAGAGAAAATGAAGATGTGAAAGATGAGAAGCTCTTGGGATCTCTGTAATGGGGGCTAATAGACTGTCTCATCAGGACACTGTCCTCGGTTGAAAGGGATGGTGCCTTCCATGGAAGGGATAGACTCTTTGTCTTCCATTCCACTCAAGATTTGAATGGTTGAGTGGAGAAAACTTAATATCTCCCTATCCATGAGCATGTTATGTCCTCCCATTTATTTAGATCTTTAATTTCACTCAGCAAGGTCTTTGTGGCTTTCAGAGCACACATTTTGTCCTACACACATCTTGTTAAGTTTATCGCTATACTATGCTTTTTATGTTCTGCTAAAGGTATTGTTAACTTCATTTTCTAATTGTTTATTGCTAGTATGAAACAACTGATTTTTGTATCTTGTATCTATCAAGAGCTTTGAAGGCTCTGAGATTATACCTAACTTACAAACGAGCAGCTTTCATGGATGCTGGCAGAAGGCATGAGAATTCTGGGTCAGAGATAAAGGACAGCTTATTACTCACAGCAGTAGGAGGAATCAGAGTATCAGCTTTTGGTTCCCCAAGCCCTAATTCCTATAAGGCAAAGTGAGGAGGACCCGCTGATGCCTGCACGTGCAGTGGGGAGTCCTGCAAAAGAGGAAACCCAAGCTTAATGATGAGCAGGAAGCCTGCCTGAACTTTGGCCCCAAACGAGACATTGTCTTTATTATATTGAGTAATAAACCTACCCTTTGCTCTAGAGGGAGACACTATTGCTATCATCCAATGCTGTTCACTCTACACATGTGTGTATATATGTGTGTCGGTACGTGTGTGTGTGTATCTCATTAAAGATAGCCTAGAACAAAGACAGTCAGTGCCCCTCCTTGTAAGACAGGCAGAGACATGAGAGACCCAGGAAGAATCCTCTCCTGATAGTATCTTGTGACCTTGCTAATAAACTCATTACTAGTCCTAGTAGCATGACAGGGGGAAGGGGAGATTTCTTTGAACTTTCAATGTATACAATCATGTTGATTGTGAATAAAGATGATTTTCCTTCTTCCTTTTTAATATTTTTAATTTTTCTGTTCTAATTGCATTGCCTAGAGCCTCCAGTACTTAAATAAAAGTAGTGAGGGAGGACATTCTTGTTCTCAATCTTAGGAGGACTGGGTCACTCTTGTTCTTTTTTTTTTTTTTTTTAAGAGGGGGGAGCCAGAGGGAGAGGGAAAGAAAGAATCTTAAGCAGACTCCATGCCCAGTGAGTAGCCGATCTCAGAACCTTGAGATCACGACCTGAGCCGAAATCGAGAGTCAGATGCCTAACTGACTGAGCCACCCAGGCACCCGACTCTTACTCTTGGGGACAATGTTAATGTAAGTATTTTTCACACCGCCTTTCACCAGATAAGAGTTGCTTCGATTCCTAGTTTGCTGAGAGTTTTTGCATGAATGAGGGTTCAATTTCGTCATATGTTTTCAACTATAACTCTAGAGAAGGCGTAATTCTTTTACGTATTAACGTGGTAAATTACATTGAACTTTTTACATAGTAAGGCAAGGTCCTATTCCTGCAATAAGCTGCACATAGTTATGATGCATCCTCCTCGTATATATTGTTGGATTTGGTTTGATATTACGAATTTTACACTGGGCAGTGCCCCTCCCCCGGAAAAAGAATTTTATATCTATTTTCATGAGGAGTATTGTGCTATAATTTTCTTTTTAGTAATACATTGTTGGTTTTGGTATCAGAGTAATACTGACCTCATAAATGTTTTTGGAAATCTTCATCCCTCAATTTTCTGAAAGTTTGTGTCAAGTTAATTTTTTTTTTTAATTTTCAAATGTTTGATAAAATTCACCTGTAAAGCCTTCTGTACTGGAGTTTTCTTTATGGGAAGGTTTTTACTCATGAATTTAATTTCTGTAACAGATATAGGGCGATTCACGGTTTCTATTTCTTGTGTCAGTTTTGGCAACTTGTGTCTTTCAAGAAAATTTGTCCATTTGAGTTCAATTCCTGAGAATGTTAATGGTCCAGACTGACCCTGACCTTCGAGGTCCTATCAAATATGTCCTTGTTTCCCACTCTCCACACTCTCACTAGCTGACTACGACTTACCGTTCAGAACTCAGCCATCATTTTGTAAGTGTTCACAGCAATTGTATGTGTGTAGGGCTTCCTGTGTGGGCCCAGTGCATGTATTGGGGTTGGGGGTGAATCTCCTTGCTGCTTGCTTCCATGGCACCCAGTAATCTCTTTCTTAATAGTTCTCCCATTTGTATGCCTGCCTTCCCCATCAACCAGAGGCCCACTGTTTGTTTTGCTTATCATCGTATCCCAGCACTTTGCAGAGATCTGACACAAAACAGGCATTCAATAAGAGTACTTATCAGAATTAAATAGAATAGGACTTAGATGGAGAGAACTGGCTTGTTTTAGAGAACATAGCACAGAGGACCAACGAAGTCATGAGAGCTGCTGAAGGTCACAATGTTCCTGGCAAGGCCAAAGCGAAGACAAGAAGTGGAGTGGTTAGAAGACTGCCAAGTCTTCCCAGCCCTACTTGTATTGAGGGATCCCGCTTATTTCATGGGGAACGGAGACTTCTACTCAAGGCTCTGCGTAGGCTGGGGCCTGCGTAGCCTAACTCACTGCTGAAGCCCCAGAATGCATAGGGGTCAACTGGCAGAGTTCAACAAATGTCCCATGGAGCGAAAGGAGAATTTCAAAGTGGAAAAACTATCACGGGGGAAGGATTTTTAAGGATGCCTTCTCTTTAACCAGGAAAAGCTTTTCCATGGGTGCAAGCAGGCAGACGTTTGCCAAGTAACCTCCCGGGGCTCTAACTGCTTCAAAATCGGGAAACTGAGGCCGGGAGGTAGAGGAAGGCGCCCCTACGTGCCAGCCCGGGAGACCAGGGCCCGCGGGCCAACCCTTCCCCGCGGAGGCTTCTCGGCCTCTGCTGCGCCCGGGCAGGGGTCGGCACGGAGGCGCGGAGGCGGGGGTGGGCTCCCGAGGTCAGGAGGGCCAACTGGTCACGCCGGGGCGTCCAGGAGGCCGGGCGCCGGAGGAGGGCGGGTCCGGGCAGCGGAAACGGCCCGGGGCGCACGGTTCCCCAGCGCCGGCCCGGAGGGCTGCGGTCCCGCTCTGCCCGGCAGCGCAGCGGGGCCTCCGTGCGCGCGGGCTCCGGGGATCGTCCGCAGGCGTCGGCGCTTGCGTCCCGCAGCGGGCCCGGCTCGCACTTCCCCGTCCCGGAACCTCAGCCGTCTGCAGAGTCTCGCGAGGCTCAACCTCCGTCCGCTGCGTCCGCCCCCGGCGCAACTCCGAGGCCCGGCCTCAGGGCGGCCGGAACCGGGGAGCCTGTACTCCCGCTCGGCCTCCGCCGCGCCGCGCTGCCTGTCCGCGCCTGCGCTGTCCCGGCTGGGGAGCGAGGTGAGCGCCAGGAAGAGCCGGCCACGGGGGGCGGGTGCCTCGGGGAGCCGTGTTTACCCGCGGGAGCGCCCCGGGGTGGGGGTCGGGGCTGCTGGCTGGCTGTCCCCTGTCACTTGGCGTGCGGGCCAGCCTCAGGGCCCGGCACCTCGGCGAGGAGCGAGGATAACCTATTTTACTGAACTTGAGCCACGAGCCAGGATTGGTTCTAAGCGCTTTACCTACGGGAACTCGGGAACTCGTCCGTGTATAGCCTCCCTGCTCCCCTGCGGTTTTACGCGCGCTCTGCAGAGGAGGAAACGCCTAGAAAGCGGAGGAGCGCACTGCCGCGGGCAGGAGGACCCCACCTTCTCCTGGCACCTCTGCTTCCCTCCACCTGGCGGGAAGCCGGTCCCTGGAGCTCTGCCGGGGTGCTGCCCTTGGGAGACCCCCAGTCGCCCTCCCCTTGGGCCGCACCCACCGTCCGCTCTGATCACCAAGTACTCTCCTGCCCTTTAGCCCTGTGGGCATCAATCACTGCCAGACCCCTGGGACTCCGGGATCTTTCTGCTTAAGTCAGAACATTTTATCCTGGTGTTTTGAAATTGAGGTCAGCAAGAATGGAAAAAGAACGTTGGTGACCCCTGAAGCTGCAGACTGAAAAATTCCCATAAATGTAAAACAAGGGAAAGCGGCTATCCCTTACGTCATATAGAAGTAGCAAGCAGAGCCCCTGGCCCTGAATGGATCCTTCGTAGAATTCACTTGAAGCCACTGCACACCTGGTTACAACTAGTAAGGGATCCAGGCAATGGTGAATATATAAACATAGAGGAAGGGGCAGACAGAGAATGGGAAGGACCTCGTGACTCCCAATTCAGTTTTGCTGCTGTGAAGGCTGAATTCAGGCCCTGAACACTTTTGTCCTTTTGCAGATGTTCACTCTGCCTCAGGAGGAATCCAGGGCACCTGCCCCCTGTCCCAGCCCAGCCTCCACACAGGACCTGGACAGTAACTATGGGGATGGTCTGGAAAGAGAACGCTCCAGAAAACCGGACTGGAAGCTGCCTGAGTTATGTGACTCCACCACCATGTTGTCCCCGGACAGCTCCTACCTGTCTTCTAGAGGACGCGTCATTAAGTGGTTCTGGGACTCGGCAGAGGAGGGCTACAGGACCTACCACATGGACGAGTACGATGAGGATAAGAACCCCAGTGTGAGTGAGACCCCTGCCCCCACTGGACCCCAGGGGAGACTGCAGGGTGGGGTGCCCTACCTTGACCGAGAGCTTGTTCTAAATGCTGGGGTTACATCCATGAGCGAAAGCGAAGTTCCTGCCCTCATGGAGTTTTTGTTCTAGTAGGGGAGGCAGATGGGGAACAGACGGAAAAAAAAATCCCTGTAATACATGGTGATAAGTGCTGTAGAGAAAATAAAGCAGGGTGAAGAGGATGAGGAGGACGGGGCGGTCTGGGGATGTTGCTGTTTTATGTAAGGTGGTCACAGGGGCCACTTTCCTAAGGTGACGATTCAAGTGGAGGCCTGAAGAAAGTGAAGGACTGTATTAGTTATCTGTTGCTGTGTAACAAATTACCATAGATTTCAGCAGCTTAAAAGAAACGTCATAATTTCTGGGGTTCAGGATCTGGGTGGGTGCCTCGGGCTCAGAATCTTGTGAACTTGCGGTGAAGCCAGGGTTGTGGTCGCATCTTAGGCTTGACTTGGAGGGGGGCAGGGGAGAGGATCGCTGCCAGGCCCGTTCATGTGGGTGTTGGCAGCTCCAGTCCCTTGTCACACGGGGATCTCCGCAGGACTGCCTCATGACGTGGCAGCTGGCTTCCCCCAGGGCAGGCGATCCGAGAGAGGAGACACCGGGAATACCCAGGATGAAAGCCAGGGACTTTATAACCTATGCTTGCAAGATGTCACATCTGCATATCCTGTTCATTAGAAGTGGGTCCTAGGTGCAGCCGGCACAGAGAAGGGATTACGCAAGGGTGTGGATACCAGGAGGTTGGGATCGCTCACTGGGAGCCATCTGAGAGGCTGCCTATCATAGCGAGCCCTGCGGATACCTGGGGGGGATGTTCCGGGTAGAGGGAACGGCTGATGCAAAGGCTTGATGAGTTCAGGGGACTGCATAGGGGCCCCTGTGGCTGGAGGGAAGTGCGACGGGCAGGAGATGAGGTCAGAAAGATCAGGGGTGGGCTGGACAGGAAGTCTGTGGGGCATGATGGGGCGGGGACAGGCTCTGGTTTTGGACAAAGCTCGGTGGAAGGTGTTCGGAGGATTTTGGTTTTCAGAAGGTGCCTTGTTCTTAGGCTGCTGTGTGGAGGTCAGGGTGAGTGTGGGCCAGCAAGGAAGGAGGGAAGCCAAGGCAAGTAGGGAGACAAGAAGCTCCGGCAGTCAGACGGGTCTTAGCCGTGGAGGTGAGAAGTGGTCGGGCCGTACGTGTATTTTGAAGGTACAAGTGACAGGATTTGTGGACGGACTCGCTGTGAGCAGAGGGACGTGCTGGTCTGTTCCTCGGGAGTGAAGGAGCACTGCCTTTTGTTGTCAGAATCTTGGCTCATTCAAGCTCTGCTTCTGCCCCCTCCCTCCTTCCTCATTGCCCCCATACGTCAGCGGTCAGGAGTTACAGCGCGTGAGTCTCTCTGGGGACTCTGTGGGACGGCTTGAGTTGTGCCTCCCCCTCCCGCTCGTATGAGACGGTGCCTCATGGGGTGGGTGTTGTGCAGTTGCACGGGGCCTCCCAGGGGAGCATTTGTGCCAGCCCCGGAGCCCTTCCTGCTCCACATGTATCCTTGTTTCCGTTCCTAGCAGAGCACTGCTTTACTTAGTACCTTCTTTTGTACCGTAAACATGGATCGACTTCTACTATCCCTGGTGTCTCCCGCATGCATCCCCTTCAGGGACCTTCCCATCCAGTGGGGAGATAAAGCATGTACGTCTGTCCTTGTGACCTGGAAGCAGAGAGTAAGCAGTGCTCTAAAGGGGGACAGATCAAGAGCTTTGGGTTCCAGAAGAAGAAAAGATCCTTTCTAGGTGGGGCTCTGGGGAGGCTTCCTGGAGGAGATGACATTTGAACAGAGCTTTAGAAATGGGAAGATGGGACCAGGGAGCTGAGTGGAGGTGGGGCTCGAACAAGGGCAGGGAAGGGTGTTTGGAAGGGCAGGATCACTCCTGCTTTGCTTTTCTGCCTCGGTGTGCATCTCAGGCCTTCCTTCGGGACCCCTCGGCTGTGCTCACCCTGCCTCTGTATCTCTGTCTCCAGGGCATCATTAACTTGGGCACCAGTGAGAACAAACTCTGCTTTGACCTGCTGTCCAGGAGGGTAAGTCCCAGTGCGCCCCTGCGTGGCATCAACAGCTCCCTGTCTGCTCTTGGACTTCCCTGGAAGGCTTCCCTGACCAGAGCCTGCTGCTTGCCTCTGCAGCCCTGGCCTGAGAGTCAGTAGACCCGGTTCCAGATCTTCCTCAGGGACAACTTTCTCTGTGGTCTTGGGCGAGTCACTTCCCTATTCTGGTCCTGCTTCACCTCTTCCCATACTCAGACCCTCTTGCTGGCTGGGTCCTGCTGTTGGGGGGGGGCCACACTGGGGTGTGGTCAGCATTTAACAACTGCTTCTGGGGTAGGGAAGACTCTGATTTGTAGCTTTTGCCAATTCCCGTAGTGTAAATACTCCCACACTCCCACCACGGCAGCTGAGTCTCAGGCCATGGCTGCGGATGTGTCTCCCAAGGCCCTGACTCAAAGTTCGGGATTGTAGAGAGAGTGACGCCTAACCCAAAAGAACTTATTTCCGAGGGTGACAAATCCAAGACCTAAGGGGAGAGGGGTGTAGGAAGGGGGCTCAAGATGCGTGTTCTTTCCAGCCAGTTCCCTGCTGCACTGTCCGATAGAAGTAAAACATTAGCCACGTGTATAATTTAAAATTTTCTGTTAGATAAGTAAAAAGAAAATGGTAAATTCATCTTAGTAATATATTTTATTTAGCCCCACATATCCAAAATAGGACCATTTGAACATGTCATCTATCTAAAAAATTCAGGTATGTTACATACTGTTTTCATATCAAGTCTTTCAAATCCAGTGGGTCTCAGTTCAGACTGGCCGCGTTGCAAGTGCTCAGGAGGCCCACGTGGCTAGCGGCTTCCTGCTGGACGGCGCAGCTCTCTGGGCCGAGGGAGAGACGGAAAAGGCTGGAGTTACATACAAGTGGCTGCAGGCCCTTCTTCTTTTGGTCCACTCCCCAAGACTTCTGCCTTTCCGTGACATTGTGTCTATGATGCCCTGGGAGTTACTAACCCAGCACCTGGTCGGGGTGTAGACGGTGTAGAAACGGCCACACTTTCCAAAGCGTGAGGTTGGGCTGAGTCTGCAGGAACACCGTGGCCTGAGTCCCTCCAGAAGTTGGAGCCAACACCAAGGTGATGGCACCCAATTTTGGGACCCCTTCCGTCACCCCAGGGAGAAGCTGAGTAGCATGGTCTCCTATCACTGCCTCTACAAATCCACCCCTCTGGGTTATTTGTTTATTTATTTATTCAAAAAGATTTATGTATTTGAGAGAGAGAGCGTATGCAAACATGGGGAGGCGCCGAGGGAGAGAGAGAATCTCAAGCAGACTCCCTGCTGAGTGCAAGCCCGACATGGGGCTCCATCTCACGACCCTGAGATCATGACTGGAGCGGAAATCGAGAGTCAGATGCTTATCTGACTGAACCCCCCAGGCGCCCCCACCCCTCTGGGTTTTTTAGATGGCAGTGTTGTATAAAGAGCACTGGATTAGGAGTCAGACCTTCTGGGTCTTGTCTCTGCTCTGCCACTTGCTAGCTCCGTGACCTTGGCTGAGGCACCTCACTTTTTTGAGCCTCGGTTTCCTCATCTGCAAAATGGGCAGGGGAATGCTGTGCCTGTGCCGCCTCTCTCCTGGTTTCTGTGATGAGCCGACCCAGCCCAGGCTTTCCTGGCCCGGGTGCTGTGTGGATGCGGGTGGAAGCGCCGGCAGCTCTTCCATGGTGTGGGTGGCCCTCAGCCCCGCTCTTCCCTCTGTCCCCAGCTGAGTCAGAGCGACATGCTGCGGGTGGAGCCGTCCCTGCTGCAGTACCCTGACTGGAGGGGACACCCGTTGTAAGTAGCTGCCGTGGGCCGGTGGTTCTCAGCCCCGGACGGTCTTGCTCCCCTGGGGTCATAGGGCATCTGGAGACACTTCTGGTTGTCACAACTGGGAAGGACTGTTACTGGGTAGAGGCCAGTGACGCTGCTAACCCTCCTACAATGCCCAGGACAGCCCTAGATAATGATCCCGCCCCGAATGTGAATACGGCAGGTGGAGAAAGCCAGCCGTAGGCCGAGGGCCAGTCCTGCAGGCCCGGCGATCGTGGGGTCTCCCAAGTGTGTGCAGGGAACTAGCGCCTCTGCCAGGCCCACCCCAGCGCAGAAGCTCCCTGGCTTGGCTTCCCTGGGTCTGAGGCATGTGGGGGGCCTGCAGGCGTGGGGTCCTTGTCCCTGCTCTCTCAGTAGTTTTAGAGGAACCAGAGTCAGCTTTGGACCTGCTGGTGAGGGGGTCTTCCTCCCGGTAAGGTGGGACGTGGTAAATAATGCCTCTTGGAGTTGGTACTTCGTGAGTACTTGCTGGGGGCAGCCGCTGTTCCAAGGGCTTAGTGGCCAAGCAGGACTTGATTCCAAAGCTCGTGTTCCTGTAGTAATTAGGGTGGTGGGCCCTGGAGACAGCCTGGACTCTGCCACTTACCAGCAAGTGACTTATTTCCTTCAAGCCTCAGTTTCTTTGTCTATAAAATGGGAATAATAATAATAATAACATCCTAGAGTTGTAAAAAGATTCAATGAGTAAAATTCTGCAAGTAACTCCTGCATAATGTAAATGCTTAACGGATTTTAGCAACAATGACCCTGACGTAGTTATTGTTGTAATAGCATTGTTATTAGCTGGATGTACATGTAGACGGAGTGTTACTTTTGATAGCCCCTGTGGATTAGGCCTGTGGATTAGGCGGGACGGGTGTCCTGGAACTACAGAGAATGCAAGTCTGTGTGTGTGGGGAGTGGCGGGCCGGGGGGCTGGTGGGCCCTGCGATGTGGAGGCCACGCTGACCCCACCGCCCTCGTGGGAAACCAGAGAAGGTTAATGGCGTCTGTGTGAAGATTCACCGGAGGAGCTTTGGGGTGGACCGTGGGTTGGGGATCCTCTGACAAGTGCTGCCCATCTCCCTGTCTGATCTCTAGCCTCCGGGAGGAAGTGGCCAGATTCCTGTCTTTCTATTGCAAGAGCCCCGCACCCCTTAAGCCAGAAAATGTGAGTAAGCCCCCTCCTCTGCTCTCCCCTGCTCTTCTGCCCACCTCCCCCTACTTTGGACTGGGCAGGGGTAGCGTGGGCTTGGGGTCTGCCCTTCGCTCAGTTTTGAGCTGTTTGCAGGTGGAATTAGGACTACTCCCTCCCTTCGTCTTCCCCATCCTAGATATTTAGGGTATAATTTGGTTACAGTTTCTGCTCCAGTTTGTTCTATGGTCCGCCGTTGCCTCCATACCTTCGGACAAGGCTCTCCGAGTGACCAGCTCCCTCTTCCTTGATTTGTTGATCTAGACCAACATCCTTTGATCTGGTCAAAGAATAAGCCACAGATGCCCTTGGCTGTTAGTAGGAGAGGCCTTGGGCTTCCTCTGGCGGCTTTGCTGTGACGGAGCCACAGAGGCCACCAAGTGGGGCCCAGCCCCCCCTCTACACCAGCCTGGATGCAGCTGTAGGTCCTTGCTCCCTCCCGGACGGATAGTCATCTTTGTCACATGGCCGTGTCACCCGCAGGTGGTTGTTCTGAATGGCTGTGCCTCTCTCTTCTCTGCTCTGGCCACCGTGCTGTGTGAGGTGGGGGGTAAGTGACCCACGGCCTGCTCAGCTTGGGGGCTGGCCTATGCCTGCAGTGTCCACAGCTGCATCAGAATGCCTTCGGCCATAGTAGACTACGGGACTGCAGGGGGCTTAATGAGTGGCTTGACAAGATACCTGGATGTTGGCGGTTTCAGGGGAGGTCAACGTGATGCCAGGGTTCAGGGCTGGTCTCTGTGACGACCTTGGTCTTTACTCTCACTTGATGGCTGGCACACCTTACACGACCATGGGTCCTAAAGCGGGGAGAAAGGGAAAGGTTGTGCCTTGCCCGTGTCTTTGTTTTATTGGGAGGCGGCAAGGGAGATAATCTTTCCCAAAGAACGTCCCAGCAGAGCTCCCCTATGTCTTGCTGGCCAGAACCGCCTCACAAACCCATTCCCAGAGCAGTCCCTGGCAGATGGGATAAGAACCACAGTTGACTTCAACCAAACGTGGTTTGTCCCCAGGGGCTGGAGGAGGCCCTCCTTCCTCGGACTTACTGCTGGTCATCCCTGGGAAATCTGGTGTTCCCTCAGCCAGAAAATCGGACTGGCTGTTGAGTAGGCAGCCAGCAGCGTCTGCTACAGGAGCCATGGTCGGACTGAGAGCCGGTCACGGTCAGGGGTTATTGTCACCAGAACAGAGGCCCACTCACGCCAGCTTTGCTAGCAGTGATTATATGGGTGATGTTTCCTGACCACGTGCTGTGATGCAGGCACTGGCCTAGGGTTTACAGACAGGCTCATTCAACCCTCACTTCTCCCCTCCGAGGTAGGTCCTGTGCCATCCGCATATCCCAGACGAGGACATCAGGGCACAAGGGGTTAAGTGACTTGCCAAATTCACAGAGATAGGAACCAGGATTTGAACCACAAGAAGATTCATCGCAAGGATAGGGTGGGTGATTTCCTACCCATTCTCGAACAGTCAAGAACGGGATCAGTGTCACACTCTCCACCTCTCATGGGGATATACAGTCCCTCCTCCTCCCCTTTGTAAATGTAAACCTCTCTCTGGACCTTCGTCAGCTCCCATATAGCCCAGGGCAGCTGCCCCAATTCCACCTGCTCATGACCTTTCTGCTTAGGTGCACGTTCTCACCTAATGAGCGTCTGTGCGTCCTGGAGCGAAGTGAGAGAGAGCACATGATGGGTTTCTGGCCAGCCAGGGCCCTGGCGCCCTGGGATCCCTTGTTTCCCTCCGATCCACTCCCCGTGGCTGGGGTAGGGAACATGTGGGATGAAGCTGCCCCTTCCAGAGCTGGGAGTGGGGCAGACCAGGGGAAGGGAGGGCAGCTTGACCACACATCCTCTTCAGAACTCAGGGAATGCCTGCCTCTGCATTAGGGTAGACCTTGGAGGTCGTCAGCCTCCCCTCCAGAGCTAGAATCTTCCACATGACATGCCTCCCCACCAGATGGCCTCAGCCTTGTGTTTGAATGTCCCCAGGGAGGGAGAATCCACTCCTGAACACACTATCTCTGGGCAATTCTGTATGCTGTCACATTTGTCCATTTGTCGAGGCCAGATCACCCCGCAGCTTCAACTCACTGGATCCCGGTCTGTCCTCAGAGTAAGCCAGCACGTGGAGTGCTTCCGAGGGATCCTCTGAGGTTCAATGTCCTCATCGGTGAAGTTAGGGTGACAAGAGTACTGACGTCACAGAGCGATTGTGAGGATCGATTGAGATAACACACAAATGCACGTTGAGCCCAGTTCCCAGCACGTAGTAAGTTTTCAGTAAATGTTAGCTCCTGGTGATCAGAAAAGGGACACATCTCAGTGGATCCAAGTGTTAGAAGGAGCTTGGGAGTTGAGAGACGGAGTGTACCCCTGGTGTTCCCCCAAGGACCTGGAAGGCTGGGAGGGGCGTGGAGCCTGTGGACGGGAGGACTGGGGCATTCTGTCCAGAGGGTGACAAGCCCTGACCTATTCCTGCCCTCAGAGGCTTTCCTGATCCCCGCCCCTTACTATGGAGCCATCACACAGCACGTCTATCTCTATGGCAACGTCCGTCTGGTCTGTGTCTATCTGGACAGTGAGGTAGGAGTTCCAGAGACTCCAGGTAGGACCCAGGCCTTCCTGTAGGGGAAGACTTTCCTCTCTCCAAATTTGAGGGCAGACGTGGGAGGAAGTCCATGCTGAGAGCTCTGGGGTCATGGCTGCAAGGGGAGTAAAGTCTTCTGTTGCCCATGACTGTCCATACCTGGGTTCCCCTGGGGCTCCCTAGGTCCCGGCTCTGAGATCTTTGGGGTCAGTGTAGAAGCCAAGGGCAGCCCCAGGGAGACTACATCAAAATGGTGGGGTGAGGATGGGACAGAGCAGACCTCAATGTGTAAGTTCTTGGGCCCCAATCAGAGGATCTCTGGGGCCTCTTTCCGACTAAGAGTGCTGAGGTGTGCCTGATGTGATGGGGTGGGCAGCAATGAGGGGAATGACCCTGCCAGTGTTTTTCAGAGACTGTTCTAAGGAGTGTAGCGATGACAGGTAGGAGAGGCCCCAGAAGCTTAGGTTTTCGGGATCACTGAAGTTGGCTGGTAGCTTTTCTCCATCTTTTTCTAGGTCACTGGGCTGGATACACGCCCCTTCCAGCTCACCGTGGAGAAGCTGGAGACGGCCCTGCAGAGAGCTAACTCTGAGGTCTGGGGGTCAGATAAAACCCAAGGCTGGGAGGGGTGGGCCTGAGCAGGGCACAGACTTCCTGTGGCCCATCTCATCCTGGGAGTGGGGTTGGCACCCCCTGAGGGGCTTGGGGTGTCAGATGGTCACAGGGAGCCATTCTGTCAGGAGCCCATGGAGAGTCTTCCCACTGGAGAAAGACTGAGACCTCTTTGTACAAAGAGTCAACCGGGGAGCTCCATTCACACACCCAGCCCCGCTGCGCCCGAGTTTGATTCAGGGGGTCAAGTGTGGAGCGCAGTGGGTGGTAGTCCAGCAGTCTCCCTGGTGATTCGAGGACGTGATTCCCCTGTCACTTTGAGGGCACGTCCTAGAAAGGCAGAGACACGTACTACTCCCGTGGTTCCTTTCCAGTCCATGGCCATTACGGTCATACGTGCCTCCTGTAGGAATTCTTAAACTGCAAACCCCAGCCCGTTATTCTACACAGAGGCAGCCTTTCCTGGCATTTGGGCCTATTTGCCTCTGGGCTTTGTTCTCTGCCTCTGGTTTCTTTCCCAGTCGACACATATGCACATATGGATATCTGCTGCCAGATATGTAATTCTCTGCCCTTGTCCGCTTCACGTTGGGTCGTGAACACATTCCCATCCCATTTCCCCGGGAGCCTGCCCCTCCACCAACCCCATTCAGTGGGCGCGTGTGGCTCTGGCCTTCAGGAGGAGCTGAGCGTTTCCTGTCCCACTGATGGTTTCAGGGTGTGAAGGTCAAAGGTCTCATCCTCATCAACCCCCACAACCCTCTGGGCGACATCTACTCCCCAGGAGAGCTGCGGGACTACCTGGAATTTGCCAAGAGGTGAGGCACCCCATGGTCACCCCACAAAACATCTTGGCAGACCAGGATATGGGTGCAGGCTTTGGTATGATTCTCCCACCCTGTTCACTCCGTTGTGGGCTCCCGCCCGCGTTGGCCCTTCCCCGCAGTGCGGTAAGGGGGCAGGGATTTGTGGGGTGCTAGTTCTCCCTCTCCCTCTCCTCTTTCTTAAGGTACAACAGCTGTCCTTTATTGTACCCCCCAGGGGCCAGGTACCCTGCTGAGCTCTTCACGTGCTCTGTCTCCTGCCATCCTACCAGTCACCCTCTCAGTCATCCCACGGTCCTTATCCCCAGGTTGCTGAGCCTCAGAGTGAGGAGTGGAGCCAGACTTGAACCTGGGTCTGTCTGTACACACCTGTTTTGCACTCAATTGGGCCCTTCCTCTGTGGAGGCGCCCGAGGCCTCCGCCTCTCCACAGTGCTTCAGAAGCCCCACTGTCGTCTGCTTTGTGTGTGCGGCTTTCTGTGTGAAAATTCAGACACAGGAAAGGTGTCTCTGGAAAAAAGTTTGGTAGCCCTGGGCGTGACCTTGGTCCCGTTGGATTTCTGAGTCATTGCTTCCCCACCTTGGGGACTTGCTACTTGGCTGCAGACCAAGCCGCCTCCTCCCCGGCTCCACCCCTCCAGGCACGAGCTGCACGTGATGGTGGATGAGGTCTACATGCTGTCCGTGTTCGAGAAGTCGGCGGCCTACCGCAGCGTCCTGAGCCTGGAAGGGTGAGGCTGCCCTGCCACAGCCGACTCTGCCCACCCCCAGTCCCCTGGCCCCTCACGGCAGTTCCTCTTCCATCCAGCTGGTCCCACTGTCCTCAGATCCCCTAAGGAGAAGATGGGAGGGCCAGGCTACATCAGGGCTTTTCAGATTGTTCTGTGGGGTTTCTGAGAGCTCCAGGAGGGGCTGGGCCGTAGGATTCCTGGGGGTGGGGGGGCTGCGAGGGTGGGAGCTGGCCTCCTGCGCTGTTCCCCTCATCTCTAGAGCAGCTTAAGCTCCATCCATCCATCCATCCATCCAATCACTCACTCATTCAGCAAACCCTTCTGCCGCCCCAGGCATGTGCCAGCACTTCTAGCTGTTTGGGCTTTTTCGTTAGATTTAGTCTGAGCCAAGAATCTGTGGCTGAAACAGCTCTGGAAACTGTTGGACCAGATCACCTGTAAAGTCTATAAAGGTGACATTGAGAGATTCTAACAGCTCCTGGTCTTTGTTCAGAGCTTTGGACCCTGCGAAGTCCTTTCCAGTGGTTCTCTCAGCTGGTCCTCACGAGGCTCTGCCAAGTAGATGGTTGTTGTTTGTTTATGGATTAGGAAAGTGAGACGCAGAGAAATAGCGACTGTGCCAGACTCTGCTCGGTGCCGGGACAACAGTGAGCGAGAAAGAAAGAGGTCCCTTTCAGGTGGAACTTTTATTTCTAGCCAGAAAAATCATTTTAAAGATTTTTTCTTATTTGAGAGAGAGAGAGAGCAGGAGGGAGAGGGAGCGAGAGTCTTAAGCAGACTCTGCACTGAGGGCAAAGCCCGATTCGGGGCTCAGTGCCACAACTGTGAGATCATGACTTGAGCTGAAACCAGGAATTGGATGCTTAACCGACTGAGCCACTGAGGCACCCCCAGAAAAAATGTTTTAGCAGCTAAGTACACAGTCATTTGATTGTGGCTCTGATAAGTGCTAAAAAGGAGAAGTCTGGGGAGACATGAGGGGATCTGCTTGGGGTTCCCAGTGGGCCCGGTACTGGGAGGTGGTCAGAGAAGGTCTGTTTGGGGAAGTAGAACTTGAGTGGAGCTCTGGATCAGGGATCGGCAATTATTTTTGGATCAGATGGCAAATATTTTAGGCTTTATAGGCCTATGGTCTCTCACTCAACTTGGCCATATAGCATGAAAGTGGCCATAGACATGAAAAAGCATGACTGTGTTCAAGTAAAGCTTTATTTACGAAAATAGGCCGCGGGCCGGGTTTAGCCTGCAGGCTGTGGTTTGCTGACCCTGGTTCTAAAGGATGTGTAGGAATTGGTGATTCGAGAGATGAGACCAGGGCTTCACACAGAACCAGAACCAAATTCATCCAGACATGTATGAGCTTTTGTGGGTCTGTGTTGCCTCCGTTCCCACACTGTGTTCTTTGCAGCTTGCCTGACCCCCAGAGGACCCATGTGATGTGGGCGACCAGCAAGGTAGGTTCCTGGCTGGCCTCGGGGGTGTCAGGGAGGTGGGAGGGCAGAGAGGTGGGTAGAAGCAGCTTCCTCCACTGCCCAGGGTGCCTCTCTCCGTAGGACTTCGGGATGTCTGGGCTCCGGTTTGGCACGCTGTACACGGAAAACCGGGACGTGGCCACTGCGGTGGCTTCCCTCTGCCGCTATCATGGCCTCAGTGGCTTGGTCCAGTACCAGATGGCACAGCTGCTCCGGGACCGTGGTGACTGCCTGGGCCTGCTCATTTGAGAAGGGGGGGTGGTTATATTCAGTTGGGGACAGGCCAGGGATCATGGGTGCTTCTCACATGAGAAGAATTTAGGGTGGTGTTCGAGAACCCCAGGGCCATGATTGGGTTCATAGCTAACTCCGTCACTTCCTGGCTGTGTGGCATATTCCTTCACCTCCCCAAACCTCAGTTCATGTGATGTGTCAGTTCGAACAGTACCTGGCATATAATAGGAACTTAGTCAACGTGAACTCATCATTATTAGCTGTGAGCACTTGAAAAAGAGAGAATAGAAGCAACAAAGGAAAACATTATCATGGAAATACCTGTTCCTGTGAGGATCTCAGATAATGAGTCTGTAATTGCCACCTTTTACCTTTTGTTGAGCCCTGCTAGGTGTTCTCATTGCACCATCACGTTGGTCCCTCCCCAGAATCCTAGGAGGCAGATATTCCTGTATTCCCCCCTAGTATTTTACAGATGGGGATACGAGGACTGGATACTATGCACCTGCTGTAACAGTTAAAATTTTAAACAATAGTGACACCATCACATGTTGGCGAGGAAGCAGAGCAGCTGGAACTCTCACGCTGCTCTGGGAATGGAAGGTGGCGCGGCCACTTTGGAAAGCAAAGTTCCTTGCAGAGTTAAACCACACTTACCAAATGGCCCAGCAATCCCACTCCTAGCTGCTTACCTTTATGGTCACACAAAACCCACTATGTGAATATTTATAGCTGCTTTGTTCACGATCACCCCCAAACATCCTTCTGAGGACGAAGGAGGGAACAGACTGGTTTGCATCCGCACAGTGGAATACGGCTCTGCAGTGAGAGCCAGGGCAGCACAGAGTAAGCTCAAAGGCATTGTGCTGAGTGTAAGAGGCCAGTCTCAAAAGGTGACATGACTGTATGATTCCACTTACGTGACATTCTGGAAAAGGCCAAACTGGAGTGACGGAGACCAGTGGTCACGGGGGAATGGGAGTGACGTGACTATGAGCAGCGCGAGGATGTTCTTTGGGGCCAGGAAACTGTTCCGTGTCCTGCCTGCAGGGGCGGGTTACACAGTTGTGTACATGTGTTAAAACCCATCAAATGGGGGCGGGGTGCCCAGGTGGCGCAGTCAGTTAAGCATCCAGCTCTTGGTTTCAGCTCAGGTCATGATCTCAGTGTCTTGAGATCAAGCCCTGCATTGGGATCCACACTGGGTGTGGAGCCTGCTTGAGATTCTTTCTCTTCCTTTCCCTTTGCCCCCTGCCCGTGCACTCACTCGATCGCTCTCTCACTCTCTCTCTCAAAAAAAGAAACATCATATCATTAAAAAAAAAAAAAACAATTAAAAAACCCTCATCAAGTGGGACACCAAACAAAGTTAATAGAAAAGCTGAGGACGGGGAGGTGAAGTTGGCCCAGGCCCCGCCTCTCATCAGTGGCCAGGCTGGGACCTGCACAGCAGCCTCTGGCTTGGAAGCATCAGCGTGTGAAGGAGCCATCTTTCCGTGAGGATCTGCACCCTCGGGACCCTGTGTCTGCAGGACTGGGAGCTGGGAGGCCAGCTATCTGGATTTCCAGTGCTTTCTACTGGACGTTGAATATTCCCCTGGCCCCCATCCACCAGCAGGAGAAGGGGTCTTGGCAGCTCGTGCCTTTTCTCTCGTCAGCATTAGACCCATGGGGCAGTGTGGAGGTTGATCAGAGATTTATTTGTTGGCTTCTCTTTTCACCCAAACAGACTGGATCAACCAGGTGTACTTACCGGAGAACCATGCCCGGCTCAAGGCTGCCCACAGCTATGTTGCGGGAGAGCTCCGGGCCCTGGGCATCCCCTTCCTGAGCCGCGGGGCGGGCTTCTTCATCTGGGTTGACCTGAGGAAGGTAACGCAGGTGGGGCTGCGGGCCGGGGGTAGCTGAAGCCTCTGCGGCAGGGGAGGGGCAGGGCTGTCTCCTCTGCAGCCTGAGCCCTTGCCACCCTCCCAGTTCCTGCCCGAGGCCACCTTTAAGGAGGAAACGCTGCTTTGGCGCCGCTTTTTGGACAACAAGGTGCTGCTGTCCTGCGGCAAGACCTTCGAGTGCAAAGAGCCCGGCTGGTTCCGCTTGGTCTTCTCAGACAAGGCCCACCGGCTGTGCCTGGGTGAGTGCCGCCCCCTCCTCACCGCACCCCTCATTCGGCCCTGCCCCCTCTCGTCCCACGTGGGGCTCCAGCAGCCTCAGCTTGCCTGTCCTGCCCACCCAGCCGGCAGCGCTACGGGGCTGTCACTTCTCCTTCCCAGGGATGCGGCGGGTCCGGCAGGTGCTTGAGGGCATATCCCAGGTGGCAGAAGAGCCCCCTTCCTGTCAGACCGAGGAGCCAAGGAGCCGGCACAGGTGAGCTGGTCTTCTGGTGACAGCAGGACCTGGTGACAGCAGGGCCTGGCAGCCACCGCCAGTCTGAGCCATTTGGGGCTGTGAAGACCGACGGCGGATGGGCCATGTGTCAGGAGGGTACCCGACGTGACCTCACCCCTGAAGAAGAACCATTCCTGGTCCTCAGGCATGGCGAGGGACTCCTCCAGCTGTGCTGTGCTTCGCCCCCCTCCCCCCCGCCTGTTAAAACTGGGGGGATCTAGAAGCCTCTGTTGTAATTTCCAGAATGAGGAGTCGTGACTGCTCCTAACCACAACCCTTCGCCCCCGAAGGTTGTGAAAAGAAAACAACATGTACCTTCTTTTGATGGCACCGTTCTTCCTCCTTTGTTGCCAGGGAAACGTGAGGAACAACACGTAAAAGAGAGAACATGCCCAAGAAATAAACAAGAGTGATAATTCCCAAACCGCCAGGAGGAAGGAGTTAATTCTGTATGTTCGGATTGTTCTCCCCACGTGGGGGTGTGTCCCCCACAGGACACCGGGGACTGGGACAGGCCTCCGCTTGGGGTGCGGAGCACAAGACCCGGTGGGGGCAGTCAGGGAGAGCTGCCCTGCTTCTGGGCTGCTCTTCCTTCTCCCTCACCCCGGCAAGGAGCTGCCTCCACTGAGCATCTCAGACCCGAGTGATCCAGCCATGACTACTGGGGGGAAGATAAGGGCTGGACTTTGAACCCAGGCTGGCCTTTCCACCCCAAGTAGGCGAAGGGCCACTCAGGCCATCCTCAGGGCTGCTTGAGCTCAGAGCCCACATGGGCTTTCCGAAGCGACCTTAAAGCTGTGTGCGGAGGACCCTTCTCTTGTGTCTACGCTCCCGTGTAGAAAAGCAGTCTCTTCCCTTGTTTCTGTTTAAGACAATGTCGGTGCAGTCAGTGTGCATTTTCTGTAAACCATGGTATTTGACCGAGGATTTCCTCTACGCTTCTGCCTTTCATCCATTCGCTCCTTCTCCCTGTCTTTCCTTGAAAACCTTCTGTGTGCGGACACCGTGCTGGTAATTTCTGTGCAGTCTAACTTCGACAATCCAGGAAGCTGACGTGATTATCCTCCACTCTAGAGATGAGGCCGTGGAGTCTCAAAGAGCTGGAATGACATTCTCAAAGTCCCGTAGGTGGAAAGTCCCAGAGCCAGGATTCGGAGTCGGGTCGGTTTGGTTGCGAATTCTGTGCTGTCTGTACCCTGCCAAAGCTGGCTCGGCAGGATGCTTTCTCTTTCCAGTCCCGAGGACCAGGCCTCGTGGCGTCATCGGCAGCACCTTTCATTGTTGCTTGGTGCCTTTGGCCAAGGGTCGCTCCTTTCTCGTCCCACTGCCAGGAAACACTGCTACTAGGGGTTGCGGATTCATTGAAGGAAAGCCTTCAGGTTTTGCGGGTCAGAATAACGGCCACACTGAGAGCCCTCTGTATCCCCTTTAAAGACCTCTGTTGCGACGCTGCCACTGTGGTTCAGGGTCCCCCACGGAAGGACCCTGTGATACATCCCAGGTAGAATTCTCAGAAGAACAACTCCTAGTTCTTCAGAGGGAATCCAAGCTGGCTTCCCGGCAGAGGCTGACCGACCTGGGGATCGGGGCCCGAACCGAGTCTGTCTGTTTCAGTCGGCGGAAGGGGGGCCTGCGATCCCAGCTGGCTGGGCTGCGTGAAGGGATGCGCTCCATATGTCTCTCTGTGGAGTCTGGGTCTGGCGTATTCTACACCCATCTCAGGTTCCCCTTTGCGCGCACCTTTCTCCCCTTGCTCGGTAAGACCGCCAGCCACGTGTGCGTGAGCGTCGCCCCGGGGGCCCCTCGGCTGCTCCGGAGGGCACTTCCTGCCCCAGGCTTCTGTGACAGCCTCATGGGGCACACGCAAACTGGGCGCTCGGCCGGATGGATACCGCTGCCAGCAGGCGGCCGCTGTGGGGAGGGCCGTTCTGACCTTCCGCGTGGCTCCTCAAAGAGTCCCGCTGGGATTGAGCCCCGGGTGCCCAGGGCGGTAGCCGGCTCTATAGCACACCTCTGGGCAGGCTTTCTTTGTCCTCCTAGACTTACTCCGATCTCACCGTTCCCTAAGATTGTGTCCAGAATAGCTGCCAGCATCAAGGCTCTGCCTCTCAGGGAACCATGCAAAGCGGGGGATACGTGATAGGTCAGCTGAATGTTTTAAGATTCATTGACATTGTTGCGTGTATCAATAGTACATTCTTCCTCTCTTTTTCGTCCCTCTCTGTAGTAATATCCCCTTTTTCATTCTTGATATTGGTAGCATTTGTTCTCTCTGCTTTTATTGTCATCAACAGTCAGCCTTGTAATGATTTTATCGAATTTGCTGGTTTTATTAGGTTTTTTTTTTTTTACAATGAACTATTACCTTTGTTAATGCTATCTAGTGTATGTTTGCTTTCTAATTTAATACGGGGTTTTTTTTGCTTATATGTGAACTATGATTTTTGTATAAAGGGAAAATGATTATTTTTTGATCCTTTCTTCTGCTTTTATGTGTTCCTCACCACTGGCCATAGCCATTGTTATTCCCTGATATAAAGAAAAAATGCGAAATGTGCGCACCTTATTGCACATAAATTTTACCTCATTAGGAAAAAGGAACTGTGAAATATTGATCTGTAGTTAATGACATGCCTTTGATAAAATATTCAGATGTAACTACTGACAGTGGCAATTTACTCTGCAATGCAGCAAAAATTGAGGGGTCAACAAGGGGTGGGTCAGTATGTGGTAAGTATCGTAAAATATTAATTACATAGTAGAGATGGTAGACACGTGGGTATTCGCGGCAAAATTCTTTCAGCTTATTTATTTTTTTTACCTTTCACCCCCTTCACCCATTTCTCTCACTTCCCACCCCCACCTCCAGCAACCACCAATCTGTCCTCTGTATCTATAAGCTTATTTTTCCAAAATTTGTTCATTTGTTTTTGTTTTTAGATTCCAATATAAGGGACATCACCCACTATTTGTCTTTCTCTGTGTGACTTATTTAGCATGATGTCCTTGAGGTCCATCCATGTTGTCCCAAGTGGCAAGATTTCATTCCTTGTTACGGCTGAATAATAATCCATTCTATGGGGGCGCCTGGATGGCACAGTTGGTTAAGTATCTGACTCTTGGTTTGGGCTCAGGTCGTGATCTCACAGTCATGAGATCGAGCCCCCGCGTAGGGGTCTTTGCTGGGTGTGGAACCTGCTTAAGATTTTCTCTCTCCCTCTGCCCCTCCCCCCTTCTCTCTCTTTTTCTAAAATAAATAAATAAATATTTTTCTTTTAAGATATATATGTATATATATATATATTTGTTTATTTATTTTTTAAAGATTTTACTTATTTATTTGACAGAGAGAGAGAGCAAGCACAAGCAGGGGGAGCAGGAGAAGGAGAAGCAGGCTCCCTATG
Source organism: Ursus maritimus (assembly GCF_017311325.1). Lineage (NCBI taxonomy): Eukaryota > Metazoa > Chordata > Mammalia > Carnivora > Ursidae > Ursus > Ursus maritimus. The sequence goes on from NW_024424786.1 coordinate 27,898,685, forward strand.
GAGCAGGGAGCCCGATGTGGGGCTCCATCCCAAGACCCTGGAATCATGATCTGAGCCAAAGGCAGACACTTAACCAACTGAGCCACCCAGGTGCCCTAAGATTTTATTTATTTATTTGAGAGAGAGAGAGTGAGCGTGAGAGAGCATGATCAGGGGGACAGGCAGAGGGAAAGGGAAAAAGCAGACTCCCTGCTGAGCAGGGAGCTGGACTCGGGCCTCCATCCCAGGACCCTGAGATCATGACCTGAGCCAAAGGCAGATGCTTAACCGACTGAGCCACCCAGGTGCCGCAAATAAATAAATATATCTTAAAAAAAAAAAACCTTGTTATAGGGGCGCCCGGGTGGCTCAGTTGTTAAGCATCTGCCTTTGGCCCAGGGCGTGATCCCCGGGTCCTGGGATCGAGCCCCACATCGGGCTCCCTGCTCAGCGGGGAGCCTGCTTCTTCCTCTCCACTCCCCCTGCTTATGTTCCCTCTCTCGCTGGCTGTCTCTCTCTCTGTGTCAAATAAATAAATAAAATCTAAAAAAAAAAACTTGTCATAAAAAATATTCCATTGTATGTATACATATCCCCTTTTCTTTACCCACTCATCTGTTGATGGATTGTTGCCATATCTTGGCTCTTGTAAATATTGCTGCCATGAACTTGGGGGTAAACATCTAGTGTTAAATCTCCAATTTGTCTTTTTTAGTTTTATAGTTTTATACAGTCAGTATTTATTGTTGTTTTAGTCAGTATTTGTTTTGATTTACCCACGAGCTTATCAGTTTCACTGTTTGCCATCCGCACCTCATCTCACTACTTTCTTCTGGTTCTAACATTCTTTTTCCTGCAGTGCATCTTTCAGAAATTGTTAGGAAGGATTTACTGATAGCAAACTCTTTCTATTTGTGTTTGTCTGAAAATGTCTTTATTTCTTATTCTTGACAGATGGCTTCACTGGGTCTACAACTGTACATCGACTACCAGCTTCTCTTATGATTATCTTATGGTTTCTGTGTTTTGGTTTTGTTCTTATTGAGAAGTCTGCTGTTAGTCTTCTTGTCCAGCTGTTACAGAGGGTCATCTCTGCCCAGTGATGGAAAATTCTCAGCTACTGTCTCCCGGATTACTGCTTCTTCATTCACTATTCCCTCCTTCGGGACATATGCTGCCCTTTCGTCCTCTGTCCTCCCTCTCTTTCAACATCCTCGTCCATCTCTTCATTTTCTCCTCAATCTGCATTCTGGGTAGTCTATTCAAATCTATACCCCAATGTATTGATTGTGTCTCATCTACTGTTTAACTTAGGCATTGAGTTCCTGGTTTTTATGTTTAGTACGTTTTCAATCTCCTCGGTCTTTTGAGAAAATATCCTCTTGTTTCTTTCTAATGTTGATATTCCATCTTTCAAGTCTTTGAGCACCATAAACTTACTTATTTTATATTTATTTCTCATAATCCAGTTATCTGTGGTTCTTGGCGGTAAAATTTGTGCTGTTTGAAGTTTCTTCTTATTTATTGCTTATTTATCATGTGCTCATTCCACATTGTGAGTTTACGTTTGTTCGGGTTTTATCTGCCAGGATCCTGGGCAGACTGTGTGGAGGCAAGACCCTCCAGTGGGGGTGTTCACGTGTCCTTCTTCAGGTGCGACTGACCTGGGTTGGTAATACTTAGTGTTACTCTCTAGGCTTGGAGCTTTCTGGACCCTGCTGGTAGGTATGAATTCAAATCCCACGTCGTTGTGAAGCCCGATGTTAGAGTCTCAGCAGAGACTCTCCTTTCTCCACTCTCTGCACAAGGCGGACAGTTTTTTGGTTGGTCGTTACTGACGTTGAGTCTGTTCTCCAGCCTTCCGCCTCAGGATCCTGTCTTTCCGTGAGCCCCTCGGGATCCACGCCCCACCTCGCATGCCCTCGTTGTCACTTCAACGCTCCGTTTTCTCACTGTAGCTTCCTTGCTGGCCCCTGTATCTTCTTTACTATTTTTGTGAGCTCAGCTACCCATCAGATAGAGTGTTCATTATATTTGATCTGGGCTCGATAGGTGGTTTCTAGTTCTCCAGGCTGCCTGCCACTGTCATTTAAGCTGAGCCAGCATAAAATACCACACAACTATTCATTCTTTCACGGAGTCCTTTTCCTTGGAGATTATGCCTTTCTCCCTTCTTGCAAACCGGCATCGTTTAAAGGAAGTGGTGAATCTGGGATGCTGCTGCACTCGAGCAGTTCCTCCTGCCCGTAACTTCACTTTCCCCTGGCGATGCCACTTTCCTGGAAAGCCACGCCTTGTCCAGCTTCCACTTTAGCCTTTTCTGACCCCATGGGTAGGCGGGGATCTGCGCGGTCTCTATTTTTTTTCCCTCTATCTTCAATGTGAGTAACAAAACGTCTTTCCACAGCCTCTCCTCTATTAACTGCTGACCACTGAGCTTTTCTACCTTCTTAGAGACTGGGGGTCCTGTCTTCTAGTTCCCTTTCCTGCTCTGCTCCGCAGTCATCCTCAGCTGCTTTAGCGTCTGTACAGCCTGTACGATCACGGCTCTGTGCTTCCTTACCTCCAATCACTTGCATGGTTTCTACCCCTGGAAATGTAGCCACCTTGTTCTAGTTACACTGGATTAAAACAGCACTTGGTCTTTCTGATGGTTTCTCCTTCTTTACATCCCCTGCTTCTCATCTGTGCTTTTGCTCGTGACTTTTTCTCTGCCTGGAATGCCCTATTCACTTCTCTACCTGCCAACATCCTAACTACCCTCCAGGACCAGCAAAGATATTAACTGTTGTGTGAAGTCTTCCCATATCTTTGCAACTGGATGTGATTGCTTTCTCTTTTGAACCCCTAGCACTTTGTTTATATTCTCCCACGCTACTTTTCACCCCCTGCTTTGCTTAATCTTACTCGCGCGTTTGTCTTCTTTCTACGGAGCTCCTCCCAGTGTCTGGGCACTCTTTACTCATATTATAGACCACTTAACTGTGTGCCAGGCACTATACATGTCTAGGGTTATAAAAAGTAAATAAGATAGGTTCCTCCGAGGCAGTGCCTAACAGGTCTTTAACACAAGAAGTCCTCGTTTAGTGAACAAATATATGATTAATGAAAAAAAATATATATATAGGGACCAGCAAAGGGACACATACAAAGTGTGTGTATACATACACATACACACACGATATATGTTTAATACTGAGAAAGACAAGAAAACAAAATACTTTCCATCTATCCAGTTATCAAATGGGGTGCATGTGTGATAAATTTCCTATCATCTTGGAGGCATGTGGATTTGGAGGGCAGAGCGATGCTCTTTTGGATGTGGAGAAGCAAAATGTGGGTTTCCCATCTCCAGAATACTCTCATCCAAATATCCCTGCATTAACTCACAAGAATATTCCTGGAATCACTTGCTGCTTGGAAGCCCCAGTCTCCAGACTCAGAATCACGCCCATGACTATTTAAGCTGTAAGCGACAACTTCCACCAGATGGCGCTATGGGATAGCTGGGCCCGGAACCGATGTCATCCTGCGGACAGTTACCTGTAAACTGAACACGTGCGGGCGTCATCTCATTAACCTCCCAGTTACAGCGCTCTGCATTTTGATTTTTTTTTTTTAGCTCCACTTATGCCTTATGACAGGGGTTTTACTGTGCGTATGTAAGGCTAGATCATGTAAATAATATAGAAAGAAACAAAACAAAAAATCTCTTTCCCCCATTTCTAGCTCCACTATTATTCCTCCAAAACTGTTCTTTGCTTCTTGGATTCCCTCCGGAAGAAAATATTATACATACGCTTGAATATAAACATCTGCATGTATATTTTCTCTCTCGTCTTTTTGCATATACATAATTTTATGGAAAAGGGACCATATTTCCTCAGTTTTAGAGCATGCATGTTAATACACCTTCGAGATATTTTTATACCGACATATATATGAATTCTCACATGATTCCATTTTAGTCATACTTTATTTTGATTATTATGCATTTTCCATAGCTTATTTTGCTTCTTTCCGGTTTTTAGCGATTATTTGGAACAACGCTGTAATGAGTATTTTTGGTAAACGCTGTTGAGAATATCCGTAGGGTAAACTCCATACAGAGGGATTGGTGGGGTAAGGTTGCCGGCATTTCACATTTGATGGATATAGCCAAATTGCCCTCCAGGAATGCTGCACGCTCACCACTACGGGCCTGCAGTTTCTTTAATTCTGAACGAGGCTGCAGGTCTTTGCGCAAGAGTTTCAGGGTGGAGCCTGAGCTTCGCGCGCCTGCCTGGGAGAAACCCTACGCGGTGCCCTGACTCCTCCTGTCCTGCAGGGGGCGCGGGCCCGGCCGCTCCCGCATGCGCAGTGCGCTCGGTGTCAGACGTCGCCCAGCCCGGTCGCCGGCGCCGCTCTCCCCGCTCGCTCGCGCAGACCCGGCGCCGGCGGTGGCGACCGGCGACTCGGCGCGATCCCTCCCCGGCGGCCGTGGCCCGCGCCCCGCGGCATGCCCCGGTGACCGAGCGCGGGGCCGAGCGGGAGGCAACCGTGGCCGAGGTAAGCGCGGGGCGGAAGGGTCTCCGCGGCCGCGGCGGCGTCGGGCCCGGCCGCCGGGTAGCGCGGGCCGCGCGGAGGCCTGAGGGCGGCGAGGGGTGATTCCACCCCCGCCGGGGCTGCTCGCTAAGTCTCCCGCTGTGGGAGCGCTTGGATCTCCGCACCGCCTGGTCCTCTGGGCCGCCCGGTGCTTTGGTGCCCACCTGTTTCCGTTGCCCACGCCCACCCCCGCCCGCTCATTTCCTCTCTCCCGGGACTCCGCAGCTGCCTTTCCCGCAGGGCCCACTCTGCTCCGGGACTTATGCCTTCCCGCTGCCACCACTTTCCCGCGACCTGCGGGGATCTGGTTCTCCTCACGGCGATTTCTAGCGCGCTGGGCTCTCCCGTGGCCTGTGGCAGCCCGTGCAGCGCAGGATGCCGGGACAGGGCTTGGGGCACTGCGCCCCCAGCGCGGAAAGAAGGCTGGGTGGGGAAGGTGGCCAGGGGTGCCCTGGCTCTGGGCATCGGCTCAAAGCTCAGAGGCATTTGGAGGTTTACTAGTGGTGGGAATCAGATCTATCTATATGGTTTTGAGACTTAAGTGATTGCTTGGTGTAACATTGGGAGCTGCTAATCTAGAGGGGTCCTTTCTTGACTCAGTGTTCTGAAGATACCTTGAAATAGAAATGTCAATTTTAATTCTTGGAAGTCAGTTGAATGCTCTAAGGACTTGCATTGGACTTGGTTTGTAAATTTCGGGGCTCAAAGGCTTTTCGCGGTAATATATGACTCAGTTTCCAGCATTCCTCACTTCCGCTGACTTAAGCCTCTTGGTTGCGTGTGCTGGTATGAATAGATAGATTTGGGTCCGCCAAGTTATGCTCCCTTTGCTAATCGAGGAGTGGAAAAGGTAGATCTAATATAGGCTTTTATAGGTAATTAGGGGAGGCACGGAGGTTAATAGCAGGGGCTCCAGAGTCGGACTGCCATCTTCCAAATCCTAGCCTTGGCATTTTCTAGTTTTGTGACATTTTGCAGGTTACTTAGCCTTCCCCTTGCACTTTCCCTGTCTGTAAAATGAGGGTAATAATAGCTTGTCACATGGCACTGTTAGAAAGATTAAATAAGTTAATACAAAGTGCTTAAAACAGATACATGTAGTAAGTCCTCAATACAGTTTAGTTGTTAGTTATTATATACATTATGTATAGTGTATATTATAGTATAATTCCCACAATCAAAGAAACACTCCCCCCCATTGGAAACTATTTTTAGGGGTGCTTAATCATCATATAACTTTAATTATAAAGAACCCTATCAGGTAAGGCAATGAATCACAGATCTTCCTGCTTTTGTTAATACTTGGTTCCTTTGTTTTCAGGCACAGCGGGGTTAAGTTACGGTATTGCAGTGGCCCTGAGAGTTCAGTTGTGAGGGCTTTTCTAAAAAGATTAAGACAAGAGATTGTGACTCAAAGCATCAGACTAAATGGATTGGATATAGCCTGAAGCACCATGGAAAGGTTTTTCAGGCACATTTTTGGAATAAATAATTCCAGGAACAGAAAATGCTTCTCATCCTGACAGTAGAGAGGAGTTAAAAGGTTTTTCCAGTGACTCAGTGCTTGACAGCTAGCCAGACGAGTCCATGTTTTGCAGGGACAGGTTTGATGTGTTTCAAGATTAAGTTTGTAGGGCTTTGCTGTGAAATTCTTGTTTCATATGGGTTATGGTGTTACGTGGAACGTTAATTAGTAGAAGACTCCTTTCAGACCTCTTCCGAGCAGCGCAGTGTCAGGGGCTTTGGACGTGGTGATGGTAGCGAATGTCCTCTTTGGATGGGAAGATTATGACTTGTTTTCTTGGATGATGGTTTTGGGGATATACATCTTTCTGTGCTTCGGTGTGTGGAAATTGACTACAAGAAAATGACAACCAGTAGAAGAGCCAGACATGCAAATACTTAATATAACGTAGCAAATGTTGGGAAGAGGTATGTGAAAGGTACGTGGATGCTCGCCAGGAAGGTTCTGTATCTCCAGAGCACTGTTTAGTAAGGGACTTTCCCCCTCCTCTCTCATCCTTTGCTTTCCTTTTTCATTTAAGGCTTTTCTCCTCCTTTTTTTTTTTTTTTTTTTTTTTTTTTTTTTTTTTTTTTTTTCGGGGGGGGGGTTGAGCACACGAACAGTGGGAAGGGGCAGAGGGAGAGAGAATACCAAGCTGACTCCTCGCTGAGCGCAGAGCGCTATAACCCTGAGATCATGACCTGAGCCGAAACCAAGAGTTAAACGTTCAGCCACCCAGGTGTCTCTCCCCTCATTTTTAAATGGTTTTACTTCACTTCAGGTGCTCACCTTATCTCTCAGCTGTTTGGCAAAGACTCGCGGGAGCTTGCTCGGGCTCTGTAGGTGTGTCTCAGAAATGTGAGTTTACATCTGGGAATAGCCCTCAGCCAGTAGGGGATGATGGGCTTCAGTGGATGAATGCCATCGTTTCCTGTCCTTCAGAGGGACAGTTCTGAGGTGTGTTCCACGTAGTTCTGCAGAAGACTGAGCCCATTCCCCAGCTCAGTGTGGTAACCCTCATGGCTTTCCATTCTTCCCTGGCTCCTCTCCTTCGTCCCTCCCTCTGGCTCTCCGGACTCCTCGTCCGCAAGCTCCCTGCTTTCCAGTGTTTCTTAGTTTGGCGGAGCATGAACTGAGACAGTCGGTACTAGAAGTGGCTCTAGAAAGCCGACCCTGAGCATGGTGTTGTAAACCTGGACCCCCTCACCCTCAGACGGCAACAAGGGCCCCCTGCGGCTGTTGATAACCCCTGGTCCTCTCTCGCATCACAGTGGTACAACTCTCGCCAGCGGTGGGCGGGCTGTGACTCAGCTGGAAGGGAAAGCACGGCTCGTACAGGAGCTGTAGCACGTGAGCAGGATGTGGACAGTGGTCGTGATAAGGCTGATGGAGCTGGCTGTCTCTTGTCATCTTTCCTCGAGCCTTGAGGTAAGGTCAGGCTCAGTTCAGCCCAGTGTGTCCTGGGTGCGACAGAAGGCGCTGTGGCAGCATCTCCCGCGGCCAGAGGCCAGACCGCGGAAATCAGGCCCAGAATGTAATCATGATTACGGCAGACTGCAGAGGAGGCTGAAGGCGCAGCCTTGGCAGGTGGCCTCTGCTGAAGCCGGGGGTGAGACTGACATGGAGATATTTGCTGGAAGCACGGAGAACTCTGAACTCCCAGATTTCCTTAGACCCTCTGGGCCAGCGGAAGTATCCACCCCTCCTTGTCTGGACACTCTGCAAAGACCTCGCGGGGTGGTACTTACCTCTCAAGATCTGCCTCGTCCTCCCTTCGGATCTCAGCATTGCCTAAGCGGGGGAAGTGCAGTCCCTGCTAGTGGACAGATGGCTTTTGTGCTGGAGTGGCAGGACTGGCTCTGGGAACCAGCAGGAGCTGAGGGCACACGTCGTGCGAGTGCATCTTGAGGATGTTAGATGAAGAGTGGGGTAGTGGTGGACCGGAAGGCGGCTTGGGAGAGGCCCTGTCGCTTTGGGAGCATTCTCTCAGGATTCGGGATTTAATGATCTTGCAGAGCAACTGGGCGAGTCCTCATAGGCTGCTGGACAGATTCCTTGAAACTTGGCCATGACCATGATCTGTACCACTGGTTCTCAGGTAGGGGTGATTTTGGCTCCCCAGGGGGTATTTGGCAATGTCTGGATATATTTTTGGTTGCCAAAACTGGGGGTTGTTTCTGCCTCCCCACAGAAAAGGCTGAGCTGGCCCGAGATGTCAGTAGTGCCAGTCGTGCCTGGCCTGTAGGAAATGAGGTGGGGGTGCTAGAGCTGTCTCGGTAGAGGGTTGAGGAAGGGATCAGAGGTAGAGGGAGGTGGAGGTTTGAAATAGATTTGTTATTTAAGGCCAGAGATGAGGCCAGAGAAACACCTGCCTTTGTTTCCGGGAGGGCTCGCTCCTTTAATTCTGGTAACAGGGACCGCCCACGGGAGGCCAGCATCCATCTTTGTGAAGCTCAGTGTGGACCGTCCCTTGTAGGCCAGAATTGACTTTAGATCTGGTTGTGGGACTCCGTTCCCAAGTGTCTGTGAGGGTGATAGGATTCTGAAGGAGCGGAGGCTGGGTGGCACTGACCTGCAGTGGCATGGTAGACGCAATCCCCACGATGGCCGATAAAGCCGACTTGCAGCCGACGTGTCTTGATCCACAGTGATGCTAATAGAGTATAGTGTCCTTAAGGGCAGTATAGATGGACAGCTAACTAGGCTGTTGCTTGACTTGTTTAACCAGAAAAAAACGAGAGCGGGCAATTAGAAGGCTGATGTCAGCTCTTGCAATGGAAGAATCACTGTTCATCCCCAGTTTTCGGACAGGATCTCAGACCCCTATCCCATGGATTGAGAGGGAGGCTGGGTTTCTTTGAAGAGGACTTTGTAACGTCCCTGCAAGTATAGACAGAGGTTCACCCAGTCCTTCCTCAAGGAACTGCAGCTCTTTGTCAGACTAATGGTACATCGAGGAAAGGATAGATCCAGACCTTTTGAGGGTTGTTGAATACAGAGTATGAGCTGATAATAGTCCCAGACAATCTCAAGCAGTAGTGGGCACCAGCTGGGAGATCAGTGCCTTGGCCTCTCATCCTTCTGAGGGACAGGTATAGTTTTTGTGGTTCTTCAAGAGTGCCTAGCACTCCTAAGAGCCCCTGTTGCCCACCTTACTGGCTGTCCCTTGTTCTGTGTCTCTCTCCCCTTGCTGGTCACTCTGGCTTTCTGAGGTCACCTCCCAAGTAAGGAAACTCCCTGCACCTCCATCCTTGTCTCTTGTTCTTTTTACCGGGGGCACAGGGGGACCAAACTATGACAAGTGGGAAGTGTAGTGTGATGCCTGGGACGCTAATGTGGGGGCATCAGCCCCTCTTCTTTCCAGCCCTTCTGCTGACCACTTGGGACTCCAGCCTGTTCATTCTCCTACCAGCTGAGCTCGGTGGCTCCAGGCCCTGCCCACACCGGCTGGTGTTCGACTCTTCCGTTTGCTTGTGTTGGCGGCTAGACGGTGTCTCATTGTGGCTATACGTGCCTTGACCGCTGATGAGACAAAACGTGGTTTTCAGATGTTGCTGTGCTGATTTTGTGTCCTCTCCTGTGAAATTCCTGTTTAAGTCTTCTGTCCGGTTTTCTCCTTTTTGTTTGTTTTGTTAGTCTTTGTTTTTATTGGTTTGTAGGCCTCCTTTATTCGGGTTGCTAGTCGCTATCGGTGTACGGATTGCAAGTCTACTAGTTTATCAATGGTCTTTTTACTTCTGTATGGGTCTTTTGATGAACAAAAATTTTTAGTGGTAACATAGAATTTATCATTTTATCTTTTTATGGTTTGCACTTCTTATATTTTGTTGTAGAGATCATTCTCTGGCCAGAAGTCACAGAGATCTCTGTTCTAAGTATTTTATAGTTTTGTCTGCCATGTGTAGTTTTTTAATCGACCTTGGGTAGATTTTTCTCCCCTCTGGCTGCTTTTAACATTTTTCTTTAGCTTTTTTTTTTAAGTTGTTTTACTTTGACATATCTAGGTGGTTGTTTTGTTTTGTTTGTTTGTTTTGGTGTAATTCTGCTCGGACTTGAGCGTCTTGAATCTGTGAGTTAATATCTTTCATTACAGTGGGAAAAACTTAGAAGACAGCTGGATTCTCATATCTACTTCTGCAGTCAGTCTTTGCAATAGCATGCATCACGTGGTCTCAAAAATGAAAGTGAAAAAATCCTGTCAGTATTATTATGAAAACAGTTCAGAGCCTTTGAAAGGGTCATGGGGACTCCTGGTGTCCTCAGACGTACTTTGAGAACCATCGGTGTGAGATTTTGATATTAAGGTTATAACTAGCTTCCTAGAAGATGGGAGAGCCTTTCACCTTTTTTTCTGGACTTGGAAATAATTTGTGTAAAATTGGAATTATGTCTTGAATGTGCAGAATTTCTGGGCCTGGAATTTTCTTTATAGGAAGACTTTTAAAATTTTGATTCAGTTTCTTTAATGTTATACAACTATTTAGGTTTGCTATTTCTCCTTGAGACAGTTTGAGAAATTATATTTTTAAAGAATTTTTCTAGTTCATCCAAGTTTTCAAATATATTGGTGTAAGTTCATTGATATCTTTTAAATACAGGCAGCATTTAAAGTTATGGTCCCCTTTTCATTCTAGATATTTTTTTGTTTTTTTTTTCTTTGTCTTGATTAATTCTAGCAGAATTATATCAAATGTCAGTTTTATTCACCTTTTTGAAAAAGCAACTTTTAGGGGCGCCTGGGTGGTGCAGTTCATTAAGCGTCTGATTCTTGGTTTCGCCTCAGGTCGAGATCTCAGGGTTGTGAGATCAAGCCCCACCTTGGGCTCTGTGCTCAACACTGAGTCTGCTTGTGACTCTCTCCCTCTGTTCCTCCCCACTGCTCGTGTGCACACTCTCTTTTCCTCTCTTTCTCTAAAATAAGTAAATCTTTAAAAAAAGACTTTAAAAAGCAACTTTTAACTTTGTTGATCTTTTCTATTTTTTTAATTAGTTAATCATTGTGTTTTTGTTTATTACTTACTTCTATTTGGGTTTATTTTGTTGTGATAGTGCCTTTTTCATAGTCTGTAACTCATGAACATTTGTAAGCTCACATGTGGATTCTATTTTTGTTCCATTAATCCCAGTTTTGTTAAATATGAAATCAGTTTTTTTTCCAAACTGTGGGTGACCCATTATCGGGTGATACGATTCATCTAGTAGGTAAGGCCAGCATTTTTAAAAAACAGTAGAATAACAGAATAGAAAAATGCAGTGTTTGTTACATGTTTTATGGCTAGTACTGTAAACTGAGGTTAAACATTGTTTTGTGAAGCATTTTTAATTACATTTTTTTTAAAAAGATGTATTTATTTATTTGAGAGAGGGAGAGAGCGCACGCACAAGTGAGGGGAGGGGCAGCGGGAGAGAGAGAATCCTGAAGCAGACTCCCTACTGAGCACGGAACCTGACATAGACTCTGTCTCAGGACCCTGAGATCATGACCTAATCTGAAATCAGGGGTCAGCCGCTCAAGTAACTGAGTCACCCAGGCGCCCCATATATTAGCCAAGTGTTTAAAAACAAAACAGAACAACTATCTTTATTCTAATTTTGATTTTTCTTCCATGGTCAGCGGTCCTCTTCCTAGGCCCCACACGTTTAGGACTTACGCTTTCATTGAACGTATATTTACAGTATATAGTTCTGTTTATCAATAACTGTATTTACTATGTACAGTATTAAATACTAACTATGGCATATAGTACACATTTAATACACAAACATATATTGGTATATATTTACAAGAAGGGTCAAAAATCCCTTTTCACTATTTCCTCAAAGCACCTCAGGGAAAGAAATAGGTGGTCCCTTGCTACTCTAACTACTTCATTTTCCTTGTGTCTCCCCCCGGAAGTAGGAGTGGGAGGAGGAGGCTGCCTGTGTCATTATGTGTGCGTCGGTCAAGTACAATATCCGGGGTCCTGCCCTCATCCCAAGAATGAAGACCAAGCACCGAATCTACTACATCACGCTCTTCTCCATCGTCCTGCTGGGCCTCATTGCCACCGGCATGTTCCAGTTCTGGCCCCATTCCATCGAGTCCTCCAGTGACTGGAACGTAGAGAAGCGCAGCGTCCGCGACGTGCCAGTGGTCCGGCTGCCGGCCGATAGTCCCATCCCCGAGCGCGGCGATCTCAGCTGCAGAATGCACACGTGTTTTGATGTCTACCGCTGTGGCTTCAACCCGAAGAACAAAATCAAGGTGTACATCTACTCTCTGAAAAAGTATGTGGACAACTCTGGTGTCCCGGTCAGCAACACCATCTCCCGGGAGTATAACGAACTGCTCACGGCCATCTCAGACAGCGACTACTATACCGATGACATCAACCGGGCCTGCCTGTTCGTCCCGTCCATCGACGTGCTTAACCAGAACACGCTCCGCATTAAGGAGACGGCGCAGGCGCTGGCCCAGCTCTCCAGGTATGTAGCACGTGTACAGACGGGAGCCAGGGCCTTCGGGGAGCTCAGGGGAAGGACGGGGAGAGGGAGTGCTTCTCCTCTTGAGCTGGCCTCCAGCTGCTGTCTCTTTCCTCGTGGGAGGGCATGTGTGTGAGTGACCGACTCGGAGCACCAAGCCAGTGCTGGAAGCAGCTCGCCTCTGTACTGGTGAAAAGCGGTCTGCCATCCGTGCTCTTGCTGTGGGCTCCGACTGTCTTGGAGTTAGAATCTAAGGATGGCTCATCTTTCATAGCTTTCCTTTTATATTGAAATCTCCTCCCCTCTTTATTACTTACATAGTAATACATGTTCACTGTAAAAAGTCTGAAAATACAAGTCAGCAAAAAGAAGCATGTAAGATTCGTTCCATGATTCTGCCTCGATGATGTTACTTCCCAGTCATTTTTGTATAAAAAATATACACATACGCATGTGTAAATACATTTTTGTGTGAAGCATGTGCATATGCACGTGTAACATGTATGTTTCGTCAAAAATGGGATTGTGCATTCTGTACTCTTGTGCTGCCTTTTTTCCTTAATATGTTATGAATATATTTCCAGATAATTTCATGTTCGTTTACTATATAATTTTAAGAGTTGTATAGCCTTCCATTTTACACATGTTCCATGATGTACTTTACCAGGCTTCTATATTCCTTTTTGTTTCTTTAACCAAATGGTGAACATTCAGATCGTTTTCAGGTTGTCATCATAGGCTCGCCTGTTGTGGCCTGTCTCAAAGTACACGTCCACCTGTTTTTTCTTTCGAAGAGCCAGGCTAGTGTTTGATGTACTCTTGGGATTTCACCCGTGAGAAGTGGCCCTAGTTGGGGTTGGGGATACTTGCTGCTTGTCATCCAGTAACTGGCTCTTGTTTCTGTTCCTTCGTAGTTGACATGTGAATTCTCATACGTGTTTCATTTCTTAAAAGGTGGGATCGAGGTACAAACCACCTGCTGTTCAACATGTTGCCTGGAGGCCCCCCAGATTATAACACAGCTCTGGATGTCCCCAGGGACAGGTAAGTGTATTTGGGGTTATCCCTGTGTTGGGTTTCTGAGGGTTAAGGAAATGCAAGACTCTTTCTTTCACATGAAGTCCTATTTCTAAGCCTAGTGGGACAGACTGTGTCATCAGAATTGTTTATTAAAATAAAACATTGTCCTAGGCATTTCCCTCCTTGAGACATAGATATAGTGAGGCCGGACCTGCTTAAGTCTGTTGTGGAGAATCATCTGGAACTTAATGTTATAGCATAGCGTTTTGAAAAATGATCTTTTTTTCTCAGTCTGGGTTTTGCTCTCCTTAGTGCAGCAACCCCACCCTCAAGGCCTGGTTCATGCCTGGCTTATGTCAGCTCTGTCCGAATTTGGGAGCATTTGTGAAAAGCAGAGCCACAGCTTGCTGTGGGAAGGGGACGCGGAGGTGTGAAAGTGACACCCACAGCCTGTAATATCGGGGGAACAAGGGCACTCTGGTTCATTTACTCTCCATGGCCTCGGTCAGTGGGGTCCTTCCTTCCATCCTCCCTTCCCTCCTGGCCCCCACCCACTTCTTTCCTTTCTCTCTTCCTAATGAAACCTTTCAAACAGCATGTGTGGTGTGGGGTGGTTGGGATTGCAGAGTTATGATTCTGAGTCTGCTCACTCTGTTTATCAGCCCTTTTCCATGTTGACCAAACTGCTGGGGCTAGAGGCTTCCCAGAAGGCTTGGGAATGGGGTGCCGTGAGGTTCCTCTCCTAGTACTGCGTTCAAGGCTTTGAGGAGAGCAGGCAAGTGAGACCCAACATAGGGGTTCTGGGCAGTACTCAAGGTACAGCAGTGGTGTAGGTTGACATCAGAACTCACTCATAAGTCATTTTATTACAGTTGATGTTTCACTCTTAGTATCATTGTTACTGGTTAGAGAGTAGCCTGAGGCCAGCGGTGTTCTCAGCTTGCTAAAGGCTGACACCAGCATTTATGAAAATCTGCGCTTGGTACTACTTTCCCCTGGAAGATTAAATCCAAGCCCTCTTTGTCTTAAGTGATTATGTGGGGTCAGTGTTGTGTTTCTATCTGGAAATACAATTATCACTAGAAGAGACCTACACTCCAGGCCCCCCCCCCTTTGATGTAGAAATCGTTTTGGTCGATAGAGGGCAGTCAGGCTACACAAGTTCTATGGAAACCAGCTATACACAAGGGGAGCGCTGGTTTGGCTGTCAGCCCCAGCGTTCCTGAGTGGGCTACTGTTTTATGGATTTGGTTGCTCTGGGAAAGTGAAATACTTTAGGGAACAGAGAAGGGAAGAAAAAGCTGTTAGGAATGNNNNTGCCTTCACCTGCTGTTCTGAGTTTCTTTTGAGAAGGGCTTATTTCTGTTTGGGACATTTCACTTTTTGCTGACATTTTGGTATATGTATTTGCATGGGAGAAGGATTTTATTTTTATCAAGTGCATATGTTAAATGGGGTTTCATTTCTCTGCGGGAAAAGTGTCAAGTAGTCAGGAAGAAGTTTGAGTTCTTGCTAGTGCTTAGGTGTCAAGGATCAGGAAGGTTAAGTCTTTTTCCCTGTGCATGCGTTTTTGTAAGTGATATAGGCGATCCCGTAGCAAGTGCTGAATCACTGTGTCGTCCTCCTTTATCTGTGCGTGTGGGAAGTTTCGTTTTGAAACCTAGGTGGTCTCCTGGTCGGAAGGAAGAGTAGATTTTTTGTGAGTTTTTCTTATCATTTGTCGTTGTTCCTGGATTCAGAGGAGGCAAGAACCATGAGGACAGAATGGTTTTAGCAAGAGCTGAGTGTTGGATTATTTGGAAATTAGAAAGCAGGCAGGCTAGATTAGATGGCTTCAAGGGTCTGCTCAAGCCTGAGGTCATAGGTGTGATTGCTTGAGAATGATTTTACTCAGGGAAATGTAAGGACCAGGACAGAAGGAAATGTCTGCTCAGAATATATATCTTTTGTGCTGCTTAAATCTGTTTTTATTTCTCTTCCAATTTTTAAAAATCCTACACATGATATGCATATACTTTCTTTGTACAAGATTGCAACAATGTGCAAGCATATAAAGAGTAAAATGTAAACATATGCTTCAAACCCTCCTCTGTTTTCATTCCCTTACTGAAAGGTAATCCATGTCCTCAAATACAATGTATTTTTCTGCCTTTTTTCTATGGCTTTATACACAAACATGTATAAATTTGTGTGTGTGCATGTGTGTGTATATATGTATATATATGTATATGTATACACACACATGCACACATATATACACACACACACGCACACGTACACCCTTTTTAAGTGGGAGCAAATTATACCTCTTGAATGCCTTACTTTATCAATCTTTGTTTTCTCATATGTTCTGTAATATTATTACGCTGGATTTTTATTATTTTTTTTTGCACATATCTCTCACAGATTTCTACTTCGTGTGGGTTTTATTTAACTTGTTATGGAAAATTTCAAACCTGTATAAAAGAGGAGATTAGTATGGTGAACCCATGTCCCCCTGGCCAGCTTTGGCAGTTAGCAACTCAGGGCTGGCCTCCGTTCATTTGTACTCCTACCCACCCCCCACCAGGTTATTTAGAAGCAAATCCCAGATGTTATATCATTACATCTGTAAATATTTCCATTTGAATCTCTCCACGATAAGGGATTTTTAAAAAATATAACAAAGTACTATTTTCACACCTAAAAAATTAATAGGAATCTAATATCACCATATAGCTAGCCATTGTTCAGATTTACCTGTCTCATACATATTTTTTTATAGTTTGATTCAGTAAACTAATATGGATGACTAATAGAATTGGCCATCTTTTGTTTTAGCGAAATTTGAAGCTTTGTATTTGAGGAATTTGCAGGCCTGGTTGTATGCATGGTTCAAAAGAAAACAAAGGATGAGCTTGCAGACGAACTGTGTGTAGGCCCTGTGGACACTCAGATGGGAGGGGACTGGGAGAACATCTGGCGACAGACCCGGAGCTGGGACAGTGGAGTGCCTGAGGCTGTGCAGAGGGCTCCATGACAGAGGACATGTCCTAGCTTCAGGATGGCCTACAACGTGCTAAACATGTTGGGGGACACTTTGAGTGACATAACACTTGAGCTGGCATAAGTCTGATCATCAGATTAATGCTTTTTTAGCCACAAGTTTTCATTCTCTTGCAGCTTTGGAACTGACCTGTGATTGGGGGATACATAATAGGAAAACAGAATGTGCTTTTCAGAAACGTACTTTTTGCTCAATGCAAAACACGTGTTCTGTAGAGCAGGGGAAGCTCCCACTATTGTCTCCATTATCATGTTATGGAGTCCTTGGCAGAAGATACAGGGACTTGAAGTTGAAGTCTTATCAGTAGCAGGGCTGGTGTGAGGTCTCTTGACTAATTGCAGTCCTGGCTCTTGCCGAGCTCACAAGTGGAGATCTCGAGTGTGTGATCCGTGACATAAGACATGCTTCAGATCTCATTCTTTTCTCCTACCAGTGTATAACCCCCACCCTGCTCTCCTGGAACAGAGTAACAGTTGGGGCCCCAGGGACAGAATTACAGTACAAGTTGGTGCGATACACACAGGCTTCCTTTCTTGCCACATGCGCATTCCCCTCTCCTCTGGGGCTGTGGGTGTAGTTACCTAACCACCCACCTCCCGGGCTTACCTGGATTGCCTGGTACCTGTGTATTGGATCCCTGTTTGTTTCTCTGTACAGAGGTCACGGGGTCCCCTGCAGTCTGCTTGCTGTCATGGAATCGGCCCAAATTCATGGTGGATGGATTCACTGCTGAATGCTAATCAGGAAAAATAAGACCGTATGTTGGTACTAAGGACAGTCATTAAGTTTTACAGAGTAGACTGGCAGCTGGAGAGGTTTTTAGCCTGCACATTACCTCACTAACCAATTCTTGGTTTCATAAAGCTTAAACAAACAGATTGGGATTTCCAGGGGTGGTTGGAAAATCTTTGAACTTAAACTGGTCAGGTTCGAACGGAATGTAGGTTGTCATCAGGGCAGGGAGAGGATTGGTAGCAATCAATATTGCAAAAAATGTGGCTTCTCAGTTCAGACATTTTGGCTCAGGCTGTGCCGTGCGTGGAACTGGCAAAACTCTGCCCCAGTAAGTGATTTTGATGGATTTGGGGCCCCAGGGACAGAATAACAGTAAAAGTTGGTGTGATCTACACCTGCTTCCTTTCTCTGATGAAGTGTCACTGCACTACTTGCTGGATCCAATTAAAATAGTATGTTCACAGCTTTCTAATTAAGAGGAAGAAAAGCTAGTGCATGCAAGGTGCAAGCGAGGCACTAACGGTCCAGTCCTGGATTCCCGCTTCCTGTACGCGGACTGAGTAGCTGCAATGGAGGCGAGCGCTGGTGGAGACCACCCGATTTGCACGCAGCGCTTGGACAGTGCTGGAGAGACCGGCCCGGGGTGGGCGTTGCAGAGAGGCTGGGGCATGTACAGCACCGGATGACACACTTTGCTGACACCGCTGCTGTTTTCTGTGCCCATTGTCGCCTGAGACTCGGGCCAGAGGGTCGGAGAGTGACTGCGTCAGCCAGGCTTCCCGTGTGTAGACTGTTCCCTCTGGTGTGAGTGTTGCTGAGTGGGGTAGGACTTTGGGGAGGGGTGAATGGGATCTGAATAAGGTAGCAGAGGGGCTGTTCACAGGATGGCCTCTGGGCTGTGATGTGTTCTCAGAAGTGGAAAAGAAGGAAAGAGCACGTGGGACCCCAGAAGGCGGCTGCTAACTCGGATCGAACGCAGCTGCTGTCCAGGAGGTGTGAATGTAAAACGTTGAGCACCGTGTCTGCAGAGACAGGTGACTCAGGAAACAGGCCTTTGTTGTTGATACTGTTATTGACCCAGTTACTCCTATCCCTTCCCACAGAGCTTGTCAGAATGAAGACCTTTCTTTCTCACTGTCGGACAAAATCCTTTGTTTCAGGGCTCTATTGGCTGGTGGTGGCTTTTCTACGTGGACTTACCGGCAAGGCTATGATGTCAGCATTCCTGTCTACAGTCCGCTGTCAGCTGAGGTGGACCTTCCAGACAAAGGACCAGGGTAAGGGGCATTCAGCTCAACCCGGTGTGCTGTGAGATGCCAGTGAGGTTCCATATGGTGGGTGTCCCAGGAGGGGCTGGGAGTCTGCCATCTTCCCCACCCCACCCCAGTCTGTTTATCTTCGGTTTTCTCTGGCTCAGTGAATATACAGTGCTGTCTACCCAGCTTTCCAGATCTGGAATCCCTGTGGTGTCCTTAACTCCTTCCTCTCCCTTACTTCCTGTGTCAAAAGAGTAAGTCCTATTGATGGTCCCTCCTAAATATTTCTTAGATCTGCCTACTTCTCCATCTCCTCTGCCCCCACCCCACACCAGCTTACTGTTCTCTCTCCCTTAGATCCTGGGAATGGCCCCCTGTGTGGTTTCCTTGCCTGTAGTCTTGCTGCCCCCACAACCTGATTGTTGATTTCCCATTTCCCTTCGGATGAAGCCCAAACCCCTTAAAATGTCTTTCAAGACTCTCTGGCACATGACTGCTCTTTCCATTTCTAGCTTTCCCCCTTCCCCCCTTTTAGTTTTTAGAATGAGCATTGCTTTCTCAGTGTTTTTGGGCTGCAAATACTTTCCACGGTCTGGAAGTCTTCTTCCTCATTTTCATCAGACTGATGACCTGCTTGTCCTTTAGGTTTGAACTCGAGTACCTCTCACTCTAGGGGCACTCTCCTAGGCCCGGAGTGGTTCTTCTGCTTTACGCCCCCATAGCGGCCTCCATTTCTCCTACTGTGTCAGTCACTGGGCCATGTTGTAATGACTTGCTCACAGCCTCTCTGCTTGGGATTTTGAATTTTGCGGTGAGACTGGTGCCAGGTCTGTTTTTCTGTTTTTTGTTTTTTTTTTAAAGATTTTATTTATTTGAGAGAGAGCACGAGCAGGAGTAGGGGCAGAGGGAGAGGGAGAAGCAGACTCTTCACTGAGCAGGGAACCCAACGCAGGGCTTCATCTCAGGACCCCGGGATCATGATCTGAGCTGAAGGCAGACACTTAACTGACTGAGCCCCCCAGGTGCCTCCCAGGTCTGTTCTTTTTAATTGCCATGTTCGCTGTGCCTGTCACATGATTGGTTCATACTGTTGACATGTGAGTGAACAATGAAAAGAGCTGACAGCATGGATGTGCAGGGCATTGCGTCTGGCCTTTTTTGATGTAGTCTATTTAAAATTGCGCTAATTCATGGTGAGAATCTCAATAAGCTTTAACCGAACATGGTGGTTATGATAGTATTCTTGTGTGCTGTATGCTCACGTGTGAAGGTGACTGGTTTGTGTATTGCCACACTAGAAATACCATGCAGGGTGAGATTTAGAAACCCACAGGTAGCAATTGGTCTCAGAAATGAGTCTTTTTCTTATTTTTAAGATTTTATTTATTTATTTAACAGAGTGAGAGAGTACAAGCAGGGGGAGCAGTAGAGGGAGAGGGGAGAAGCGGACTCCCTGCTGAGCAGGGAGCCCCATGCAGGGCTCGATCCCAGGACCCTGGGATCATGACCTGAGCCAAGGCAGACACTTAGCCATCTAAGCCACCCAGGAGCCCCTCAGAAATGAGTCTTAAGGAAATAGTTTGCAAAGCCTCCCAAACTTCCCCTTAGAAGCCTTTATGGATTCTTTGAGAAATAAGAGAACTCTTCCAAAGTGAAGACATTGCTTTCCTGTGTATGTGTGTCGTACTGCATAGCCTGGTGACCAAATTCTGGAACTTACTTTAGACATAGCAAATTTTATTAGATAAGGTGAGATTGAAACATTTTTCTACCGTTAGGCAAGTAGAAAGAAAGACTTAATAGTTCATGAACTTATTGCCTAGATCAACTTTCTGGATTTTTCTGTTAGTGGACTCACAGGGTTGACTTTTTGTTTTGTTATTTTGGTTTTTTTAATTGAGATATAATTCATTTACTGTAAAATTCACTCTTCTAAAGTATATACTCCAGTGGGTTTATTTATTTTTTATTTTTTAAAGATTTATTTATTTTAGGGAGAGAGAGAGAATAGCCATGTCCATGTCTTCTTTGGAGAAATGTCTGTCTGTGTCTTCTGCCCATTTCTTGACTGGATTTTTTGTTTTTTGCATGTTAAGTTTAAGTTCTTTATAGATTTTGGATACTAACCCTTTATCGGATATGTTGTTTGCAAATATCAGCCCATTCCATAGGCTACCTTTTAGTTTTATTGATTGTTTCCTTCACTGTGCAGAAGATTTTCATCTTGATGGAGGCCCAGTAGTTCATTTTTGCTTTTGTTTCCCTTGCCTCCAACAACGTGTCCAGTAAGAAGTTGCTATGGCCAAGGTCTAAGAGGTTGCTGCCTGTGTTCTCCTCTGGGATTTTAATGGATTCCTGTCTCACGTTTAGTCTTTAATCCATTTTGAATTTATTTTTGTGTGTGGTGTAAGAAAGCAGTCCAGTTTCATTCTTCTGCATGTTGCTGTCCAGTTTTCCCAGCACCATTTGTTGAAGAGACTGTCTTTTTTTCCGTTGGATATTCTTTTCTGCTTTGTAAAGGATGAGTTGGCCATAGAGTTGTGGGTCCATTTCTGGGTTTTCTATTCTGTTCCACTGATCTGTGTGTCTGTTTTTGTGCCAGTACCATACTGTCTTGATGACTACAGCTTTGTAATATAGCTTGAAATCCGGAATTGTTATTCCCTCCAGGTTGATTTCTTTTTCTTTTTCAGGATCGTTTTGGTAATTTGTCATCTACCCATTTTTTTTTATATTGGGTTTTGTTGAATTGTAAGAATTCTTTATATATTCTAGTTACTAGACGCTTATCAGATATATGATTTGCAAAATATTTTCTCCTATCCTGTAGGTTGTGTTTTCACTCTCTTGATGGTGTCCTTTGATGCACAAAAGTTTCTCGTTTTGATGAAGTCTGATTTATGTATTTTTTCTTTGGTTGCTTATATTTTGGGTGTCATACATAAGAAACCCTTGACTAATCCAAAATCACAAATCTTAGCAGGCCATTTAAACCTGTGGTTTCTTCTCAGAATTTTATAATTTTAGCTCTTACATTTTGGTTTTTGGTCTATTTTGAGTTAATTTTTTAAAAAAGATTTATTTATTTTAGAAAGAGAGAGAGTGCCTGTGCAGGAGGGGCAGAGGGAGAAGAGAATCTTCAGGCAGACTCCCTACTGAGCACGAAGCCGGATGTGGGGCTGGATCTCAGGACCTGTGAGATTGATCATGACCTGAGCTGAAACCAAGAGTCAGACACTTAACTGACTGAACCACTCAGGAGCCCCTATTTTGAATTAATTTTTATATGTGGTGTGAGGTAGGGAGGGGTCTAACTTCATTCTTTACTTGTGGATATCCAGTTGTTTTAGCAACACTTGTTGAAAAAACTGTTCTTTTCCCTTTGAATGATCTTGGCATTCTTGCTGAAAATCAACTGGCCATAGATATATAGGCTTATTTCTGGACTCCCAGTTCTGTCCCATTACTCTATATGTCTGTCCTTATGCCAGTACCACACTGTCTTGATTGCTGTTATGTAGTAAGTTTTGAAATTGGTAATGTTCTTTGAAATTGGTAATAGTTCTTTTTTTTAAGGTTTTGTTTTTTTGTTTGTTTGTTTTGGTATATTCAGGGTCCCTTGCATTTTAATTACTTTTTAAATTATGCAACTTGAATCAGTACAGATAAAAAACAATTTAAACTCTCTGTGCTTATATGACTCCAAAATTAAAACAGATTTACAAATTAAATGCAAACAAATCTACAAAACTAATAATATTCTCATTTAACAATATGATAACTGAGGCTTTTTCTTTGAAACGGAATTGTGTCTTTTAAGGTGAATATAGAATTAATTATGGTTTTGGGGGTTCGGCATGCCTATGCTGGTTGCCTGTGGGGTGATGATGTACTTCTCTCCACCACTTTTTCTGTTTGAATGACGAGGAAGCTTTCTTTTAGCATATTGTGACATCATTTATCTTCATCTGGTACAGATGCATGATTCATATTTTCCCCAACATTTTATTATGAATATCTTAAAGCCAGACAGCAGTGTTTAAAAAATTTGACAGCATAGTGAATATGTGTATACCCATCACATAGGTTCTGCAATTAGCATTTTACTGTACTTGTACCAGATTTACCTTTTAAGTCTTCTTCTCTTCCCATTAGCCCACTAAATACAGACTTGGACATTGAAAACTCTGAGCAGTATTTATCATTAAATATGAACAAAAGCACGCCTGTACTAATTTTTTTTGATCATCATCTAGATGAAAATACAAAATAATTCTTACAGAGGATTTGTAGACTGGAGAAAAGGATATAGTTCAATGCGGTGGGGTTTTTTTTAATGAAAAATTTTTTTTAAAATTTAAATTCAATTAATTAACATATGGTGTATTATTAGTTTCAGAGGTAGAGTTCAGTGGTTCAACAGTCGCATATAACACTCAGTCCTCATTACATCATGTGCCCACCTTAATACCTATCACCCAGTTACCCCATCCCCTACCCCCTTCCCTTCCAGCAGCTCTCAGTTTGTTTCCTATAGTGAAGAGTCTCTTATGGTTTGTCTCCTTCTCTAATTTTATCTTGTTTTATTTTTCTCTCCCTTCCCCTATGCTCCTCATATGAGTGAGATCATATAATTTTCTTTCTCTGATTGACTTACTTTACTCAGTGTAATACCCTCTAGTTCCATCCATGTCATTGCAAACGGCAAGATTTCATTTTTTTTGATGGCTAAGTAATATTCTATTGTTTATATTACCACATCTTCTTATCCATTCATCTGTCGATGGACATCTGGGCTCCTTCCATAGTTTGGCTGTTGTGGACATTGCTGCTATAAACATTGGGGTGCAGGTGCCCCTTTGGATCACCACGTTTGTATCTTTGGGGTAAACACCCCGTAGTGCAATTGCTGGGTTGTAGGGTAGCTCTATTTTCAACTTTTTGAGGAGCCTACATACTGTTTTCCAGAGTGGCAGCACCAGCTTGCATTCCCAGCAACAGTGTAAGAGGGATCCCCTTTCTCCGCATCCTCGCCAACATTTGTTGTTTCCTGACTTTTTAATTTTAGCTTTGATGCTGTTTTGAGACTAGATTTCTGTAAATGAGAAAGGGTGATGATCTCTGTGAGTGAGCCCAGTTGGTACCCTTTGGGGTGGTACAAGTTTCTGTCACATATCTGGGATTTTAATTTGGCATATTTACATAGCACTAGGTATGATAGATATTATAATATAATATAAATACACTATAATAGATATTATAAAACTGTAATAGTGGAGAAAAGTCTGTTGAACTTAGAAAAAAGATCTTATTTCTCTACTTGCTGCTTCTGTGAACGTTTACTTAAATTTAAATCAGTTGTGTGATTTTTGAAAGTTGTTTTTAACCTTTTACTTTTATTCCCCACCCCCGAAGTTGTTCTGGAAATTGTTTAATTCAGTTCACTGCAGTTCAGATCAAACCTTTATTAAAGGCCTATTTGGACCAAGCATAGCTAGGTTGGTGGTTCTCAACATGGGAGGGGATTGATTTGGTCTCCCCAGAGACATTTGGCAGTATACGGAGCCTTTTTTTTTTTTTTTTACTGCTGTGAGTTAGGGTGTGTGTGTGTCAGGGGTCCCTAGGACCACCTCAATTTCGATGATTGCCTAGAAGCTCAGGACTCAGCCTATAGTCACACTTATGGCTATGATTTATTATAGCAAAAGGAGACAAAGCATAGTCAGCAAAGGGAAAAGGTACAGGGGGTGAAGTCCAAGGAAACCGGGTGTAGGCATCAAAGGTCCTCTCCCGGTGGCGTCACACAGTCACACAGGACTTAATTCCCCCAGCAACGAGTGGTGACAACATGAATGAAATGTTACTTATCAGGGGACTCATTAGAGACTCTTCGAGCCCAGTGTTCATTGGGAGGTAGTCACGTGCATAGTCTCTGCTGGGCATGTGCCAGTATTTCAGATTTCCAGAAAGCAAGCAACATAAACCATGTTGTTTGTACAGATAGTTTGGGCACAGGAAGCCACTCTTACCAGTTCTGGGGAGGGTAGGAACTCCTCTGATACTGGAGTTCCCATACACAGCCAAGAGCCAGCCTTTCAAAGGAGAGCAGTCAGACCTGGTGTGTTAACTCTGTTCTGCACGGGGTGCTCTAGAGGCTGGAGGCATCTAGAGGCTGGCATCTAGAGGCTGGAGGCCAGGGGTGCCACAAAAATCTCTGCAGTGCATAATGTGCAACAGAGAATTGTGGGCTCCCCGTGGCAGCAGTGCTACGGTAGAGAAAGCCTGGGCAAGGCTGAGAGGGAGCCTGGGAGCGTCAGGGCTGTCCCTTCAGCTTGGCTGCCTCTGGGCCTTTCTTTCTTAAGACCGCTTGAACTCTATTCCCTTTATTATCTAATCTTTCTCGTATAATCTTGCTTTCTTATATTGCTTTAGGACTCTTCCTTCCCTTCAGATTTGACCTAGAGAAAATACCTACTGAAAAGAAAAGATTCAGTAAAAACAGGAGAACAAACCACCCCTGAACAGTAAAAATTATTTTCAGGCAATTTCTTTCAAAGATTTAAACTGCATCGTGGTGGTATTTTCTTGGTAACTTCATCTCCCTGGTTTTTACGTATAATTAGACTGAAATTAAGATCTCTAACTAGATCATTTAAAGTCTCCAGCTCTGAAGTGCTGCGTTCAATAACTGGACGGAGGAAGAACAGATCTGCCAGGAGGGGGAAGATGCCTGGGGCGCCGTCCTCCCTCTGCTGGCCAGTTGTGGATTTCTACAGCCCAGCTGGACCCACACTCCACTTCCCTCCAGCTTGCAGTTTGGCCCTGACGTTGTGGTGTTTCTTTTATAAAACAACACTCCCCTTTCTCGGAAAGAAAAAAAAAAGAAGAAGAAGAAGAAGAAGGAAAAAAAAGGCAAAGACAGACCCCAGATTCCTCACCCTTTCCAGGGACTTGGGCGGAGGCGGGGTGGGTGACCTTACGGCTGTGCTTTGGACTTGTTGCTCTTTGTGAGAGTTGCCTTTTGAGGGAATTCCCACATCTCTTGAGGGCTACACAGAGTAGTGAGAGCTTTGTTTTTATTTTTATTTTAAATCTCTCTCAATATTTTTTCAATGGGAAGCTGAGGATTGTTGCTATTGATAGCTTCTTCTCACAGCTGTGCTGGTCTCAGCTGGAATTCTTGTCACTGTCTCTCTGAAGGGAACTAAATTGGGAGTTTACCACTGTTACTGTTGAGGGAGACTTCAAGTTCTCAGCATGATTTTACTTAAACTTAGGTTTCAGCACTGCTGGGAGGAAACATGAAAGTCCTAGCTAGTAATTTTAGTCGTTACAAGTAAAACAAATCCACCTTACAATTTTGTTTGCTTAAAACTAGAATGGGCACACTCCCTCAGCCGTCTGTCAGGTCAGGGAGAACCAGCATGCAAGCAGGGGGACGTTTCTAGCCTCTTGTGCACATCTGCACATTTATGCTGAAAATGGAGTAACGGTGGAGTGAGGATCTGGTGTCGGGATCCTGGCGACTGCATATCTGAAATAGAACTTTGTTTCTCAACAGTGAAACTCAACTGGAGTCCTTCATTATTCAGAAGCTTCTTTGAGCACTGCCCACGAACAGCTGTATTTATTTCTGTATCTGTGTAGATGGATGGTCTCTGTATTATCTGTGTACATTGAAAACCATGCATTCTTATCACCATCTGCAATTCCATCCAGCACTGCAGGAGCATTCTGGTTTTCTCCCTTTGCATATTTGTAACTCCGTTCTCTGACAGTGAGAAACCTGGCTCCCATTTATCCTCAATATCTTTACTTATTTGCTCAACCCTCTTGCACGTAACCAACTGTGTTGCCCCATCACCGCCCAGATGCCCTCTTCACCCCCACTCAGACTCCCCCACATTGTGCTCCCGCTGCTGTATTCTCCCCACTTGCCCCAGCAGATACCCTCCTCAGCCTTCTCGGGGTCCAGCAAGGGGTGATGTCACCATTGCTCTCACCCTTCCCACAACCTGGCACCCTTCTCAGCCAGTCCAGGCTCTAACACTCAGTCCTGGGGTTCCCGCATGCCCTCCTAACCTCACTTGGTCTCCAGCATCCCACTGGGTTGCCATGGCTACTTTTACCCTGCCCCCAGTGCCGAAACTTTGGGTACCCTTTCAGGGCTCTCATACCCAGGCCACTTCCCAGCTCTTTCCCAAGTAGAATCCTTCACCCTAGAAAGGCTTCAACACTTGGGTGGGTCATTTCTGTCCCCACCCACACCATGTAGTACCACTCTTTTCTCTCTAGAACTCCAACATTCTGCACTTTTCTGCATGGGCACCCTCCTGGGTACTGGCATGTGTGTTCTTATTCTAGACCACGCAGAGCATCACCAGGTTTATGCTAGCAGCTGCACTTAAACAGAAGGTCCCCACATGGGCGCTTGGGGGGCGCAGTCGTTAAGCGTCTGCCTGTGGCTCAGGGCGTGATCCCAGGGTCCTGGGACCGAGCCCCACCTCTGGCTCCCTGCTCCACTGGGAGCCTGCTTCTTCCTCTCCCACTCCCCCTGCTTGTGTTCCCTCTCTCGCTGGCTCTCTCTCTCTCTCTCTGTCAAATAAATAAATAAAATCTTTAAAAAAAAAAAAAAGTCCCCAGAAACATCCAGCAAATACCAGTGCTCCATGAGATCCATCGTAGAACCAGTGTCCTGGGAATTGGAAAGACCCTTAAAGGTCATTCAGCCCTAACTTGATGCATGGCTGATTTCATTATAACTTGTTACTGAGCAGTTTTCTGATTTGAAATTTAAAAAAAAAAAAAACCCAGTCTCTTCCATTTCCAAAAAGCTTTCATTGTTAATGTGGTTTTAAGCCCTGCTTGTCTTGTGAGTTTGCCTGTCAGTCTTTCTCTTGTTTAAACAGACAAGTTTGATTACAGAAATGCTTTGAAGGGAGATGGCGTTCACTTCGAGGGGATCTGCAAGGGTGCTTAGGTGTGATCTTTCCATCGCCAAGTCGTCCCTCTGTAAAGTAATGCTTTTTTTACCAAAGAAAAATTATTGAGGGTCAGGGCTGGGAACAGAATCCAAGAGTCTATTTCAGTGTCTAGAAGGACTACTTTTAGCTATAAATATTCAGCATATTGTTCAGTAAATTGTAACTTAGGAGGAAATGGCCCAGGATGAGAGGAACCAGTCTGTACAGCTGTTCCAAACTGACTCCCCGATGGGTTGCTATTCGATGTCTTTCTTTTCTCCACTTACCTTTACCCTGTGGTCTGGGTCTGAATGACCGTCAGGGGCCGCTCTATCAAATAGACCTTTTCGGCACTGGGAGAGCCTCTGTATTTCTGCTGCGAGGTATCCACTAGCCACATGTGGCCATTGAGAATTTGAAATGTGGCTGGTGTGACAGAGGAACTGAATTTTAAGTTTAATTTCAATGGCCTCCTGTGGCTACTTGCTGTTAGTGAGATTTTGGGAACGTGCGCATCCTTTTCTTTCTTAACTGTGGCGGGGGACGTACCTTTTGCTTGTAGTTCAGCCACTCAGAGGGTTCTAAGAAGAGAGGGTTCTAAGTATCTGAAGGCCATCTGGCTGTGGGGTGTGTTGCTGTGGTTTCTGGAGTTTCTGTAGCTGAGCTGGCTAGAAAGGGGAGCATTTCCTTCTCCACTCGCTGCTCTGTGTGTTTGGGCCCTGAAGCTTCGTGCTGGGTAAACCGTGATGACCTTTCCAGTCAGAGAATGGTTGTTCTTCGGCTGTGGATGTATGGGTAAGGTGTTCTCCAGGTAGACCCTCCAAATAAATCTAAGAAACTTAAAAAAAAAAAAAAAATTACCGTTCCTTTCTCCCCAAGCAAGTAAAAAAAAAAAAAAAGGAAAAAAGTAAGAGAGAGAGATGGGGTCACAGAGTGTAGGTTTTGGTCCTTGCTTATGTGCAGACTCGCGTCAGCTTGTCTGATGGCATTGTCTGTGAGATGTAGCGCCCCCCAGAACTCTCCCTGGTGCAGACCAGTGGGGGGTAGATTCATGTGAGTTCTGCTTCTGGGTCCGATGGGTGTTTCACTTCTTCCTGGAACCTGCTTTACATTATTCATGTCTTTGATGGTGATTGCTAGTGGTCCCTCAACCTAGGTGGTGTTTGTCTGTAAGCTTTCTGCCCTGTGGGACTCTGGCCTTCCAGAAGAGAATTACTTACCATTTGGCCTCCCCCAGAAGGCCCCCTTGACTTCTGGCTTACTAACTTTGTGTTCGTGTGTTTGTCTTTTGTGGAGATCTAAATGGCACCAGACCCATGGAAGTCCTTCCTTTACTCCATTTTCTTTCAGACGTCCTTGCTATCTAGATGTTAAGACTTGTTCCCTCCTTTGGTGCAGATAGTTTCTTCTACTCGTTGTTCTTTTTTTTTTTTTTTTTAAATTTTATTTATTTATTTGACAGAGACAGCCAGCGAGAGAGGGAACACAAGCAGGGGGAGTGGGAGAGGAAGAAGGCAGGCTCCCAGCAGAGGAGCCTGATGTGGGGCTCGATCCCAGAACGCCGGGATCACGCCCTGAGCCGAAGGCAGACGCTTAACGACTGAGCCACCCAGGCGCCCCTCCACTTGTTGTTCTTAACACCAATTCAGTCTTTCTTTGTGCGGGTGGCCTTGAGGATGGGGGCTGTCTTCCCTGCAGCATCTCCATAGGCCGAGGAGGCCATTCGGCAGCCGGAAGCAGTCCTTCACCTCTTCCGGTTTGACCACCGGTGCTGCCCACTGTTTCCCTCTCTTCCTATTTGAAGGATGCAGCCAGCTCTCAGTTACTTTTAGGATTAGAGACCTCAGCTATATCTAATGATAACACGTTGATGGTTCTTCCAAGTAGTTAGCCGGTCACTTTCTCTCTTTTTCCACGTGTGCACATAGGTATTTAGAGCTTGCCCCCCAAGCTTGGCATATTACAAGCATTTCCTCAAAACCTGAACTTCTCCCCCATAAAATCTTTAATGATGGCACGTGACGGAATCATACCTTATGTTCTTACTGTATATAATCCTGTCAATACTGAGCAACGCTGCAGAGTGTGATTTCCCAGAAAATCTAGTGATGCGAAGACCCCACTTCCTGCCATAAGTTGAACGTCCGAGCTTGTCTTACCTTGACCAGCAGGCTGGCGGCAGTGTTCCAGTCACACTTTTTGCTCTCTTGCAGTCCCCGGCGGTACTTCCTCCTGTCCTCTCAGATGGCTGTCCACCCCGAGTACAGAGAAGACCTGGAAGCCCTCCAGGCCAAACACGGGGAGTCGGTGTTAGTACTGGATAAATGCACCAACCTGTCAGAGGGCGTCCTCTCGGTGCGTAAGCGCTGCCGCGAGCACCAGGTCTACGATTACCCCCAGGTGCTGCAGGTGAGTGTCCGCCCATCACGCTCTCCGGGCTCGGGAGCGGTCCCTTCCGCGAAGTAGCACGCACCCCAGCAGCAGGCCATGTTTTCCCCACGCAGCCAGGGCACTGACCCAAGGGGAGAAGAAGACGCAGTCCTGCTCCTTCCCGGCCGCGCGGGCCCTCACGTGCGTCCGCGTCTGGCGTGCTGTTTTGTGCAGAGCTGCTTGGCCTCTGAGTGCTCCTGCTCCTTTCAGACACTCGTTACACTCCAGAACCACAGCTGAGATGGGTTTACGGAGAGGTGGGCAAACCTATTTTACTTTTATCCCTGTATTCATAAGCCCGTCCAGAGAAGTTTCCTTCTGGAACGTGGCGGCTTGTATCCTCTGACATGTGGGCCCACAAAGCCGCAGTCAGCGTTTGCTGGGAATGGAAGGTTTTCATTTTTTGTTACTGTTTTGTCTGTTGGTGTTTTGCCACCCTCGCCCTGTCCTGCTGGTAGTATGTCCTTTGCCTGAGTCATGGACATGGCACTATTTCCAGAATCCCGGGCAGAGTAGTCCTTTGGGGGATGTTTTAAGCATAAGCAGGATGCTTGACATTCCAAGGGCATGGGGGTAGGAAAGGAGAAAGTGAGTTTTGTTCCCTGAAATATTTAAAATAGTTCAAGGAGAAATAGCAAGGAGCTGGTGTGATTTTTTTTTTTTTTTTTTTTTCCCCAGTCTCCAAAGAGAGCTGGCCCATGCTGAGATTGTTAAAATACTTTCTCTCAGAGAGTGCTGCATCTCCTCTGGAATGTCTGACTGATAACAGTGGTGATGTGAGCAGGAGTATTTATAGTAACCTTTGTCTAGACAGGAAAAATGGTTATCAGCACGTGTGTCCACATCTGGATGCCGACTCTCAGGGCAGGCTGAGCTGCCCACCTGCACCTCTGGGTGCCATGACTGATTCTCTTCAGCCCTTGCTGCTTTCTCGCGTATCCTCAGAGGAGTTTGGCATATTGAGTTTCTTTACATTTTTTCTGAACTTTCCTTTTCTCTAGCTGTAAAGATGAAACAGTGGTTTTTGTTTTTTTTAATCTTTTTTTTTCCTCCTGAAGAGGCAAAAACTGGGAGAAACTGGGTGTTAGAGAGAGGATCGCTTCTTATTTTGGCTTACCTGTTGAAACTGTTCTCCTGTATGTCTCTCATTTTCTGAAATGATCCCCACATTGACTAGGCTTGAGGGAGGGAGGGGAGAAGAAATTTTTTGAGACTTTGCCTTCTGTTTGATTTATTGTTCTAAGAACATATCCGTGTGTTTTCAAAGTCACCGCATTCATGAAATGAATATCTTCTATGTACAGAGCACACTGTTTGATGCCACAAGGAGTAGAGAGATGAAGTTGATAGCTTCCCTCTAGGGCGTCCTCTAGAAAGCCTGCCATGCCCAGACAAATAATTCTGCTCTGAGGTAGGCCGAGGGAGCTCTGGAAGCAATGCTCGGCCCCCGGGCCACAGTGAGTTTACATGGGAGACTAGGGCTGGGGGGAATCCGGCTGTGGGAGGTCACATTATTGAGTGCCCAGAGAAGACTTGGACGTTGGCTCTGGACATGTCGGATGCCACCAGTAGCGGCATTGAGATGACACTGAAGAGTGGAAATACCAAGCATTGCGGCCCGTTAAGCTTTTCCAGTTACCCTGGTGTGAGCTTTTATCCATTAGCATTTTCAGTCGGGATGTCTCAGTAGCGCTTGGCTTCAGCCCTCGGAAGAACTCCATGATCTGCAGCGATCAGAGTAAGTGGACCAGTGAAACTGGTTTGTGATCCCCTGCCTCTGCTTGTGTTCCTGTAGGAGGCCACTTTCTGTGTGGTCCTTCGTGGTGCTCGGCTGGGCCAGGCGGTACTGAGTGACGTCTTACGCGCTGGCTGTGTCCCAGTGGTCATTGCGGACTCCTATATTTTGCCTTTCTCTGAAGTTCTGGACTGGAAGAGGTGAGTGTTCCCTTCTAATAAACTTCACACCAGTGGTTCTGTGTATATTAGGTTTTGAAAGCCCCCTCAGTAATTGCAATGCATACCTAGGTTTGAGAACTACTCCTGTAGATTGTTTTGCTGTATTTTCCATGAAAAGAGTTAGTCTGTGGGCCTAGAGCAGAGGTTCACAAACTGAGGCATTTGGGCCAAATATGGGAAGCTGCCAGGTTTTGTAAATAAAGTTTTATTGAAACGCAGCCACGCCCATTCGCTCACATATTATCTGCTGGCTGTTTTTGTGCTGCAGTGGCAGAGCTAAGTAGTTGTGGCAGAGGTGATACGGCCTGCAAAGCCTAAAATATGTACTATCTGGCCTTTTACCAAACATGTTCGGCGGCCCTTGGTCAGGCGCAGTGGTTCTCCACTGTAAGTGCAGAGTATACTCACCTGAAGGACTTGGAAAACGCCTGGGCCTTACCCTCAGGAACGCTGCACTGCAAAGCTCCGTGGGTGAGATGTGTAGCCACAGCAATGAGGCGTGCTCTAGAGACTCTTCGGAGTTTGCGTAATGCTCCTAGCTGGAGGGGGGTGCCTCCGTGTGACAAACATGGGTCCCGCTTGGTTATGGCTGTCGCTGCTAGAATGATGGAAGAGCCCTCTGGTCTCACATTGTTTCATTTCCCTAGGACTTTGGCGGTTCAAGATTATTGAAAATTAGCTCCTTTTGTGTGCACCTGTCAGGCTTGACTCTGCCTCAGATACTTACTTACTTTCTCCTCTTCCAGCTAGCTATTCTGATATTTCTATTCATGTCTGATCACTGTGGGTATTTGAATAATGCGAGTAGCATTCATTCCTCTGTACATTCGTTCATCTCGTAGTTATGGAAAGTCTACTGTGAATAATGCAGTCTCAGCTCTTGAGGAGGCTGGGATCTAATAACGTGGGCTAAGTGCCGTCGTAGATGGCTGCGCAGAGGGCGGTGGAAGGCCAGAACGGGGGGGCCTCATTCAGCCTGAAAATCGAGGCTGTGTAGTTCTTTTTATCTTAGAGACGTGCTGAGCCACCTCCAGCGTGGCTGGAGCACACGGGTGGCGTGGAGGAAGGTGAGGAAACGCAGCGGGCGAGAGGACGCCTTTGAGAAGGTGGGCCCTGAGGAGAGGAGGACGAGGAAGGGCCGCTCACCGGAGGGAGTGCTGAAGGCGGGTGCGGGTGTTGTTTCTGCTCAGGAGGACGTAGCGGGACAGGTGTGTAGAGGTGCTCTGTGTACAGGGCCGTGTGTATAGAAACTGTCTTGCTGTCGTCTCTAGAGCATCTGTGGTTGTGCCGGAAGAAAAGATGTCCGACGTGTACGGTATCCTACAGAGCATCCCGCAAAGACAGATTGAAGAAATGCAGCGGCAGGTAAGAGGCCCGGGGTGGTGTCCTTGGGGGGGGTGACGTGGGTGGTTCGGAAGGGCGGCCTGCACGGTGGGGATACACGTCGACAGAGCTGAATGCATGAGCGGGGTTATTTCCTCCGCTACACCCGCTCACCGGACTGAAGAGAGGAAAGCGGACTCAGGTGGGTCGCATCAGGTGACGTCTGAGGGAGTAACTCTCAGAGATTTAAAAACTCCCCTGAGGTGAGCGTCTGTTTTTATGTTTTAGGGTCATGGTGTAGCCGTGTGTTCAGGGCAAAGCTGAGCCTTTCTGGAGGGTGGTTCTCAGAGCAGGTGACCATTGTCATGACTAAGGCAGCCCAGGAAGTGGCGTCATTTCGGGGTGATGTTTCTGAGTAGCTGTTGACCAGGAGAAAGTGGTCGGGGCAGCTGGCCTAGGTGCCCGGTTCCAGCGGCCTCCCTCACGGAGGGGTGCTCCCTGTCCCTGGAGCGGGTGCCGCACCCCTGCCTCACTGTCCGGTTTCTCATCCTCCTCCTTATACCCCTTCCCCTGGGCTGCTCTCCACGGTCTGCAGCGTGCCGCCGGGGGCCCCAGAGTCCTGCTTCACTTGCTTTTCCCTCTCCAGAGAGAAATGTAGTGGAGCTGAAATGTCAAGCAAGTTAAAAAAAAAAAAAAAAAAGACTACCCGAAAGTGGTACAGTGCTTGTGGTTTCTTTTCTTTTTAGTAGATTCTTAAGGTTTTTATTTTTGTCAAAATTATCTTTGTAGGAGATGAGCAGGAGAGGGGTTGGAGGCGTCTCAGCATTAGGTCTGTGACTGTCTGGCACCCGCAGCCCCGGCAGAGACCCTGCCTGTGACCTTGCCAGGGTGTCAGGCCTCTGTCCGGGTGAGGGCGGGGATCTGGGCTTCGGACCGCTTTGTGATACACGTTCAGTCTGTCCTCTGCTTCTGGCCTCGTCTTTGCCCCCACCTGGGGTTCCGAGCGGACGACCTCGGGTGTTTCTGAGCTGATTTTCCTCAGCGGCTGCTTGGGCCCGGAGAGCCGGCCACCGCGTCTCGTTCTGCTCTTCTGGGACCGCATTTTGTTCTTCAGCTCGTCTCCCATCTTCTTGATCTTACAGTGACTATGCCTTTATTTAAAAAAAAATTGTCATAATCGTCATTTTAGGGTTTTAGGAGGCAGTGAAAATTAGCGGATGTGTTGAGTCCACCACAATTACTTTAAACCACGGAGACAGCCGCGTCAGACAATGCCGGCCGTGCAGGTGCTGCCCGCAGACTGCCTGCGCCCCTGCCTTCTTGGCCGGGCACCCACTCTGCCCACGGCCAGGGATTTGCCTTCTCGGGACCTCAGTGACCTCATCTGTAACACATGTTGGCACTGAGACTGGAAAACAAATCACGGGGCGCCTGGGTGGCTCAGTCGGTTAAGCATCTGCCTTTGGCTCAGGTCATGATCCCAGGGTCCTGGGATCCAGCCCTGCGTCGGGCTCCTTGCTCAGCAGGGAGTCTGCTTCTCCCTCTCCCAATATGCTCTCTTCCTCTCCCTCTGTGCACGCACACTCTCCCTCTCAAATAAATAAAATCTTTTTAAAAAAGCACAGTTGGATTTTAGCCTCCCTGTTGTTTTTTCAGAGCTGTTCATGTTCATTTTAAGTATTCGGGCTTCTCAGTTATTACTTGACTACTGGCCTCATCTGAGTTTCAGTCAATTAGAAAATCTGTCTGGAGATCTCTAGATTCCTCATCTAAACCTATGGTTCTTACAAGTTGTATAGAAGAAAATATTCCTTTTCACAGAAGAAGAGTCCTGGTGTCTGAGCTCTGGGTGTTTCTTTTTTGGCATCTTGATTGATGAACATAAATAACTAAGTAGAGAGTCATCTGCCAAGTCAGATGCCATCTTAAGAGTCCAGTCTGACAAGGCCAAGTAAAAACCTAGCACCATCGTGTTGGGAAGGAGAACCACTGGGTTTTTGGAGCAGAGCTCTCACGGCCAGCTTTTGGAATGCCATTGTTCCACAGAGCAGGCTGGGGAACCACAGGTCTGAGACGGGCACAGCTGGTCGTTTCTGAGTCTGGGCTCCGAATCGTAGAACCATTGAGATGGAATGAATAGAGGTCATTAAAAATAGGGCACTTTGAGGTTATTTGGGTTCAGAGAGATATACTTGGAGTCAAAAGACTTGGATATGAGCCCTGGGCTCTGTCCCTATGAATTTATCTGACAGTGATAAGTCACCAAAGCTCACTGGGCTTTCATTTCCACACTTGTGAAATGATGGGGTTGGCGAGATCTCTCTCACATTTCATTCAGCTGTTTAAAAAGTCTGTGAACCTCTTGTCCTTAGCAAGAATATCACTGTCCTTGACAGCATGAATGACCAAGTGGCTGTCTCTTCTCTGCTGCACGCCTCTAGGCCCGAGGGCCAGTCATCTCCTCGGGTGATGAGTGCCCCACATTTTGTCAACTTGGAGAGAACGGCAGTCTTGGCACTTGCCTGCCTCCTTTTCCAAGTCTTCCTTCGTCTTTCTCATGTCCCTCTTCTCCGCTGCTTTCAGGCCTTCTAAAGCACTCCACTGCAGTGCCCCGTGGAGTCCTGCTCCCCTTTCCATGAATATTCTGTGTGCCCCAAAACGACATCTTTTCTTCTGTCAATCTCAGATTTCTAGACTGGACTGATCTCAACCAAAAGTGAAATTAACTGCTTGAACTAATTCCCAGAGAGGTATAAGGATGACGAGGTTCAGCTCCTAGATGCCAGTAGCACAGCCTTTTCCCAAGCTGTGATAACCAAAAAAGTCTGTAGATACTGTTAAGTGTCAGGTGTGGGGCAACATTGCTTTGATTGGGAACCACCGGCCTATTGATAGTGAAGGTCTCATCTAAGATTAGAGAGAGTTCTTTTGTTCTCTAGGACCCTTTGCAGAGTCTGCTTGTCATTTTGTCCTCTGTTTACTGTCCATCGATTTAACCGGACCTTGGCAGGAGTGGCTGAAAAACTAGCACACACTTGGTTCTGCAAAGTTTTTACACCTCAGTGAATTCTCTTTAGGGAGGTCAAATTCAGATCTCTTTGTAAGACAGGCGTAAACTTCTAGGGAAATCCTGTTGTATCAGTAGTCGATGTCTGTAGAGCCCGTGGTGGAGCAGGTCAGAATGAGCTGAGCTCGAACAACAGTCCGCATTTCTTGCTCAGCAGCTGAAAACCAGCTTGAGAAGCTGCAGGGACAATGGCAGCCAGCAGAGGTCTCCATCCACTTTTAAGTGACTCGTTTTCTTTGGGCGGTGTAAATGTTTCCAAGAAATCCTAAGGTGCTTCTCACTGGCATTGTCCTGTAGTCGGTCTCCAGAGACTATTTCTTTCAGATGAGGAAATAGTGCTGAGCACAGGATTTTTGCTGTCTGTAGATGGAACAGAGCTATGTTTCTGAATTGACTCCAGTGGTGTGGGGGTGCGATCTTGGTGTTGGAAATATTATAGTGACATTTTGCAGCTTAGAGCTCGGAATGAGGGAGGTTGCAGTGTGACTGGTGGGGACCACGGTGAAAGTCTTCATCATGACTTGGGCATTAGGACGCACCAAGCTAGAGACACTTTGCCTGGCAAGGAAAAATAAGTAAATTTGCTTCTGACCTTAGATGTGATGTCGAAGCAGCCATAAAGTTAAGTACAAGGCTAGGCCTAAAGAAAATAAGTTATCTACTCCTGAAAGCTGATGAGAGTATTAGACAAGCTCGGGGAGGCTTATAGGTTTTCTTTGTGGGTCAATTAAAAACCAGTTCTTTCAATTAGTAGAGGGTAAGAGTTACACAGAATAAAGCCAACATACCAGTTGACCTTTTATTGTCCCACGAGCTACATTAACTAGTTAACTTAGTGAAGCTCTAATTAAGTGTTGGTTTTTCAAGGGCTGATGGTGAGAGATAATAATAAACCTGTGATCCCCAGTCACGGAGGCCTAATCACCCATCATCTTGGTGATGTGTGGGTATAAGCACAGAGAAAGTTGAGAAGATGATGCACATTTTCTGAAGTATATTAGCAGGTCTAAAATGGAAGGGAGAAGTTATGGACTAAAGTTGTCAGGGACAGATTTACTGGCGAGGTAGCAGTGGAGAGGCCTACCAACCACCTGTCGTACATTGGAAGACAGGAGGAAGTATGCAACTGAACATTTTTCTGTAGTCAGAAGGAACATCCATCTGCCCAGTCTCTCTTGAACGACTGTGGAAAAGAAAGCAATCTAGGATCTTGGAAGCCTGGGTAGACACGGGACTGTATAGTTGGAGATGTTTGTGTGGATAGGGAGGAAGACGTAAATGGATCCGCGGTTTATCTGTTGAGTGGAGTTTCCAAACATTCTTTTATTGGTCAGTGGCTCCACCAGCAGTGACCTCTAACCTCGGCCACACTAGGAGGTGGAAGTCAGGAGCCTGCCTTGCCTTTGAACTCTTCTTTGTACTCAATTGACTGGGAGCCTTTGAGGTGGCAGGAATAGTCAGCATCTTCTTTTCTCTCTGGCCTTTAAGCTTGGGTGAGTTAAAATATCAGTTTCTTTTCAGTCTGTTACACTGACCCATCTCCGTTTGCCTTCGTATTTTCCTACTAAGCGTACCAAGTATTTGTGCTGCTGAGGAGTACCTGAAGATATAATTGACTGATGGGGAAAAAGACCAAACACTTCTTTTTAAGAAAATAAAACCCCAGGCATGCGGCACCCTCACCGACCAGGACTACAGTTAGGCCTC
Source organism: Ursus maritimus (assembly GCF_017311325.1). Classification (NCBI taxonomy): domain Eukaryota; kingdom Metazoa; phylum Chordata; class Mammalia; order Carnivora; family Ursidae; genus Ursus; species Ursus maritimus. The sequence goes on from NW_024424786.1 coordinate 27,936,717, forward strand.
GCTGTCATAAAGGAGAGAGCAGAACAGAACTCAGCAGCAAATGTGTGTGTGCATTCCGGAGGTCGCGCACTTTGTCCACAGGACGGCCCCTAAAACGAGGCTTGTATTTATTTTATTTTACTTACATGTAGTTTCAACACGGTGACTTACCCAGTTTTCATAGTTAGGATAGCTTAGAAGTCACAGATTGGAAGGGCAGGAAGACTATAAGAAAGGGTCTCTGAGATGGGTCATCTGCCAGTCTGGCATGAATAGCGAAGATGGAAAAGCGATGTCAGAAATAAAAGTCTCAGTACATTGGGTCTATGGCCGACTGCCTTGCAGGCTTCACTGTATCCTGGGTGTGTCAGTGTAAGACGGCAGAATTCCTCGATTCAAAGAGTACATGTTTGTTTGTTTTTCATACTTTGGATTTCTGACATCCAAATGAGACTTGCCATCAGTTTGAACATTGAATATGGTTTCTGCTTTTTCCACTAAAGCTGTTATTGATGGGGTGTCTTAAAATTGAGGAAGTACAGAAATTGCTATTCTTGGTGATGCCCTTGAATCTTTAAGTGAAGGTTTAAATTTTGTTTAGCACATACATACATATTTTTAAAATAGTGGTTCTTAAAATAATATACTTTATAAAGTTTTTATAACATTTGTCCAAAATGTTTGTTTTTACAGACTCTTAAACACAGAGAACAAACTAATGGTCACCAGAAGGGGGTGGGTGGGGGATGGGGGAAATAGGTGAAGGGGATTAAGTACACTTATGATGAGCACTGAGTAATGTATAGAATTCCTGAATAACTGTATCGTACGCCTGAAATTAACATAATATTGCATGTTAACTCTACTGGAATTAAAATTAAAAACTTAGTAAAAATGAAAAAGTTTTTATTTTTAAGAAGTGTCTCATGTTGCAGTGAAAGGTGTAAACCCTCAGATGTCTAGAAACCTCGGCAGCCCCATTCTCTGAAGGTTCCCCATGCGGGTGGCTTGCCTGTCCTGTCCATCGACAGTGATATAGCTGTCCATGTCCACTTCCCCCTCCCTCCTTCACCCCAAGCACACGCGTTTACAAAGCAAACTGCTTAAACAGAGTAGTGAGATAGGCAGGCAGTTGGGTAATCTGAATGTTTTCATGTGAGGACACTGAGGATAAAGGCCCATAAAGTAGTCCTCCCAAGACCGCACACCATGTGAGGGACAGACAAGGAGCACACTCTCTTTAGCTGTCCACAACGTTATTCAAATCACAGAACTGTGTGGCCTGGATTGAGGCAAAAAAAAAAAAAAAAAATCAGATGAACTTGCCAATAATTCAAGATGACCGATTATTGGATAGTCTTCTCAAAAAAGTGGTCGCTTGAGACATTTAGGGCTGGCTGGATGCATCCCTGGAAATATATTATGAAGAATATGGAAAATATTTCACTTCTAATTTCCAGAATCAATATTGTACTGTCTGTCATTTTTATCCCCCCACCTGTGAAATTGAAATTTTTTTTATGTACTTGAACTCTTATAGCTTTTTAAAAAATGCCAAATATTCCCTGCCTCCTTTTCTCCCCCACTCTCTGGCCCTGACAAGTCACTCCAAGCTGTGTTTCCCAATCTCTGCTTTCGTACTGGGTTGCTTGCCCTTAAACAAAACACGTTGACCTGATCCCTGCAGTTCTTCCTGTGAAACAGACAGCCACGGTTCTGACACAAAGCTGGGCTCTTTGGCCCATGGGAGAGCCGTGGGGATTGAGTGCGACCACTTTATGGGATAGTCTGAATTTCATAATTTCTTTTCAATAGCACTGGATTCTGTGCGTTTGAGTTTTCCTGAATGTATAAATCCACGTTGCGAAACAGATTGATTAATGTATATTGTTTAAAGCAGGATAAAATAAAAACTCATTTAATTGGAACCCTTAAGGAAGAGCATTTTTTATGTGTTTCACTTCTTTTTCTCCCCCAGCTTTAGTATTAAGAACCTTATTGGAAAAAGACTTTTGCCAAGTATCTGATGGGAAGCCAAGAAAAGCATTTTAATAGAACTGTCTCAAATTTATAGTGCACCAGGGCCTGTAAGTAAATTTCCCTGTCTTTAAGGTTCGCGCTGATTTGCAGTTATTTTGTATAGCTTCTGAGATTTAAGTCCTCACAGTCCAGATGGAGAGACCATAAAGCTGCTTTCCTTGGCAGCCCTGGCACACCTTGTCCACAGGCAAACAGAAATGAGTCGTGTGTGGAACCTGGTCTGGAAATGCTCACTTATCTTATTATGGTGCCAGTTTTAATTAGTTCAGTGGCTTTTCCTAGAGCAGCCCACCTAAATATTCTCCAAATTTAGGAGAATTAGAGTCTTTAATTTCATAATGCAAACCCATCAAATAAATATGTATTAAGCACCTGCTCTTTTCCTAGTATTATACAGGCATATTGAGGGAGATTTTTTTTTTTTTAAAGCAGGGGGAACGACACAGATCCTGCCTTTAAGAAAGGCCCTGATTCTGCTGGGGAGAGTACTTTCAGTAATACACCCAGTAGAAGGCCAGAAGTGCTGTCACTTAGTTGTGCATGGAGAGTCAGGAGTAGACCGGAGGTGAAGGGAATCTTCACGGCCAGCTAGTCTCGGATAGGAGGACGGGATGCTCTGGGAGGGTACTGACCTCCTCCCCGGGGTGGCTGCTGTGAGAACGACTTGGCAGGTAAGATGGAGCACAACGAGCAAGGACTTTGAATAGCCCCGGCAAAGAACTCTGTAGGAAGTAGGAGGCTAGAGGAGATCAGTGAGGAGAGGAGAGGAGTGAAATGATGGGTGATGGGAGGGGAAAGCAGTATTCATTAAGGAGATCGAGAAACAAAATCAAAGAAGGGACCTTTGAAACTGCTCAACTCTTTCCTCGTATTTTATAAATGACACGTAGGCCCTGGAGTTCAGGTGACCTTTTTTTTTTTTTTTTTAAGATTTTATTTATTTATTTGAGAGAGAGAGAGCGAGCACGCACACACGAGCAGGGGGAGAGGCAGGCAGAGGGCGAAGTGGGCTCCCTGCTAAACAGGGAGCCGGATGTGGGGCTCGATCCCAGGACCCTGGGATCATGGCTTAATGGACTGAGCCACCCAGGTGTCCTAAGTTCAGGTGATCTTGAAAATGAAGTTTTAGGGCCAGGGTTGAGCCTGACTGGAGCCCAGGTCTCCTGACTCCTGGTCTGACGATTTCGGGTGGGAGTAGGGGAGCCTGGGCACTGGGTACTGAAGTATTTTCTGGACCAAGGGTCATGACTTGTTAGTTAGATCTTGAAGTCCATTCATTGGGCGATGACTGGCGTTTTATTTTTTTTAAATGAAATATAATAGAAAGGCAAATATCAGCATATTACCCAGTGAAGATAAATACTTCCAGAAACTTCTTTTTCAGTTATATATGTAGATGACTTGTGAGCTGCAGTATAAAATGTATTCATTTCTTGGCGTGGGTCCTAGTCCAAAAAGTGTGAAAAAGGTTGGTAGTGGCAAGCACATGGGTTTTCGAGTTGGAGAGACCTGAATTCAAATCCTAAACTGTGTGGCAAATCCTAACCTGTGACTGTGGGCTGGTTACTTAACTTGCCGAAGCTTCCCTTTTCTATCTCCGACCTGGGGCTAATGACGCTGTGGAGCAGTCCTGTTGATTACGTGAAATCATGAAGCATCTGGGTTCTGGCCTGCTGGCTCCATGCTGGCAGTCACTTGGGATTGCTCTGCCTGGGTTTGGGTTTGAATATTGGAAGGAGCCTTCCGGTATGGAGTTAGGTCTTGAGGAACCACAGTGAGTTACCAGCATGGATGCATTACGCATTTGCTTCTGGGCTTGGAAACTTGAAACAGAATTTATTCCTGTGGGTCTGGTGTACTTTCTACATCTTGGCATGAAGGCAGTTCACCTCTCTGTTTTTCTGTTAGGATCAGAACGGCTGATTAAAATCAGTGGTTCTCTAGCTGGCCTTTAAAAAAAAAATTCATTGGCACGTTTGGATAAAGTACTATTACTTTTTCTTCTTTCCAGTGAGAAAAAAATTTGTACTGAGTCTTTTTTCCCTCTTCAAATATCTTCTCTGCCAAATGATGATTTTATTCATTTTTGGAACTGAAAAATTAAAAAAGAATAAACTTAGAAAAGTTACAATCAGAATTGATGTTTGGGTGGTGCATGGTTGAAGAACTTGAGTTCATTGGGTAAGAACTAAAAATAAAGGGAATTTTTATGAGTGTTTAAGAGGACCAGCCAGATAGCTTTTAGAAATAGCTGTTGTTCCCATCCCACTGAAAAGAGACTGAGTTCTGTTATATGATTTTCCCGGTACTCTCTGCCTCTTCTTTTTTCCTCTCCTCCTCCTGCTACCTCTGCCTCCCTTCCCCCATTGCTTTCTGGCCAGCTCCGTCCCAGATTTAAAATCCCGCTGGAGAGTGGGGACGAGAGCTTCATCCCCCGGATGATTTGGAGCAGGGGCTAAAACGCCGCCATAAATCTGTAGCTCATTTTAATGCCACGTTAAACCAGTGTGAGCGGCTGGTCTCCGTGGCCCCTGCCCTGTTTCTTTATGGGCCTCTTTGGCTCTTCTTTATAAAGAGGCCCCGCGGAGTCATTTTAAAGTTCTTATCAGTTTGCTGACAGCTATATGGGTCTTTCTGCCGAGTCCAGGAGCTCACGCCAGCGTGTGAAACTTCTGATATTAAAATCGAAGAAAAATGCCAGGCAGGAGGGATTGGGTGGTGTGGCCATGATCTGGAGGTCAAAGACTAGCGAGATTATTAACCTGTGCAGGTCCAGAACCCTGCCCTTGGCCGGGTGAGTCGCTCTCTTGGTTGGTGGAGGCAGGGCAGTGAGGGTTAGGCAAGGGAGGATTTTCCAAGGGCTTTTATTTTTATCCCTCGATTAGAAAGTGCCATTTCACTGGCCATTTGTGCTTTCAAGCTTCGGCAAGTGAGTTGGCAGCCCCGAAGGGCTAGGGGAGCCAGGTGTACCATGTACCTGTTTTGTAAATGCTGCCTGACCAGCTGGGCCTCTGCTCGCACGTCTTCACCCGCTCCAGCTTGCCGTGTCTTTGCCCACAGCATCGCTTATCAAATGTAAAGGGACTATCATCAGTCTGCTTTGCTGGCCCTTTTAGACCAGTTTGCTAACCCCCAGTAATCCTTCCAGAGTGCTCCATGGAAATGCCAGGCCCTCTATAAATGTCAGCCTGCGATGCCTGGCCCTTTTTACCCTCTCACTTACAGAGACATGGACTGGAAGCTGCTCCTCCCTTTTCCCTACCACTTTTCCTTTCTTTCTTTGCTGGAAAACTCCCGCGGCAGACAGCTGAGGGGAAGGAAAAACCATTACCTGGATCAAGGCCAGGAGCTTGATGGGAGCTTCAAAATCTCTGGCATCTCCTGACCAGAATGTTTTTCCAGGCCTTTCAGAAAGTGCATCCCTGCCCGCCTTCTCCTTTCAGTGTTCCAGCCTTGATTTCCAGAGCGGCCGGGGTGGGTGGGATATGCCCTCAGGATGTGCTTTCTGTCTGCCTGCGCTTCTCCTGACTGAAGCCTTAGGAAGAAATTGGTAGAGATTAGCAAAACCCAATGGATGTGTACTTTTAAGTGCCGTGTACCCTTTTGGCACCAAACCCGTTATTTTTCCCTTTTCAGATAGTTTTGGACATGAGCAGTTTTGCCAGTGCGTTCAGTTTAAAATAGCCAGTTAACTTGAGGTGCGGCAAAAGCAAGGAGTTTTTGTAGTACGTTAGTCTAATTATATGGCTGTTGATCTAGGATTAATGATTTTCATTGAGCGAACAATAAAAATATACGGGTTTGTTTTATTGGTCCTGTAGCTCCTGTGGGGAGAGTAGTTAGGTATAAAAACGAAACGAGCAATAAAACAAAATGCCCCAAACTCCAAAGTGATGGAACTACTTTTTTATACATTTTGGGGGGACTCAATTGATATCTGGTAATTAGCGAAGAAGTTTAACACACTGGGTATTATTGTTTATTGTGTAATTTTAACAAACTTACTGAAAATATTTAAGTTAGGAAAACTAAGTTACATAAAAATAATTGAGTATATTGGAAGTTCTGCATAAATACGTGATGGGCTGGCCAGTTTCCTCTTTGGGCATTGGTTGGAGCGCTGTCTCTGGCGTTAACATGGGTTAATCCCTCCTAATGAGTCCCCAGTATGGGACAATACTTCAGGAAATGGCCTCTCTAATAGAAGTGTTAAATATTAATTTGCAGCCTGTATAAGAATTGTCTGACTCTTTGGGGCTGGTTTCCCACAGAGTGGGACTATTTGTGAAGCATTTCTGAGAAATGATTGTTCATTACAGGAAACCCAGTGTAGCTTTTGTAAATTTGTTACATACTTACTTACAAAAATATCTAGGTTTGTTTACAAAACAATAACCTGTCAATTAGCAAGTGTTGTTATGTTTTGTAAAGAATTCACCGTGTTCAGTTCTTCAGTAAGGGTTCAAGTGATCCATAGGATTCCTGTCTGTATTTATAAATATTAATATAGATCATTATATATTTATGTGTATATATATATATGCTGTCTCCCTCAGCATTGTGGATGTTGAAAGGATTTAGGGTTGCATAATGATTTTTGGCTTGGCATAGTTTTTGGCTTTATAATAGCACAATTAATCTTATAATCCCATGCTATTCTTCTTGGGAAGATTGCTGTAAGACTGAAATCCCGTATGTTTATTTCATGCTCCATCAGATCAGGACTGGTACAGAGATAGCTCTGTGTGAACCATTTCTGGCAATATGGTTATCTCTGTCCTTGTAACTTAAGGCTCATTTGTTATATTTCAATGTGTACTTCCCATTTTGATAAGGACTTTAATAGGACAGCAGTTCGCTTGTTATCTTTCGGATTCTAATACTTTTCATTAAAATATTTCAGATATCTGAAGTACGTATGTGTACTGAAGTATTTTTAACTTTCAGGTTAATTTGAGCAGGTCTTGATCTTATATATGTATCAAAGATCTTTGAGTGTTTTTTTCTGTTCTAAGCTGCAGACTGAGGGTTGGGTTTAGCAGTGAATGAGGCATTTTGGCATTTGACCGGAACGGGAAGATCTAGAAGCTGGGGACACGTCAGTGTGAATAGCACACTCATGGACTGTGGGGCAGTGTGTAGGGGGCAGTGGCCCTGAGTGGCTTCCCTGGAGCCTTGACCAACCCCAGTCTGTATTCCCCAGATCTCTGCCTAGCAAGCTGTAGGTAACTTCGACTGTGACGTTAACAGCAAGCAAGTCTTTGGAAATCTTTTTGGTGTAACCTGCAGATTGGAAACTATAGAGTCGAAAGATTTAAACTGTCTCATCAGCTACCGTAGTAATTTTTCACTGTGAGGCAAGGGAAGGATCCGAATTCCCTGTGGGGATTTTCAAGCTTCACATACCTCTCTCACTTCCACTTGGTTCTTAACTGCTTTCTGGCATGGGGTGGTGGTGGGGGGTGGGGGGAACAGGGACATGGATTTCTCTTGAGAGTCCCTGCTCTGAGGAACCTCAGCTACTCTTACTCATGGGTATCTGTCATCCTTCAGGTGAGAAGGGACAGAGCGACAATTGAGAACCACTGACATAGCCAGTCTAGCTATTTCAAGCTTCCCTCTGTTCCGAGTCCTAGTTTGGAGAGTGTACATTGGGGTTCCCATTCAGGATCAACAGGAGAGCTTGTCTTAATAATTCTTAATCAGAAGATGGAGCTTTCCAGCAGCACGCAGCTTATAGAGGACTCGTGCGCTGGCCAGGTGGAACAGTGATCAACACCATTGGACCCACACTCCTCAGTTTCTCTTTTTCTGGGCATGTGTAGGCACAGTGGAAAGGGCTCACATGTGGCCTGTCTGTTGAGTTAGTATCTATAGCCAAAAAGGAGGAACCCGCCAGAGAAGATCTCCTTAACTTTCTCTAGTTGGATTGTCACTATGTGGGGAACAGGACAGAGGAGAGATCATCACCCTGAAGTAAGCCTTTATGTCTGTCTTCTTGGTCCCTTTGCATACTGTGTGTGTGTGTGGGGGGGGTGTCTTAATTAAAGGGGGGCAGGCCTTTCCGATGTGCCTGGTTGGAGTGAGGCTTGTGTTACATTTGCCTTCTCTAATCCAACAAACTTAGGCTCGCGCTCCTCCTAGGTTTTAGCCTAGCAAACATGGGAAATCTCACCCCAGGCAGATTCCTGTACAAGTCATTGGCAGATGTTGTCATCTTTATTTAGTTTTGGTGACAGATCTTGCTTAAAGTGTTCCAATCTACCTTTCAGCTATTTTATGGAAGCAGCTGGGAGAGAGAGCTGGTGAGCTGCTAATCACTAAAGCAGCTCCCTGAGCTGACCTAGCGAATAGTGGGATTCGGAGGCGTGGATAGCTCAGAAAACTGGGCACGGCAGAAATGAATCTCTAGTCTCTTTGCTGAGAAAGTTTGCCCAGGCACAGTTTTATTGGTCAGTGGCTCCTGCTTTAGTAACCTTTCACCCCTATGGCTCTTGGAGGTACAAGCCACTGGCCGGCCTTGCCTTTGAACTCCTTATGGCTCCTGCCACCTCAAAGGCTCCCAGTCAGAAGCTTGTGTTTTGCTTGGGATCTCTCCTCACAGCAGGGCGTCAGCAGTTGGGAAAACTGATCCAGCCTTAGAACATTGATATATTTGAAGGTGATACCCCTGAGACTTGAAACCTATGGCTTTCTGTTTCAGGAGCTGTCTGTCATATGTCAAGAAACACGACTCAGACTACCCCTGCTTCTTCCTGGATCCCTTCTTGTTTCCCATAGGATAGGAGAGCATCACATTCAAGCATTCCCTATGAGTATTCACAAAGTCTTCCCCTACCTTCAAGCCCTTGGCCCCTTTTTCTTCTGACTTGCTCCAAGTAACATTTATTTTGAAAGAATTTTTCTTTTAAATTGCACTAAAACATGCAAATCAAGCCATCTTTGGTGTCTGGGATCATAATTAATGGTGAAGATGGCATAGTACACCAGCGTCGCAGGGCTCAGCTGTTCAATCTTTGCTGCCAGAGTTGATGAACCCTACTTGTGAGAGAGCTCAGCTACACTTCTCACTGCCTTCTTGCTCCCACGCGACCTTCTGGGAAACTAGATCTTGCAAGGAGACGTAGAAAGAGTGTGGATCAGCCTCCCGCGTCTGCTTGGCTTCTTGTCTGAGGAACAGGAGTAAAAGCTTTATTATGGAGAGGCAAATCCAGGGACCCATTGATATTAGATGATTTCAGTATAGCTTCTTCATGAGAAATCAAACTTCTCATTCTAAGAATATTGAATAGAAAATGTCTCTTCCACTCATGATGCCTTTAACCTTGGAAAGGAGCAAATGATCTCTCTTGAGGTCCCCTGCTTGTCTAGAATCCAAATAGAATATTACTGACAATCTTTTGCAGAAAGGACATTCTGGCAAGGTCTTTCTCTGCGTCAGAGCAAAGATTGGGTTTTTAGCAGGTACTCAGGTGTTGGAAGAGGCGGGCCTGATTTTACTGCTGTCTTACTCTGTGGTCATGAGTATGGTCAGGAGCTTACGTTTCCCCGTTGGCAAAGGGCAGGGGGGCATTTTTATGTTAACACCTGTGTTTGACACTGTATTGGGAACTTCCTTCTGAAGATCTGATGAGGTAGCTATTATTCTTATTTTAAAAAAGGAGGAAGGCAAACCTTGAAGGCTAGTAGATGGCCTGAGCTTACACAGCAGACGTGGTAGATTTGGGATTGGGAAAAATTTGTGGCATGTGATGGAAAAGTATGAAGTTTATTTACAAAGCTCTAATATTCTTTGTTTAAAGCACCTTTTGAACTATTATAATGATCTACAATATTTATAGAATGCCCGTGTTGGGTAAGATACTGTACCTGGTGCAGGGCTCTACAAGCTAGGGCTCCCGTTCTGGAGATGCCAACAGGCTGAAGGGGAAGGTGTGTAACGTCCATTAATGTCTATGTTAGTTTGCTATGGCCTCTGTAACAAAATACCCCAGACTGGGTGGCTTATGCAACAGAAATTGATTTTCTCACAATTCCAGAGGCTGGAAGCCCAAGATAAAGGTGTCAGCAAGGTGGTTTTCTCCTGAGTCCTCTCCCTGGCTTGTTGCTGCTTTACATGTCATCCCTCTACGCACTTTGAGGGGACAGAGTTCTGTCCCTCAGTGTCTACACCAGGTACAAGAGTCAGACTCAGTAGTTGTCATTTAATTGGTGCCATTGAATTGGGTTTTGCTCCTTCCTGTGAATCTACTTCTGAGACGGTTTTTCCTCATCCCATTCTCCATTCCCGACCAGGTACGAGTGTAGAAAGGGCGGGCGTGAGGGTGAAGCATAAGCTGCTTCATGTGCCACGTGCACGTCCGTGTCGTCCTGCTGCACACGAGCACACAAGGAGGGGGCCTGGTGGGCTCCGCTCAGAATCTGCAGAGTGCCTCTGCCCTGGCCACCGGTTAGTGAGGTGGGACTTCCGTCGTGCTCTTTCATCACAACAGGGTGACAAGGGTATTATTAAAAGACTTTATTAAGCCCTGTAAGATCCTGGTTTTTATTTTATTTTGCTGTGTCAGTGGAAGGATTCTTAGCAGTGAGATTGGTTTTTCTCTCTGAAATTTTGAGTATCACAATTCATGTTTTATCTGTAGAATGGAAAGGTTAAAGGTGCAGGATTATGTGCTAGGTTGAGAACTTCCGGATTTTAAAAAATGCTAGAGAATTTGAAAAAGATTTAATAATGCAGAAAACCTCTTAGTTGTGGTAAAAGTGATTCTTCATTTTTAATAAAACCCGTGTCACTCAAGTTGGTTGATTTGGGGGCAGGAGGAACAGAGTGTCGCAGAGGAAACAGGTATATGAAAGTAACGGATTCCTGTCCCTCAAGAGAAATTGTTAATTTATCCTTGTAACCATCCCTGCGTGCTGTTGGTTGCCTCACCCAAATACATCATCGGGATCCATGCCACCCCCGCCTTAGCTCACACATGCGCGTCCTGTAGCCTCAGGGTCAGGTAGATGGTCTGTTAGTTTAGTGATGAATTGTAATCAAGAAATTTGTTGAACAATTGCTTTTTCACTTTTGTTTTTAATGATGGAAACCTTGTCTCCTTGGCCAAGATAAGTTCATGGCCTTTAACTACATTATTTGTATGTTTTTCAGAGCATTGGATTCTCCTTGGCTAATAACCAGGGCACACGTTGTTCAGAAAACTAAGGAGACACCAGCTTCTAAGTTTATTGTTTGTAAAGCATGTAAATAAGGTGTTCAGAAGTTTGCTCCGTTAGTCGTTAAGCGTCTGCCTTCGGCTCAGGGCGTGATCCCGGCATTCCGGGATCGAGTCCCACATCGGGCTCCTCCGCTATGAGCCTGCTTCTTCCTCTCCCACTCCCCCTGCTTGTGTTCCCTCTCTCTCTGGCTGTCTCTCTGTCACATAAATAAAAAAAAAAAAAAAAAAAAAAAATCTTAAAGAAGTTTGCTCCGTTGATCCATTAGTAAACCAGAGTTCTCGCTACCATATCTCTTTAAAGGAAGCCATACTCAGCGCATTGATTTCCAACGGGCTAAGCCTGGGATGGAGGAGATGTCTGGATTTTATTGATTTTTGCTTGTTTTCCCCTTGTACTCTACATTGTTTTTCTATAGCGTATTTGTTGACATTATTGGTGCATTTAACGTCTTATATTTTGGGACCTGAGAGAGGATGTATCTCTTTAATGAGGTCGTTTGTTTCTTCTGAGCAACTAGGCTCCTTTTCAGGTGATGTGGGGACACCCCCCCCCCCCAACCTCCAAAGAAAATAACTCTCAGGGGAATTGTGAGCTGAGCATCAGAGTTGGAGAAGTGGCACAGCTGGTACCAGCACTAGGCAGGAGAGGTGCTGGGGCGGTCGGGAAGGTGCACCTACCTTCATCCTGTCCTTTCCACTGATGTGTGTGACTTGGAATAAGTCACTTGCCTTCAGAGGTCTCCATTTTATCATCTGTTTGTTTTTATAACCTCTAGTAAGGACTGACTCTTGACTGTGATATAATAACGCATGAAAGATCCAGGGTGAAGGTGGGCATTAGGTTGTCTCAACAGCTACTCCCTAAATGTTGTTGGGGAGACTTCATGGTTATACAGTTGTTCTCAGAGGAGTCTTGCGGCATCACTCAGGATAAACTTATAACCGTTCTTGCCACTGTATTGGGCCAGAGGTTAAATGCCTCTCTTAAATTGGCGGAAAGCATGTAGGTGTGTGGCTGGGAAAGGGAGGCTTCTGGAAAAGTTGAGCATCGTGGAGGTGTAGGAATCGTGAGGTTGTGGATTGATTCCTTTCGTAAGCAGCTCCGTGCATGCTCTGGTCTTACTCGAATGAAATCAGGAAGTTTAGAGAAAAGTGGGACCAGTAAACTCCCATGAACATTTCAGTGGCTCCTTGTTCTCATCTGTAAAATTGGGATGATGTCCTTGAGTTGTGAGGATTAAATAAGTTAATCTAGGGGAAGCATTTAAAATAGTGCCTGGTACATACTTAAGTGTCTGGTTTCATCGACAAATACTGAGCTCCTGCTTTGTGCGAGGTGTCGGTCGGAGTGCTGGGGACGCAGCAGTGGACAAACAAGTGGCACTCCCTTGTCAGCACGTGTAGGGGAGATGTGTTAGGCGGTGATGTGGGGATGAGGTCAGGAATGTCGGCCCCAGAATTAATGGTGAGTGCCCAGTTCACTTGTCTCACCCTTTCTCCTGGGGCACTCACCTTTTACACTGAGAAGTCTGTCTTTTGGAACATCCTTGTATTGATGGGGGTTATAGGTTTGCTTCCCTTGTCTTCGTTTTCTTTTTTCCACCTACCTGCGACTTTACTTCTCCCTTTCTAAACCCTACTGCGTGACTTAGAGAAAGGGATTTGGAATCTCCGTTTTTCATTTTCTTCTCTTCATCCCATGTTCTAGTTTTTTCTCTGTATCCTTTCCCTGATGATAACTCAGGTTTTACTCTTCAGAGGACTCAACCATGTAACACGATGCCGGGCGAGCTTATAAAGAGTTTGTGAATAGGTGTTGGCCCTTGAAGAAAACACCTTGAATAATGAAAAGCTCTGTGAACTTGGGCGAGCACCCTGTTCTGCCGTCAGAAAGTATGGCCCCGGACTTCAGCTTTCAGACCTCTTCCTTGTGTTTTTGTCATTATTGGGGAGTTCATGCTGCAGCCATTTTCTTTGGTAACTACAAGGGGAGCTAACTGTGTTCTCAGTCTTTAGCCACTGCCCATAAATAGAAATACTGAGGCTGGAGACGAGCAGAAGGATCTGTGCTCCTAGGGGATGATGGGCTTGTTTGTGGGCTTTTGGGGGTTCTCCAGCCAGCTCTGCTGCAGACCTAGGATTGGAGTACTGGTGCGTGTCCCTGCTTTTTCCTGACCTTCCAGTGAGTGGCTCTGAATTTTGGGTATGAGAAGGAGATCTAGAACTTTTAGAAGTCAGCTATATGAACGGGAATTTGTGTATTCGAGTATTCATGCAGGGATGAGGGCTGCCGCTCCTGTCCTTCAGAAACTCTTGGGAGCGTGCTGGGGACACACGGCTGGGAGGACTGTACTAAGGCGTCTTCGTCTCCGTGCCAGGAGGCTGGGGTTGCATTTAGAGATGGGTCACAGAAATGCTAGGAATGGAGAAAGCTAGATTTAAAGAAGTAAGTCCTCTGCAGCCCGCCCAGGGGAAAGGTTGTGAGCAAGTTTTCAAAGCCCTGAGAAGGGCGAGAAAGAGAAAAAAGGATCCATTTGGTTTGGCAGCGTTTCATGACTGTTTCTTAATATTAAGGTGATTTTTTTCCTTTTCACTATCTATGCACCAACTGGGTACAGACTATTTTAAACAAGACAAAACAACAACAAATCTACTGTGGATGACTAAACAATAACAAATCCTAATGTTATTTTTAGAAGGCTGAGAATGTGGGATAAGGTGAAAATAAAATAGAGATTAAGTTCCAGCAAGAATGAGTGGGCTCCGTGTGAGATCCTAGAAGAGCCAAAATTTGTTCACGGGGTATTATATCTGAAATCTTGCTGGGGGCTCTGGCCGCACTTAAAATGCTTCTCAGCTGGTCCCCTGGTTAACCCTACTGGTTAAGCCAAGCCTAATCCTGCTGCTGTTGGGAAAAAGGAGTTGTGACGTGGTGAATGGCATTCTGTGTCCTTCATCTGTCCCAGTTGTCCAAGACACTTGGGCCCTCCTGCAGGATGCCAGTGTAAAGTTGTGAGAGCCCACAGAAACCTACCGTCCGAAGTCTATAGGATTTTCGGGCTGATTTCTTGAATGCTTGCCCGTAGGTGGGGGCTAGTAAATTTTGCTTCGTATTGTGGGCCCACCATCAAAGAATTTTTAGTCTAAATGGGAAGATAAGGTTTTTCCCTTGATAAAATAACAGTGGGGCAGAGAATCGATGCTGACTTTTGTGTAAACATTGTGAGATGAATTAGAAAAGAAGGGCCTTGTATAGTTTCAAGGAGGAGAGGAACCTGGAAGGATTTTTTTAATTAATAAATTTTATTTTTTAGAGCAGTTTTAGATTTACAGGAAAATTGAGCAGAATGTAGAGAGATGCACAAGCTACCCCGTATGGGGATTCTGTGCCACAGTGGTCTCTCTGTTACGGTGGAGCCTACGTTGATTCTTCATTATCACTCAGAGTCAGTAGTTTGCATTAGGGGTCGCTGTTGGTGCTGTACATTCTGTGGGTTTGGACAAATGTGTAATGGCATGGATCTACCATGTTACTATTTCTAATTTAACTCCATTGTTAAACAGACATTTATAACAACAGACATTATTCTTTTAAATGTGTTAAGGTATGTTTTATGGCCAAGAATGGGGTCTGTCTAGGTGAATGTTCCATGTGAACTTGAGAAGAATATGTGGTCTGCTCTTGTTGGAGAAAGTCGTCTTCGGATGTCAATTACATGGTGCTGTTAAGTTCAACTGTGTCCTTACTGATACTGATTTTCTCTCTTCTGCATCTGGGCATTTCTGATAGCGGGTGTTAAACAGTCTTATAATAGTGGATTCATCTGTTTCTCCGTGAAGTTCTGTCAGTTTTTGCCTTGCATATTTTGATGATCTCTTGTTGGATGCATGCACATTAAGGATGGATTGTTGTCTTCGTGGAGTATTGACCCCTTTCATTATGCAGTGCCCTCTTTATATAACTCCTTGCTCTGAATTCTGAACTCCTTGCTCTGAACGCTCTGTGAAATTAATATAGCTATTACCACTGTCTTTGGATTAAGTGTTAGCATGGTGTATTTTTCTCCATCCTTCTACTTTTATGTGTGTTTATTTTTTTATTATTTTTTCTTTCTGAGAGAGAGCACACTCATGAGTGGAGAGGAAGGGGCAAAGGGCGAGGGAGAGAGAGAGAATCTTAAGCAGGCTCCACGTTCAGTGTGGAGCCTGACATGGGCCTTGATCCCACGACCCCAAGATCATGACCTCTGAGCCAAAATCAGGAGTCAGATGCTTAACTGACTGAGCCACCCAGGTGCCCCATTTATGTGTCTTTATATTTAAAGTGGCTTTCTTGTAGGCATAAACAGTTGGGTTTTGTTTTTGATCTACTCTGACAGTCTGTCTTTTAATTGTTGTATTTAGACCATTAATATTTTAAATGAATGTTGATATAGTTGGATTCATATTTATTACTATTTTCTATTTGTTGCCTTTGTTCCTTGTTCTTGTTACTGACTTCCACACTTTAAAAAAAAAAGATTTATGTACTTATTTGAGAGAGAGATAGTAAGAGAGAGAGAGGGAGAGTGCTGAGCAGGGGCAGAGGCAGAGGGAGAGGGAGAGAGAGAGAGAGAGAAACTTCAAGCAGACTCCCTGCTGAGCATGGAGCCCGATGCAGGGCTTGATCCGAGGACCCCGAGATCATGACCCAAGCCGAAATCAAGAGTTGGCTACTTAACCGACTGAGCCACCCAGGCACCCCAGACTTCCACACTCTTTATGTCTTTTGTGGTTTTAACGGAGTATATGACTGCATTTTCTCTACTTTCTTAGCATATCAGTTGCACTTATTTTTTAAACCATTTTTAGTGGTTATCCTCAAGATTGCACTATACATGTACATCAAATCTAAGTTCACTTTCATTTAACACTTTACTGCTTCATAGTTGGTGAAAGTACAGATCTTCCTTGACTTACGGTGGGGGGTATGTCCTGTAAACCCCACTGTAAGTTCAAAGTATCGTAAGTCGACAATGCATTTAATACACCTAAGCTACTGAACATCATGGTTTAGCCTGGCCTGTCTTACACGTGCTCCGAGTATTAGCCTCCAGTGGGGCAGAATCACATAACACAAAGCCTATTTTATATTAAAGTGTCGAGTATTTCATGTAATTTGTTGACTCCTGTAGTGAAAGTGAAAAACATGAAAAACAGAATGGTTGTAAGTGTGTTGGTTGTTTACCCTCACGCTCGCTCGGCTGACTGGGAGCTGGGGCTCGCTGCTGCCCAGCGTCACGAGAGGGGATCGGATCGCGTATTGCTAACCTGGGAGAAGATCCAAATTCGAAATTCGAAGGGTGGTTTCTACTGAATGCATGTTGCTTTTGCACCACTGTAAAGTCAGAAAAATCATAAGTCAAACTTAAGTCTAGGAGACTGTGCCTTATATTAACAATATAATTTTAATTCCTTCCTCTTGTCCCTTGTATCATTGCTGTCATTTTGTTTATAGATAAGTATACGTAATGGAATACATTTGTTGCTATTATTATTTTGAAGAAATTGTTAGATGATTTAAGAATAAGAAACATGAAAGTTTTTATATTACCTTCACTTATTTCTTCTTTGATTCTCTTCCTTTCTTTATGTAGATCGAAGTTTCTGACTTGTATCATTTTCCTTCTCTCTGAAGAACTTCTTTTAACATTTCTTGCAAGGCAGGACTACGGGCAATAAATTCCCTCAGTTTTTGTTTGAGAAATTTTTTATTTTTCAAAACCACTTTTGAAGGATAATTTTCCAGAGTATAAGAGTTCTAGCTCCTTGGGTTTTTTTTTCACTTTGAATATTTCTGAGAAGTTGGATGTAATTGTTCCCTGTGTTCCTCTAGAGGCAAAGTGGTTTTTTCCTCTTTTCTTCCAGGATTTTCTAATATTTGATTTTCTGAAGTTTTAGTATGATATGGACAGGTACAGTGTTTTTGGTCTTTATCCTGCTTGGTGTTTTCTGAGCTTCGTGGATCTGTTGTTGGTATCTGACATTAATTTGGGAGAAATTGGTCTTTATTGCTTTAAGTATTGCTTCTCTTCCTTTCTTTTTTCTCCTGGTATTTATACTGTGTATATGTTACACCTTTTATGGTTGTCCCATAGTCCTTGGATATTCTGTTCTCGTGTTTTTTGGGGTTTTTTTGGGGGGGGGGTCATATCCTCAAGCTCAGAGATCCTTTCCTCAGCACTGTCCATCCCATACTGATGATCCTGTCAGAGACATTCTTCGTTTCTTTTGAAGGATTGTCCAGCATTTCTTTTCATTCTTTTTTAGAATTTCCGTCTGAATTTCAAGTGTGGAAGAGCCCTTAAGCATCATGTAATCCTGTCTCAATTGTAAGGTATGAAAATTGAGATCTGGAAAGTTAAATGACTTGTCAGCATTTATTTACTATTTAAGGGCAGAAGCCCAAATTAGAATCAGGTCTGTTCTACTCTAGTACTCTTTCTACTACATCTATTAAAGCTGGTGCTACAGAAAGGAGCCTTAAGTTGTGGGCCATCCTCCAGCTGATACGTCACTAATTACGCAGCACAGTCCCTGGTTTCCCTGGGAGACCTATTGCTTTCATCCACTTTGGAATCATTTAGTCATTCTTAAATATACAAGGCCCCGCTCACTTAATTTGAACATGTGGTATTATTAATGATAGTGCCTTGGTGATTGAGAATCGTGTTCTATTTAGTTAATGACATGCCGAGTAGCCTATATTGGAGAAAAGCCTTAACAGGTTAAACCCAACCTGATTCAAAGCCTAGCTGCAGTTCTGGATTTATCCTTTGAGGCAGTCTGTGGTTTCATCAGAACCATGATGAAAAGAGCACAGACTTCAGAGTTAGATGAAGTGGTTTTGAGTTCTGGATCTGTCAGTTAAAAGCTTTGTGACCACAGACAAGTTACCGTTAATCTTTCTGAGCCTTGTCTTCTTGTCTGTAAACTGGAGATACGTTAATTATAGGATTGTTGGGAGGCTCAAGTGAAAAAGTATGTGCCATATTTAATTGATTCTCAGTCCCATATTTTTTCACATTTTAAAATCTCTGATGTCAGGATTGTATTATAATTGATATCATTTTGGTATTGTGCCATATCTTAATTGAGAGCCTTTCTTCTCTTAGTGTTATATAAAATAATGGTGCATCTTATAATTATTGGTGCCAGGCAGCTATCCCACGTTCACGTAGATTCACAAATCCTAAACAGAATAGAAAAATTGAATCTGGCAGTATGTAAAAAAGGGATACTATGTCATGACTAAGTGAGATCAAGAATGTAAAGTTGGTTTGACACTGAAAAAATTAATCAGTGTAAATTACCACATTAACAAAATGAAGGAGAAAACCCATCTGATCATCTTCTAAATATAGAAAAAAAAATCATTTGATAAAATTCAACAACCATCCTTGAGAAGAACTCAGCTAAATGAGGAATAGAAAGGAACTTCTGCAATTTGATAAAGGATATTTATGAAAAACCTACATCTGACATATGACTTACTGATAAAATATTGAATGCTTCCCCTAAGATTGGGATCACGTCGAGGATGCTCACTCTTACCATTTGTATTCAGTATTGTACTGAAGATTCTAGGCAGTACCAAAGGAAAGTAAATAAAAGGCATAAAAGTTGGAGAAGAAAAAGATAACATGTCTTCATTTGGAAATGACATGGTTGTATACTCAGAAAAGCCAAAGTAATCTACAAACCACTGTCTTAGTAGGGAATTTAACAAGGTCGTAGAATACTAATGATTTGGGACTAATGAAAATTCATATTTTTTCTTCATCAGGTGTTTTCTTCTTGTGGGATAGGTGGTGGTCTTTTGTGATCTTCTGTAACCTAACTAGAGGTGGAATCAAACTATTGCTTTTATAATGTTTATTTCATAATTATTTACCCTCCTGGATTTTGTAATTACTCTGCAGATTTCTAGCTGATTGTCTTGATTTTTCTAGATATAAAATCCTATCATCTGCAACTAATTATAGCTTTTGTATTTAGAGCATGAAGGTCCATATTATGGTCTTCACATAAGAGGACAGTATCAGGAGGATATTTAGATGAATATAAAAGAAAATTCCACTAACAGTTGCTGAAGGAAATCAGGGTTTACATGTCTCACTTTAAAAGATACCCGGAAGTTGGTCATCTGGGGCAGGTGTAGTGATTCCGCAATGCTATCAGGGAAGCGGATTTCTTTCTGTATTTCTGCTCTATCACCTTCAGCATGCTGGCTTCTTCTTTTCAGTTATAGTACGTCTGCTTCAATCCCAGCCAGCCTGTTTGCACTCCAGCTAAGCAGGAGAGAGAGAGCCAAGGGAAAAAACCAGAAGTCTTGTTGTAGCGAGACTTTATCTTTTGTTTAGGAAAGCGCACATTTTTTTGCATTGCTGCAAAAAAGACTGGACTATTTAGTATTTTAAGTTGATTTTGTTAGTAAAAATGAGGAAGGTAATGGTTGTCTATCACGAGGACTGAGTATCGTCTGTACTGTGAGAAGTTGGGGTAATGGGAAGGGCCCTGCCATGAGCTTGTATGTGTGAAGTCTGAGTATTGCTGAGATTTAACAGTTTGGGATTTTGTTTTATTTGTTTATTAAAAAAATTATTTTGTATCTGGTTACTTTAGTGAATGTCCTTACTAGCTCTGATAACGTTTTTAGCTGATTCTCTAGACTTTCTTAGTAGCCAGTCTCTGGAAAGCTCTTGAAATTCGTTTCAAATTCCTTTCTTTTTTCTTATTAATCCTATTAGTTTTCTTTGTTTCGTTTTTTTTACATGATCAAATTGGGTGCTTTATTTTTGAACGGTAATTCTGTGTGCACATTGGAGTAAAGTTTAATATGAGACTAGAAGCAATTGAAAGTTAGAAATATTTGAGGGCTCAGTAGATCTGAGCTTTTTAATAAAAAGTGGCTATATGCTTTTCTCTTCTAAATAGATAAGATATATGATGGGGCATTCACTTAACATTTAAGGCAAATGTCAGTTTTTTTTATTTAGTGAAATTATTAATGGGGAAAGCAAATGCTTTAATATTTCCACAAGCCACAAATCTCCGTGGGTTTAAGGATTGTAATAGAATGCCACACCATATGCCCATAAACTAGGTTTAAAAAAAAAAAGTAATACTGGATGAATATACGTTTGTAGTTTTTAATCTTTTCAAAGAATACTAAAAATTCTTTGATACATCTTCCTCTAGGAGGTGGAGCTGAATTATCCTCCCTGGGAAGACAGACCAAACATAGTGACTTGCTTCCAACCAATAGAATATGGAATGGAATGGTAACTTTACAGTAGGGAATCTGGCAGACCCCCCTCCCCAACCAGGTGATCAGGGTTCACTTCCCCATAAGATGTCGTGTTGATAGCATATGTGCCCTGATAATGATGTGGGGAGAAGGGCATATCACCTCTGGAGTATTCTCCAAAATCCATAACCTCAGTCTCATGATTAGAAAACATCAGACCAACCCAGAATGAGGGACATTCTGCAAAATGCCTGACCAGTACTATTCAAAAGTGTCCAGGTCGTGAAAGAACAGGAAAGACTTAGAAACTGTCTCAGATTGGGAGAGACTAAGGAGACATGACGATGAAAGGCAGTGCGGTCCCTTGGACTAGATCCTGGAACAGGAAAAGGACCTTAGGGGAGAACTGGGAAAATCTGAAAAGAAAAAGTCTGTAGTTTAGTGAATGGAATTACTTACATGTGAACTTCTTAGTTTTGATCATTGTACCATAGTGATAATGATGGTAACAGTAGGGGAAACTGGCTGAGGGATGTTCTGGAACCCTCTGTACTACCATTGTTTCTCGAAGCCTCACATTCTTTCAGAATAAAGTTAAAAAAAAAAAAGCAGTTACCACTTTGCGTGGTAATGAAACAAAAAAAGATTGACACCTACCAAAAAACTGCAGAATGGCCTCTGCTGCAGAGGTCTGTGATTTTGTGTAAGTATCCAGTGAGTGTGACAGTGCCATGTTCAGGTAACTGAGATGATGGGACTGGGAAGCTTCACTGGTTGGTGGAGAAGTGCCCCAGAGGTATTGGACTTTCAGGTGGAGGGTGCATCTGGAGAGGGCGTATAAAGTAGCTCACGAACGAGGGAGTGAAGAAAAGCACTCTCGTGTTTTCTGTCGTAAGGTATTCTAAATGCAGTGAAATTAACAAATAAATGTTTTAAGGAAAGGAAAAAATGGAATGCTGATAAATCCTGGGTATATTAACCTTTTTTTGCTTTAGAAATCCGTTTTTATTTTAAAGAAAGTAAATTCTATTTATTATCGTTTGTTGAATTGTTGAATAGTTGAATAAAGGTGTGTCACATGTTTGTGACCTTCCTCTACTCTAGAAAAGCCTTCAGTCCATGAAAAGCGCCTCTGAGAGGTTCGGTTGATTTTTGTTTTTTCATGTACCTCTTTCGTTTAGAAAAATGGAGTGAGCCAAAGAAAAAGCAAACCCAACAAGCTTACAGTAATTCTCAACTAGAAATTAGGATGCTTGGATTATAATTTGGTATCACCGCTGAGTTTTTATGCCTGTCAGGTAGAGATGACCTGAGCCTGTCTCCCTCCCTCCGGGACGTGATGGGGTTGTGCCGGAAGGGCGCCGGGCCCCCTGCTCTGGCCTCTCCCCTTTCCAGCAAGGCAGTGAGGGAGAGAACCGGTATGACCCTGAGCGTGCTGCACAAGAGGTTTGGGGAAGGCATTTTGTCACAACAAACAGATGACAAGGACATAATGAGCCTTGGTACGTGTGTTTGGAAAGACTTGGAATCCCTTCGGAAGTTTTCAGATTCATCTTCAGACACAGCTTTGAGGAGTTAATCCCTGAGGTGTGGAAATATCTTCCAGCCCTGCACCTGAAATAAATGGTTCCATCCATGCTCGTGTGGTAAGGGGAAATTTCCCGAATCTCCCTGGTGCTCAGACACAGAAGTGCTTCTGTGTCTTTAATGGTAGGCCGTTCCTTTAACTTGTTGTGGGAGAAGGTGCGTGCTTTATTTCATGTCTTGCTTCTCTGAGCTTCTTGACTTGGTGTTTTGTTGTTTTTCATTAATTTTGGAAGGTTCTTAGCCATTATTTCTTTAAATATACCTGTTGACTTGTTTTCCACCCCATCTTCTGGAACTGCAGTTACAGGCATGTCAGAACATTCGATGCCATCTCACGATTCTTGGATCTCTGTTTTCTTTCGCTCCTTTTCTTCTGTGCATTTCAGTTTGGATAATTTTTCATTTCAAGTTCACTATTTCTTTCCCCTGCTATTTCTGGTGTGGTGACAAGCCGGTTGAAGGAATTTTTCATTTATGATACTACATTTTTATTTCTGGCCTATCATTTGGTTATTTTCTTATCGTTTCCATGTCTCTATTGAATATTCCTATCTGTTGATCCAAGTTGTCTACCTTCTTCACCGGATTCTTTCACACGTTAATTACAGTGAAAGTCCCTAGTGATTCCAACAGCTTGGTCATCTTTGGTCTGGTTCTGTTGACAGCTTTACATTATGACAGTGGATTGTTTTCACTTATTTTTTTTTGTTTCTGGCAAACCCTGATTGAATGATAGACATTCTGTATAGAAAGACCACCCCAAAGTAAATGTCACGTGCAGAGATGGGCACGAGGCTGGCTGGCCTCAGGTGTAAAGGGCCGGATTTGGGTTTTCTGTTGCCTGGCTCACCTTCAGCACACCTCAGACATCAGCCACTGCCTTGTGCTCCGTGGGGGGCCAGGGTACAAAGGTTTTCCTCAGAGTTCAGCCCCACCCTCTGCTTCCAGCAGGCCCTGCCTGGCCTGTGCCCCCCAGGAGGCCTTTTGCCCTCGGCGATGGAGTACCACAGCTGTATGTGGAGCCGGGTTCACGGTCAGGACCGTGGGCTTCTCCCTTCCCTGGTCCAGTGTCCGTCTCAGGCAGGCCTGTTCACTGGGCTGTTGGAGGTGGGGCCTCTCGGGTTCGGCTTCTCCCTGTGGCAGCTCTGTTCTCTTCTTTACTGCGAGGGGTCTCGGGTGGGAGAGAGTTTCCTGCCCCTCTTGCAGGGGCAAAGGCTTTTGCTTTGCCGCTCCCTCAGTGGTGGTCTGAGGAGAGCTGGAAGGGTTCCTCCCCGTCCCCAGGGGCAGGCTGCCTTCCCACCCCTGTCCCACAGCCGGTACTTCTGTGTCTACATCTGGAAGATGGGAAGGTTTCCTGCTTCTCCCCCAGTGGCTTAAGGCTTTGCTTTGGATGAAAGAATGTCCAGGAAATGGGCAGAGTGTACCTGAGTGCCACTGAGGGGGCCTCTCTTTGATTTCCTTCCCTGCCCCGGTTCTTTCTCAACATCTGGGAGAAAAGAGCTTGCAAGGGAATGCAGACTTCCCTGCAGACTTCCCTGTGTCTAGAGCTTCCAGTGGTCCTGCTAGCCCTCACTGAGTTTTAGGAATTCGTTCATTCTTAAAAATGTTCTCTTTGGCTGCTTTTACTGCCGCAGCTCTACCTTCTGTGATCTTCCAAAGCTGGAATAGTTTGTCCCATTGCTCGTAGAGGAGCTTGTCACCCTTTGAAGTTCGGGCTCCCCTGATTGCCTCAGGACCACAGCTCTCTGATGGGCCTAAGACAGTTATGATGTTGGTGGGTTATCTGGTGGCTTTTCGTCATTGTTATGGTGGGGTCCATGTTCTCTTGTGGCTTTCTGCCTCCTGAGCAGAAGTAGATGCTTTATGTTGTGACCACTGGTGGGTTGGGGGCAGGGAAATAGAGCACTGTTCGAGCAAGTACCGATGCACAGGTGCATGTTATTGTCGGGTGTTTGGACAATTCGGGACAAAAGCGTAACTGGCTGGTTTATTGTTTGGGGTGTGTGTGTGTGTGTGTGTGTGTGGTTTTCATTATATGATCCTCTAATAGGCTAAAACGAGGCCGTTGATGCGGGTCACGTTCAGGAGGTTCTGATGAGAAGGGCAGGGCAAAGTTGGCTGGTTGCTGTGAGGGCGTTGGAGAGCCGTCAGTGTCCTTTTGGGATGAAGATGCTGTTGGACGACTCTGGGGTAGTTGGCGTTCTTATGAACTTTGCGCTGTTACATGTCCTGACCGCTCCCAGGCAGCAAACTTCCCGAGCGCAGTTTTAGAAACTGTTTATCTCCCTCGTAGTCTATACCTAGTCTATACTAAACATAATGTGAGGGATATTCTTAGCCCTAGTTCTGCCTTGCGCTTCCCCCTGGGAATAGATTTGTCTTCTTTTCCCTCAAATCCATGTCCCCCATCTCACACCTTTTAAAACTGTATACAAGAAGTGATCATTATTATTAAATGATGGGTTGGTACTTAGGAGATTTGTAAATTTCCATGAGATGCCTGTGGTGTCTGTGCTGCCTCGTGCCGGTGAGGGAGTGGTGTTAGGTGGATTCACTCTTTCAGCAAGTGTTTTGACTGCCTCCTCTCTGACAGGCTCTGTGCCAAAGGCTGGGAGATTGTGGTGAGCGAAACCAGATGTGTTCCTCCTCTCCTGGTTTCTGGAGAAGTGCTTTCCTCTTCCTTGGAAGCTTGGAGATTAAGCTAGAAGGGACGTGTTATTGGTTCTTGTACTTTTCAGTATGAAGTTCTGTCACTCCCGTTTGTTGTGCTTTTATTATTTCTAACTCTCTTCTTTTACCAGTTGGATTTCTTTACTGTCCTCAAGAATTGAGATGAATGCGGTGCAACATTGGGGTCCTGTTCTGTCTCTCCTCTTCCCCTCCCTCCATTCTTACCCCAAAACAGTGTTGAATATATTCTAATGTAAGTGACAAAGACCCTAAGGGGACAGGTTTGATGTAAGTATTGAGGACAGAGCTAACATTTTCAGATGGTCTGTTCTATACTGGGGAGCTATGTAAACCTCATTGAATCTTTACAGCCTCGTGAGTTAGATGATATGCTTCCCAGCTTGCAGATTGACCAAACACAGAGGTTACATAATTTGAAATGTGCAGCGCTCATAGCCTTTCTACAGTACTGCCCTGGCTTTCTTTAAACACTTGTTTAAACGCTTGCTCATCCTGTTTGGCTTTATGTTACTGAAAACCAAAGAAATTAATCACGTTTAACTGATGTATAAACTGAGGTGGCAATTTTAATTTGAAATACCTATTTGCTTACGATAGCTTTAAGTTGGCCCGATTCCTGATCTTTAGGAGCTTTGTAATTCTCATGATCAAAAGCATTAGGAACTTTGTGGTTCTTATGCTTTGAAATCTGCATGTTTTATGAAATTATGGTGGCATATGTTCAATGAAGAAAGGCTAGATGCTTTGTGCAAGGTTATGTTGGTATGACCAATGCATCTGTGACCTAACTCTTAGCTGTGCAGCTTCCACAAAGTGAGTGACCGAGGAATTTGCATAGCTGCTGAAGATACCCTCTTTTAACTTTTCAGGAAGTGATAAATGTGGCCCATGTTTTAGGGGGGAAAAAGGAAATCAAAACATAATACGCATTTGCTTATTGGATGGAAACAGCGGTGCTTTCGTGCATTGACGACATAGCTGAAAACTCCTTCCTCTCTGCCAACGAGTGGCTGATACCGAGTCCTGGAGGGGCCATAAATTACAGTGCCTTCTAAACACTACAAGGCGTTACCGAGGTCCTGCAGAAATAATTAAGCCTGAGAAGTTCACTTCTCCTCAGGCGGAGATACTTGAGCTACGATTATTGGCAAAGCTTGCTTCCTTTCTGAGCGAATTGCAGTTTGGTGGACAGGGTGAGATGATTTGAGACATCTTAAATTAGAAGTGCTGTCCTACAGTCGGGCCTTTGGCTGGTGTGCTAGGTGGATTTGTGACCAAGCATTGATCCCTATAAATCCCAAAGGCTGCTGTCTCCATTGGGATTGAATGTGAACATAAAGCTTTGGAATGCTTAAGTTTGAATGTGGCTTAATTTGAATATGATTTAAAATAAAAGAACATATGATGGACCCTTGTGGGTAGAAAAGGGGATAAATATTTAAAATGTGTGTGTTTATGTGTGGGTTCATGCTTCTTAGTGAATTTTCACACCTTTTTAGTGGGCTTGATCCTGGGTTTGAGTTGTGACCCTGCCACTTAACATCTTTGTATCTTGTTTTTCTTGCATAGAAAAATGAAACTGCCCCAGGTAAGTGACAAGCTGGTTTTAAAGAGCAAATGAGGGGCGCCTGGGTGGCTCAGTCGTTAAGTGTCTGCCTTCGGCTCAGGGCGTGATCCCAGGGTCCTGGGATCGAGCCCTGCATCAGGCTTCCTGCTCCGCTGGGAGACTGCTTCTTCCTCTCCCACTCCCCCTGCTTGTGTTCCCTCTCTCGCCGGCTGTCTCTCTGTCAAATAAATAAATAAAATTTTTAAGAGCAAATGAGATCATGCATACAAAAGTACATTTGCAGCAGGTCATCCTAACACCTACAAGGATGCTAATAATCAAGAAAGCCAGTTTCCACATCCATGAAACTCACAGTCTAGCTGGAGAGAGGAAAATGGTCGTCTAAAATAACAGGAAAACCATTCTAGAACAGTATATAGCAGAAACAACCTATAAAGTAAAGGCTATAAGTGCTGTGGGGTTTCCTGGTAAGGAGCGATTCGGGGTGATCAGCAAGGTTTCACAGGGAAGATAGATTCTTTCAGGTCTCATAAAATGTCACTATTTTGGCTGGACGACAGGCAGGACAGCAGCAACATGACTAGGCAGGAAAGAGATTGGAGTGAGTAGGGTGTATCTGAGAAGCGGTGGCAGGCAGCCAGCCACCAGGCCGTACCCAGATGGCACACTACAGGACGGCATAATCCAGACGCCCTTGGTAGCTAAATCTGGGTCAGCTTTTCTTGCGCAGGAGAAATCTTCATTGTGAGGCTTTGCCTCTCTCTTACACTTCGCGGACAGTGTGCTCATCACATGCCTCTGCAGGCATCCCACGCTATCCCTCATGAATGGACAGCTTGCCTGGGAAACAGAACCAAAGTTGGCAGGTGTAGACTCAAAAGTATCTTTTTCCTCCACCTGTTTTGGTTATATTTCAGATTTCTCATGTTACATTTTCACATGTTCACTCCCTTGCAGAAATCCTCATAGCCTCTGGTTTCGAGTGGAATCACAGGTCTGAAAGAAGCTGAACAGACAGGTCACCTAGACCAGCGTCTTGCTTTCTTGGGGACTGAATCCATCTCTGCTTGGATAAGAAACTGTCTTCTTTCAAAAGACTCTATTGGGCTATGACAGAGTTGCTGGTATTAGAGTAACCCTCCAGTCGGCGGGGGGGGGGGGGGGGGAGAAGCATTAAAGATTATTAAAATAGATAAAGCAGCAGAATAGAGGCATTCGAGAGCAATCCGTGCAGTCGGTGCTTAAGGGACTGTGGTTCCTGAGAGAAGGGAAGCACACTGAGCTGCATGTTTCCTCTGGCTTTTTTCCTGAGGGCACTTTTTAATTCACAGTCTGGGCATCTGGAGCCCTAGCGGAAAGCAGCAGTCCCATAGGGCTGAGAGGTGGGAATTAGGGGCTGCCCCAGAGTATTCAGGATTTGAATGACAAAATCCCAGGAAGATGGGAACCACAGGGAAGTAAGCAAAAATTGGGCATGCAGTCTTCCCTTGAAGTGTCTGCCAGCTCCTGAGGTGCATGGGATCAGAACAAGAGTCCAAGGCTTCCTGCAGAAAGAAGCATCTGGGAGCCCAACAAGCTGTGCAAACATTCTAGCAATCACATATGGTGCTGGCGAGGTGGAGTTTGGTGTTCAAGGCCTGCCAAGATGGAGGACTCCTGGTAAATACCCCAGGCTTTGCCGGGAGGCCCCAAAGCGCGGCACTGCAAGAGTGAGGGAAAGCTGAAAGAAGTTGGCCCTAGCAAAACTTAAACCCAACCACTGACAGGATTAAAGTGGTCTGACTACATTCTGTGTGTCTTCCAGAAGAATGTTACACTCTTAGGAGGAAGATAATTTGGTATATCCAGAACCTCTGCAGTTTTTAATATAGAATGTCTGGTGTCCAATAAAAAATTAAGAGGTATGCTAGAAATGGAAACCAAATGACCAAAATGAAGAGTAAGTACAGATAGTAGAAAGAGACCCATAGGGGATTCAGATATTAGAGTTATCAGTCAGGAACTATGCTTAGTAAAATAAGAGAATTTCAACAAAGATATGAAACCTACTTTTGAAAAAGTCAAGTAGAAATTTTGTGAGGCGCCTGGGTGGCTCAGTCCGTTAAGCGTCTGCCTTTGGCTCAGGTCATGATCCCAGGGTGCTGGGATCGAGCCCCGAGTCAGGCTCCCTGCTCAGCGGGGAGCCTGCTTCTCCCTCTCCCTCTGCCTGCCGCTCCCCCTGCTTATGCTATCTCTCTGACAAATAAATGAAATCTTTTTTAAAAAAAAAAAAAAAAGAAATTTTGTAACTGAAAAATATATGAACTAAGTTGAGAAGTCAATATGTGGGTTTAATAGCAGTTTAGACACACACGCATGCGCATGATAGAAGATTATTGGGCCAGGAGAAAAATTAGTAGAAAATACCCAGATGGGAGCCCAGAAAAGAGAATAAGAGACATATGGGGTATGGCGAAAACATTTCTGTATGTATATCTAGAGTCCTAGGAGAAGAGAGTGTGACAGAACCAATATTTAAAGAAATATTGGCTGAGAGTTTTCTAAAAACAGTAAAGACATCAAGGCACAGAGTGAAGAAACTCAACAATCCTCAGTGGGATAGATACAAAGAGTCACACCTAGGTACGTGATAGTGCACCTGCTGTAAGACGAGGACAGAGGAGAGCTGACATGTCGTCAGGAATAAGGACAAAGTTTTGAAATAACACATGGTCTCTGAGTATAGTGCAGTCAAAGTAGAAGTCAGTAACAAAGATAAATAGAAAATCCCAAATGTTTGGAAATTAAATGATATACTTCTAGAAAATTAATTGTTTTACCTAAATTATAATAAAAATGATACGTAATTGTGTAGGACGCATTTAAAATAGTACATAGAGGTCAATTTGTAGCTTAAACATATATTAGAAATGAAGGAAGATTAAAATTAATAATCTAAATTTCAGTCTCAAGAAACCAAATGCAAGGTGAATTAAAGTCCCCCCAAAATAGAAGAAAGAAAATAAAAATAAGAATAGAGAGGAACAAGGTAGGGGAAAAAAGTATGATATGATAAAGAAAATCAACAAAACCATACATCAGTTTTTGGAAGAGATTATTAACGTTGGTTGATAAATCTCTGGTAAGACAGCAAACACGAAGAGAATATACAGGTGATCAATATCAGGAGCGAAGAGAGGAATATCGCTACATATTCTACAGGCATTGACTAGATGTCAGCACACATTTAGCCCAATAAATTTAACAATTGAGATGAAATCAACACATTCCTTGAAAAATACTACTTTTGAAACCGACATTAAAATATGTATAATCTTGTGTCTGTGAAAGAAGATTAATCCATGATTTAAAATCTTCATACACCCAAAATCACCTAACCCAGATGGCTTTTAGGTGAATTCTTCTAAACCTTTCAAGAAAGAAAGAATGACAATCTTGCATAAAATTTCTCAGGGCATAGAAAAAGAAGGAACACATTTCTGCTCATTTAAGAGGCCAGCATAACCTTGACACCGAAACCTGACTTAAATGTTCCAAGTGTTGGCAAAAGAAGTCAGACACAAGAGTAAATACTGTTTCGATTCCACGTGTATGAAAGTCAGTAGCAGGCACAATAGAAATCAGAATAATGATTACTCTTGGATGATTGAGAAAGTGCCTGGGAAGCAGAAGAGAATCTTCTGGGGTGCTGGAATGTTTGGTATCTTTATTTTGGTTGTAGTTATAAGAGTATGTACATACCTAAACATTTGTTGAGTTGTACATTTAAGATTTGTGCACTTTATGTATATGCAAAAAAAAAAAAGGAAAAGGACTATAACTTGCTCTGGTGTAACATTGATATTTTCATCAAGACATAGTTTCTCTTCTGCCCAAATTGAATCCAGTGTGCATTTCCCTTGCTCACACTCCGTTTTGGCTGCATTCGATAAACGCACACTTCTGATGTAGCCGGCTCAGACAGCAGGGAGCATTCGCTGTAGGCTCCCTCCCTGCGGGAATAAAGGAGTTACCCAGACCCGGAGTTGGCTGTGACAGATCATCTAGTTCTTCCACTGTGGCTCGCTTGCTTGCTCACTGAACGGAGCGTTGTTTTCTTTGCAGGCACGGTGGTTCTGGGAAGCGTACTTTCAGTCCATTAAAGCCATCGCACTGGCCACTCTGCAGATTATCAGTGACCGCATCTATCCATACGCTGCCCTCTCCTATGAAGAATGGAATGACCCTCCCACTGTGGTAAGTGAATTCCGGTGCTAACCACGTCAGCCGTGGTCCAGATGTCAAGATGGGACAAAGAAAGACGTCCTGAGTGTAAAGTTTATTTAAATACCGGCTCTCTAAGATGAGAGTGTGCTAGCTGACAAAGTCAGCTCGATTTTGAAATGATAGCAAAAGAAAGAAATACAGAAGCAACGGCTTCCAGTTTGTTTTGAATGTGCTGAGGAAGACAGTATGCTTATTTATTGCTGAGATAAATGGGGAGGCCTGGCTCTTGTTGGAAATCAAACACGTCCTGATGACTTTTGCAGTCGTAATGCTTAGAACTCTTGAAAAGATTCTATAAGCAGCTTAAAAATAATACCTTATATTTGGAGTGCTTACTCCCTGCCAGGGACTGTGCTCAGTGTTTCACATAGATGATTTCAATGAACACTGCCATCATCGTGGGAGGAAGGTAATTAGCGAAAGTGATCTTGAGGCATTATGCGTGGCCACAGTCCAGACTTGCTCCAGACCGGCTGAGGCCCCTGGGTGTTTCCAGCAGAGAGCTGGGATGGTTGGAAGCTGCTCTCAGGACTGCCTCCTTGCGTGAAGCAGTCATAAGGCACTTGTGGCTGTGTAGGGATTGTGGCAGTGGCCACACCTTCTTTCTCACGGAAAGCGCCTGCAGCTCTGGGCCTGGCCCTCTGCTTCCTGGCTGCTCTGGAGCGCGCCTGCCTGCCTTGTTCACACGCCTCACGGCTTTCACGTTAAGAGAACTAGACTCGAATCCATTCTTCATTCTAATCAGTGCTGTCTTTCTGGCCAGCCCTCCTGGTCTCCTCATTCCACCTTCTCTTAGTAGTGTGTGTTCCACGACCTAGTTAATCTTCATATGGGACCCTCCTTCCCTCCCTCCTGGGTAACTAAGTGGTAACTATGTGTCAGGCACCCCAGCAGGGGCTGGGCATGCAGAAAAAGCAGCCAAGTCCCTCACCTCAAAGGAGCTCTCCGCTAACTTGGGAAGTTCACAGTGAGTGAACCCCGTGGGCCACGTGGTATGCGAAGTTCTGGAATAGAGTGGTGTCCAGAGTGCCAGGGGACACAGCAGGGAGGCGGCACCCTCGCTGGGAGGGGCCAGGATGCTTCCTGAAACGGGTTGTCCTGAGAGGAAGTCAATATATGCTTGTGGTGAAATCCAACACAACAAAAACAAACACCTTTCTGTTGTGCTTGAGGAGAAGTTTCCTTCTGTCCATCTCCTCTCTTGAATCCATTACTGGAGGTAACCTTCCAGAATGTTTCTATTCACATATAAGCATAAGTATATAATTTTAGAACACAGATGAGATCATGTTACACATAGTATTCTGCACCTTGCTTTTTTTACGTTAATAGAAATAGGTCATAGACTTACTTCCACTTCATTCTGTGTTAGTGTCCTTCAGTTTTAAGGATGGTATAAAGTATTCCATTATTTAGGTCTGTCTTACATAACAGATCTATTATTGATAGAAATTTAGATTGCTTTTTTTCCCCTATTTTCAAACAGTAATACAAAAGATGTATTTTCATATATGTTTACATAAATATGGGACTATATCTATAGAAATAATTCCTGCTGAAAAATACACACATTTTGAATGTTACTAATTTCAGGTGAGAAATATACATATTTTGAATGTTGATAGATATTAGTAAATTGCCCTTTCAAAAGACTACCAGTTTATAGTTCTACCAGTAACATTTTAGTTATTTGGGCTCTCCATGCCTTCAGTAACACAGAGTAGTTGCGTTTGTGTTCATATGCTAGGTAAAAAATGGACTTACGTGTGTGTTTTTCAGGTGGAAGGTTGATATCTCCGTCAGTTTCTCCCAGAGTACAATTATAAATCCTATTTGTATTTCATGGGTCACATTGAATTTTTGTTTGTTCTAGGCATTTATTCATTCAGTAGTATTTATTGAGTGCCCACTACGTTCTATCTTGTAAACAGTGTTCTTGGTACTTGAAGTGTATCAGTGAACAAAGCAGCAAAGAGCCATGCCTTTGGGGAATTTAAATTGCAATGGGTCTTGCTATCTGGAAGCAAGATTCGTCTTTCTGGTAGAATTTTAAAGTTTTCTTTATCTCGGCCTTTCACAATTCCTGATTAATTTTTTCTTAAATATGCTCTACAAAGGAATGCTTTCTTATATTATAATTTCTAACTAGTTACCATTGTGTAAAGACACATTGGCTTTTGTATATAAATTTTATTAACTGCTCTTTTACTGAATTCTACAATTGTTTTACTCTTTTAAAAGTTGATTCTCTTGTGTTTTCTAGATACCCAATCATACGTACAAATGCTAATTTTCCCTCTTTTTTCCAGTACTTGAACCTTTTATTTTCTTTTATCTAAATGCATTAGCTAGTGCTTTCAGCACAATGCTAAATGATGGTTGAGTGTTAGAAGAGAAGGAAGTGTTACCTAGTCAGAGAAGGGGGGGATGTTGGTTCTATGCAGAAGGAACAGCAAATTGAGAGGTGCAGAGGGACTGGAAAGCGTGCAAGTTTAAGGAACTTCACGGAGTCAGTGTGGTAGGACTGACGGAGGCTCATGAAGGAGAGGAAGAAGATAAAGCCTGGAGAGGGCCCCAATCACAAAACACCTCATATGCCATGGAAGGCGTTGGCGTGTTATCTGTGGGTAATTTAACCCGGATGTAACGTGGTGAGTTTGCATTTTGGGTCAGTCAGACATCAGCGTGGAGAATGGATCACTTGCAGCAGGATAAGAGCAGGGGCAGGGGCCTATTTTAGGAGTCCAGATGAGAATTAGTAGGGGGCAGATTTGAGGGCTGGCAGGGAGAAGTGACTGTGCTAACTGGCGAATGAGAGCGGTGAGGGGGAGTGAGGCATACAGGGCATTTTATCCAGATAGGGAGTATGGGCACATGGGGATCACGGGCCAGGGTGATACTGGCGTCCAAACTCAGTCTGACTGCAGAGCCTTCAACAGTCTGCTCCAGCCTGCCTTTCTGGTTTCATTCCCTTCTCTTCTCTTTCAGAGGTTCTGGCAACACAGAACCCTTGTCCTTCCTGTGTATACTCCGTGCTTTTCCTTCTCTGTGCCTTTGTGACTGTTGGTCCTTTCACTAAGATGCTTTTCTCCACCATCACCTCCAGTTGTCCACGTTTTATCCAAATTTCAGTGACCTGCTCATATACCCCTTCCTCCATGAGGTTTTCCTGGACCCCTTAAATAGGAAGTAATCTTTCCTCTTTGTAACTCGTAGAGCGCATTATCTGTGTTTCCTTCCTACCACTTAACATGCATAGAAGCACAGTTTCCTGTAGGGTTTTAAACTTCTTAAGGGAATTTCTGAGTTATCTTGGTATTTCTTGTAATATCGAAGACAATGTAATTCAGATAGGAGGCCCTTGATGTATAAAGGACGGAAGGTGGGAGACAGGGAGGGGGACACGGAGGGTGGAACATTGGGATCCCAGGGCGTGTGACATCCAGGTTCACCCACCTGCTGATGTGACATCCACTGTTTTCTTCGACATAAACCCTGTTGGGAAGGTGTGGAAAGTGATAGATTCTTTCCCATCTGTTAAGTGAGCATGATGAGACTCACAGTGCATAAGGACTTGTCTACGGTCACATAGTTGGCAAGTTGTATAAACAAGTGAGAACCCGGGTCTTCCAATTATCTTGCATTGCTTGTGGAGTTTTGTAGGAGCCATTGAGCTTCCTCCTCAGGGCTGAAACATTTCCACTATTCCAAGTATATGGCATAAGCTTGAGACGAAGAATACCACCCCGTTCCTCTGCAGGAGAATACCTACAGATGGGATGGCCATGACCCAGCCAGAAGGTGTGGAAAGAGTGGGACTTTATTCTGTACTTTTATCCAACGTCCTAAGAAAAATCTAATAAGAATAAATGTTTGGAATTTTGGTTCTCTGTCTTTCATAAGACTGGGGGCCAGGAGAAAATAGTACATGAAAATTTGTAGCTTTGAAATAGACATGTTTTAATGTGGACAAAATGGTCAAAGTGCTGGACTGTCAGTTTGGGAAAGAACGTAAGTATAAAAAGCTGAAATCTGGATATGCAAATGGAAAATTTAGTCTATGTTTTTTCTTTAACTTCTTAAATTGTTCTTTTCAGGCTAATTTAGTGCTTACCACGTTTCTAGGAGCTCAGGTGCTAAGGGCCCTGATTTAAAGCAGTGGGTTTTACATTTCTGCATCTTTAGTGAAGGCAACTGACAGGAGGTCTGAGTAGCACTGATTTACTTATAGTTAACTTTTCCCCTCCCCTTTGGAAATATTTAACCTACTCTAGATGTGATTACTATGAGCCCAACCTGCAGGGGAGTCTCCCCTCTAGATTCCATCAAATTTACAATATCAGACACCCCGAGGTGGGAGGAGGTGTGGATCTTGGTCAGTAAATCAAGGGATGGTATGGTGTTTGCAAAGATATGCTGTTAAGGCCTCCAGCCAGCCACGCACCCCCCTTGCTTGGAGCAGAGAGGAAGGGGTAAGAGCAGAGAGTCCTATTTTGCCAGATGCTGCTGCTTAAGTTTAAAGTAAAAAAAAAAAAAAAAAGGACCTCTGCGTGTGTGTGGATTCTGAAGATAGCAAGGGGTGGCCTTGCAGAAACCAAGTGTTCGTGTCACCAGTGACATTTGCCATTTCTGTCTCTAGCCAGGTAGGAGGCAGGTTACATTACCCACATTGTGCCACACTCTCAAAACTTGAAAAAGTTAGACAAA
This sequence comes from Ursus maritimus, assembly GCF_017311325.1. NCBI lineage: Eukaryota > Metazoa > Chordata > Mammalia > Carnivora > Ursidae > Ursus > Ursus maritimus. Next base: position 27,972,064 of record NW_024424786.1, read on the forward strand.
ATAATCCTTGAGCATAACTTTAAAGTAGCAGATCTGTCTGGTCTGGAGAGATTGGCCCTTTGTTTTGATTCTTGTCTTTGGAAGGAATTTCTCAGCAAGTTAAGATTCCTTATGCAGGGACAATGAGTTTGCCTTTACTGATTGATTTTCTTAGTTCCTTTTGGCAAGGGTGCCTGTATTTCACTGCCTTTTTGGTCTCTCCATGCTTTCATTCTTTTCCCTTTTTTGCAGGTGTCAGCAAAACTGTCATCTCCCCAAATAGTCCACACCTGTATCACTTCTAACATTAGTGTCCTTTCTAGTCTTGCCTGTGGCAGGCTCATCCTTACATCTGGGCCTCGCCTGTGGAGTGGGGGAGCTCCTCAGACACCCTCTCTTGCCTTACCTCTGGTTCTCTGCCGGATGTGAGCACATCTGGAGGACAGAGATGGAGGCAAGCGAGCGTTCAATGTGATACGGGGATGCAGTAGGCCAAGAACTGTGAATTTTTGGTTTCTGATATGTGCCACCAAAACCATATCTTCTCACAGACAGTTTTCTTTTTTTTTTAAATTCAATATAATATGGCCCTAAAATCTTGTTGGAGAGTAGAGTATATTCCCAGGTCATGTTTCTACAGTGTGATATGGAAGATTATACCCCACTTTATCAATATGTCATAACTTTACCCAGTGCCTTTTGACGGACACTACATAGTATTTTTTCAAATTTGCTATCCTAGATAACATTAATCAAGAGACCTCAGATTTTTCCCTTTTCTGCATTGACCATCCTAGACCTAGAGCAGAAAGGAGAGATAGCGGGGGTCCCATGGCCTTTGACAAAAATTGATGAGGAAAACGGAGAAGTGACTTACAATGGATTATCGTACCCACATAAGAAAGAGGTTGAAAATAAGAGCTTATTCCTGTGAAATCTCGCCAGAGGGGCGACCTAGCTGTGGGCAAGACCTCCGACGAGGAGTGTGTACTTAGCTGGACTTCTAGGAGCCTCACGCGCAAGCCTCAGCAAGGGATTGGTAGGGGGGAGTGTGCGTGGAGCCCTTGATGGGCACTTTTCACCCGTGAGGAGCGGGAATTGGAGCCGTGGGTAAAAGGTGGCAGAGCTTGCCGTGAGCTCCCGTAAGTTCGGAGGGCGGTGAGTGCAGACTTAGTACGCGTCAGAATCTCCTGGAAAGTTTGCTAAAACACAGATTGCTGCCACTCCACCCCAAGTCACAGATTGAGTAGGTCTGGGTGGGGTCCTGGAATTTGCATTTCTAGCAAGTTTCCAGATGGTGTCAATGCTGCTGGTCCAGGGACCATACTTTGATGTGGGATTGATTCACTGTGTGTGTCCTCACTCACCCACCGGAGAAGGCTCTCCCGCTCCTCCTGTCCAATTCCTCTTCTGGAATTGGGCCTGGGTCCAAAGCATCCAGGGCCGACTCAGAGTGCATCAGTCTCCGCCACGTGAAGTACTCAGGGCTGGCTGCACCGAGATGTCCAGACGGCGGCCGCCACTCACCGATGTTGTGGTTGTACAACAGCTGAAAATATCACTCAGCTGTAAACACTACCAAGCAATAAATCACTCTGCAGGCTGAAGAAGCGCCAGCTCGCACGCGTGACAGAGAGCTCTGAGTTGAAGAGATACCCTGTTAACAGTCTGTTGAACTCAGCTCAGTGCCCTTTAGCTTCCAGGTTGTGGAATGTTTCTCTGGAATTTGAAAGCCTACCCTGCCCCCAGGAGGCCTTCTTGGCTTATTCTCCCCTTCTTCCTCCCACTGCCTAGATATGACTGAAGTATGTATGGAATTTAGAAATTTAAGCTTGAATTTTAAGTACACACGTGTAAGCTCTTTGAAGTCTTGTTTTTAGAGGTATCACGTTTGTAGGATCATGGTTACACAAGGGCTCCAGTACACGACCATGAATTCCAGAACTTCCCTTGTGTAGACTTTGCCACTGAACTGTTCTGTGGAAACAAGTTATAAAGTCTCCGATCATCAGTAGTCAGGGAATAAAGAAAGCTGAGTCAGGTCTGTGGCTGGGGAGATGCAGGAAGATCTAAAGAGCTTGATCTGGGACCCCAAGCAAAGAACTTGGCTGACTGATGGTCAGATAGAAAATGGCCAGATCCATGGGGCACCTGGGTGGCTCAGTCGTTAAGCGTCTGCCTTTGGCTCAGGGCGTGATCCTGGTGTTCTGGGATCGAGCCCCACATCAGGCTCCTCCGCTGGGAGCCTGCTGCTTCTTCTCCCACTCCCCCTGCTTGTGTTCCCCCTCTCTCTGGCTGTCTCTCTCTCTGTCAAATAAATAAATAAAATAAAATAAAATAAAAAAAAGAAAATGGCCAGATCCGGATGGGGAGGATGTGTAAGGAATATGAAGAGATGAGCCTGGGGGTGTGGCTAAGATGATTGTGTCAGTGAGATCTTTTGCACGAACCCCCTACGTACACCTGTGTAACGCATGGCCGCCGTGGTGGAGGCGATGGGTGAATTAGCACACACTGGCGTCCTGGATGCAGTCTTACTTCCGTTGCTTTTATAGAGGCCCATTTTATGGCTCTTGCTTTCGTGAGTCAAAACCTGACTGACTGCTTCCTTACAGCATACAGCTGGTAGGAGGGCAGTGACTAGAATAGGGTTTTGGAGTCTTGTGGAAGCTTGATCTGGCAGCAGATTAAGAACAGATTGAGTGTTTCGGCACAGTCATCCCTGGCACATGCCCCAGCTATCACTTATTAGCATGTATTCTCTTTCTCCCTTTTGGGGGGCCACTTTCATTCTCCCCTGGTGTCTGCTTAAATGTATTCAGTAGCAGGAGTTACCAGGAAAATACCGTAGCTGGGTATTACAACATCAGGGTGATGAAATTTGTCTTCATTTCTGATATCCTATGGTAGTTATATGCCTCCCAATTGATGAATATTTGGGTGTGGTTTTCTAGTAAATGGGTTGTTGCAGCTGCAGAGTAGATAAATTTCCCCATTGCTCCAACTAGAGGTTGATTCTTGATTTTTGGTTCTCTGTCTCTTTTTTTTTAAATCTCAGTAATATTTCTTAATTTTGCATTTTTTAAAAGTTGTGTAGCTTAACGTGTGTGGTTCAAAAATTCAAAGGTGAAAATAAAGCATTATAACTAAAATTGAGGCCTCTTCCTAAGGGGCAGCTACTTTCAACTCTTACAGCTTTCCTCTGGGATTATCTTCCTAGCTCCCCATTAGATACTTACGGTGCTATTTTTTTTTTAATTTCTCAATCATATATATTATCTTTTTACTTCCTTTGGGTCAGCAATTTGTCTCTTGTTCTCTCTTCTTTCTTCACACATTTCATTTCTCCCATCTTTCCAGTAGAGCTGTATCGCCATTTTTCGTTAAAGCAGTATTTATTGTGTACATTATTAGGACTGTATAAATATTGTTTTTAGCGGAATGAAGTGGTAAACCAGGATTATGTTTTTTTTCTTGTACAACTCTCTATTTTCCAGGGAGTTAATAACTGCTTTTTTCTTCTCTTAGTTTTCCTTGTTCCTATCACTAATTGATTTTTACTTAGTTCTCCAACTTTATTTATTTTTATTTTTATTTTTTTTTTAAGATTTTATTTATTTATGTGACAGAGAGACAGCCAGTGAGAGAGGGAACACAGCAGGGGAGTGGGAGAGGAAGAAGCAGGCTCCCAGCGGAGGAGCCCGATGTGGGGCTCGATCCCGGAACGCCGGGATCACGCCCTGAGCGGAAGGCAGACGCTTAACGACTGCGCTACACAGGCGCCCCTAGTTCTCCAACTTTAAAAGAATAAATGGTCAAGCATAGTTAAACTATAGGATTTCCCTCCCTCTTTCTTTTCTTTCTCTCTCATTCTCTCTTTTGTTTTTGTTTTTGTTTTTTTTTTCTCTCCCTCTCTCCCTCCCTTTTCTCCTATAGCAATTCCTCTTAAGCTCCAGTCTGGATTAATTGCTCTCTGGGTCTTCTATGCAGTGGTCATCCTAAATTTTCAGTTCACCATGATTCTGGGAATTCCCTTTTTTCCTCTCCTTTGTTGTATTCCTTGTTTCCAAGGTCTATATCATCCTCTTTTTTGGTTTATTTTTTCCAACAGCTTCTGGAGAAAGGGGCCATTGGGAGATAAATTTTCATGTCTGAAAAGGTGTTTTTTCTGTTTTCTTTTTTTTAATAATAATATATTTTTATTATATTATGTTAGTCACCATACAGTACATCCCTAATTTTTGATGTAAAGTTCCACGATTCATTACTTGTGTATAACACCCAGCGCACCATGCAATACGTGCCTCCTTAATACCCATCACCAGCCTATCCCATCCCCCCCCCCGAAAATGTGTTTTTTCTATTTCACAATTGGGTAGTAATTGGACTAGTGTGAACTTCTGGTTGAGGTGCAATTTTCAAAATTTTTAAATTTCTTCAAAATTTTGAAAGCATGGCTCCTTGTCCTCGAAGTTTCCCATTTTAATTTCAAAAAGTGAGATGTCATTCCTGATCCTTTTATTCGACATTTTATCTTCTTGGGAAATTCTGTGTTCTGAAATTTTATGATGTGCCTTGGTATGAGTGCTTTTTTTTTTGTTCAGTGGATACTGATTTGGGCCCCTTAAGCTGGAAATTCATGTCCAATTCTGAGAGATTTTCATGTTTTATAGTTTTTATTTTCTTCCCATGTTTTCTCTTTTTCCTCTTTATGGAACTTCTGTTACCTAAATGATGAATGTGTTAAATTGAGCCTTATTTTCCTTATCATTTCTGTTCTATTTATCATCTCTCTTTATTTCAGTAGACTTTTTGTTTGAGTTTCTTAGCTATTTTCTCAATTTCATCTTCAAACCTTTCTTTTGATTTTAAAAATTTTGTTCACTTTCAGTTTCTAAGTTTTTCCTTGATTTTTTAATTTTTTTTTAAGATTTTATTTATTTATTTGACAGAGATAGTGGCAGCCAGCGAGAGAGGGAACACAAGCAGGGGGAGTCGGAGAAGGAGAAGCAGGCTCATAGTGGAGGAGCCTGATGTGGGGCTCGATCCCATAACGCCGGGATCACGCCCTGAGCCGAAGGCAGACGCTTAACCGCTGTGCCACCCAGGCGCCCCCTTGATTTTTTTTTAAAGAGATTTATTTTTTTCTTTGAGAGAGAGTGAGCCTGTGCAGGCGGGGGAGGGGCAGAGAGAGAGGAGAGAGAATCCTCAAGTGGGCTCCCTGCTAAGCCTGGAGCCAGACTCAGGGCTCAATCCCAGGATCCTGAGGTCATGACCTGAGCTGAAATCAAGAGTAGGATGCTTAGGGGCGCCTGGGTGGCACAGCGGTTAAGCGTCTGCCTTTGGCTCAGGGCGTGATCCCGGCGTTATGGGATCGAGCCCCACATCAGGCTCCTCCACTATGAGCCTGCTTCTTCCTCTCCCACTCCCCCTACTTGTGTTCCCTCTCTCGCTGGCTGTCTCTATTTCTGTCGAATAAAAAAAAAAAATAGTAGGATGCTTAACCAACTGAGCCACCCAGGTACTGCTTTTTAAAAATTTCTAATTAATCTTTTTTTATAGCTTCCTATTTTTTTTTTTTTAAGATTTTATTTATTTATTTGACAGAGAGAGAGCACAAGCAGGGGGAGTGGCAGGGAGAGGGAGAGGGAGAAGTGGGCTCCCCTCTGAGCAAGGAGCCCAACTCAGGGCTTGATTCCAGGACCCTGGGATCATGACTTGAGCCTAAGGCAGCCGCTTAACTGACTGAGCCACCCAGCCGCCCCTATAGCTTCCTATTCTTATTGTAAGAATACAGTACTTTCTCTCTCTGAAGATACTGTGTTTTGTTTTTATTTTTCTTTAGCTACTTATATTGTTCATTTCCTTTGAAACCCTTTTTCAGTTCTTTATTTTCTCTTTCATATTGGCAACTTTCTTCAAATACCTGATGTTTTCAGCAGTCTTATTTAAAAGTGAGATTCTGAAAGCTGATTGGGAGTTCTCTGTAAGGTTTGTCAACTGGTGAACTTTACTTAGGTTAAGAGGTTGGGGACCCAATCATTTGCCCAAATGTCAGTATTCATGGGTTATTTTTATTGGATTGGTTCATTGATCCAGAGAATAATCTTTCTGCCTTTGGGAGTGGGAGAAGATGGATAATGGCTGGGGGCAAAAATTTGGGGAGCTGAATGGGGGGAAGGAGACAGGTTCTCATTCTTTATTTATAGATGATCACTTAATCCACTGTATTCAGTGTGGTGCCTTCCGCTGCTTCCATGTCTGGGGTCTCTCTAATGCATTTTCTCCAGAGAATAAACTTACCTTCTCCTGCTAAGGTGGCAGGGGGGACAGGAGAACAGGGAGAGGGTTCGCCTGCCTGTGCCTGTCAGTTTAGGGGATCTCGGAACCACTGTTCTTTACTTCTGTTTTCAGAGTCCCTTCTTCCTGGATGCCTAGTATCTCTGGTTTCTTTCTTTTTTTTTTTTTGAAAGGTTTTATTTGTTTATTTGACAGAGAGAAAGAGAGCGCACATGAGGGCGGGGAGGAGTAGAGGGAGAGGAACAAGCAGACTCCCTGCTGAGCATGGAGCCCAGTGTGGGGCTTGATCCCAGGACCCCGAGATCATGACCTGAGCTGTAGTCAGACCCTTAACCGACTGAGCCATCCAGCCCTCCAGTTTCTGAGTCTTCTAGTCATCCTTGGAAAGGTTAGCTTTTCTATCTGCTTGTCTTGGTAGTTCATGTGGCTCTGCCTGTACTTTAGGGCTGCTTAAACAGCCCTAAAATTCTCTTTATTTTTTATTTTGACATAATTTCAAACTGAAAGTTCCAAAAATAGTACAGGCTACACCATATTTGTCAAATGTTAATATTTTACCATATTCCCTTTATTCTTTTCTCTCCCTGTGTATGTGTGTGTGTCCGCATTCAAATTTATATATTTTTTTCCTGAGCTTTATGAAAGTTGCCGATCTGACACATCTTTATTCCTAAATATTTCTCATAGAGAATCACAGTACAGTTATCAAAGTCATCTGAAATGAACATTGATATAATATTGTTATTTAATCTGTAGACCTTATTTAGATTTTGCCAATTATCCTAATGTCCATTATAGCAAAAGAAAATTCCAGACCATGCATTACATTAGGTGTCGTGTCTCCTTACTCTAGAACAATTTCTCAGTCTTTCTTTGACTTGCATGACGTTCACACTTTTTCAGAGAACATGTTATTTATTTTGTAAGATGTCTCTTGACGTGTCTTGATTTGAGTTTGTCTGATGCTTTTGTGTCAATTTATGCAATTGATTTAAGATTGTTGAAATTCAAATTATGCCTTTTTGACTGGAATGTCACAAAAATACGTTCTCAGTGCATCGTGTTGGAGGACACATAATGTCAGTTTGTCCTATGACTAGTGATGTAACTTCAGTCACAGGTTTTGGCTGGATTTCTCCAGTGTCAAGTTACTGTTTTTGTTCTTAATGTGTCTTGTGGGGAAATGCTTTGAGACCACGGAAATACTCTGCTGCTTCTCAGACTCTGCCCGGCTCGTCGTAGCCTCACCAACGATTTCTCACCCGAATCAGTTGTAATGGTTGCTGAACGGTGATCCTGTAATTCCCGTTCTCTACCTGCTTTTGAGAGTGATTCTTTTGTCTCTGACCTGAGAGTTCATGTCTTTAATCTGTTTTGGAAAATTCTCCATTGTTTTCTCTTTGAACATTATCTATCTGTAATTTTCACAAATCTTTCCTTTTCCTGTTAAATGTATGTCAGACCTCCTTCATCCTGTTGTTAGGTCTCTCAGGTTTTTTCCCCTCACATTTTCCACATTTTTATTTTTCTGTACTGCACGCTGGATAATTTTTTCACATCAATTTTGCTGTTCTCTTCAGCTGTGACTGATTTCTTTTTCACCCATTTGTTGAGATTTTAATTTCATTGGTTATTTTTAGAAACTATTTAATTATTTTTCAGATCTGTCTGCCTGATCTTCTTTTCATAATGTCTTTTTTAAGACTGTGCTTTAAATTCATTCTTTTATAATTATTTGAGATAATGTTTTCCAATTATCCAATTTTTAAATTTCTTGTAAGCTCTACTCCTGTCATGTGTCTACTGTTGCTCTTGTTGCTTTGTTTCCTTGTATGTTTTATAATTTGGGGATCTGAGTTCATCTTCAGTAAGGGTTTCTGTGATAATCTTTGCCACCTGGGCAAGGGGGTATTACCCCAGAGGGTGGGTTTGTTCTTGTTTGTTTGTTTGTTTGTTTTGGCTTCTGCTGGGTGTTCTACTAAATTTATCCTGGAGATAAATGACTTTTTAACATTAATTTCTCAGTAGGAGGTTTCCATACTACAGAAATAGATTTTGTTTAAACCCCAAATCTGTATGAGGGCTCGTCTCTGTTGGAAGCACCCAAACCCACACTCAGGTTGAAAAAGATAAATATTTTTTATTGCCTCCATCTACGAGGGGATGACATTCTGGACCACCTTTTCACTGAGGGACTCTGCCTTTGTGTGGATGTCCCACTTCTAGTTCCCTCACTTCCTGTGGCCAAAGCCACAGTCCATCTTCTAGCATGGACATTAAGCCCCCTGTGTCACTAACCCCAGCAACCACCTCTGCCCTCCTCAGGGTTCCACAGTGCCAGCCCTCCTGTGTGTTCAGCTCTCGATGGCAGTTTCTCTCCATTTTTGGTGCATGGGACATCCCATTTCCTCTGGCCTCAGCTATATATTTAAAAGGAGTTTTGTTAGATTTTATCCTACGTTTCTGTGTATTGTCTAACAAGAGACGTCATCTGTTTCACCACCCAAAATGTGTTGAATTCTTGTCCACTGTTGTCTCCTTGTCTGTTTTTTTTGCCCCTGTAGGTTCATGCCTTTCCTTTTTCCAGGAGGAAGCAGAGATAAAACAAAGTAGGCAAAGCATATGCTTTACCTGAAATTTCAGAGAAATTAAGGATTAAGAAATGACTACACTTTAGAGGTTGTTCTTTCCATGTTATATCAACTTTAATGGTGGTGTTATATTCCTGTCAGCTCAAAACCACACAAAAGCTTAGGTTTTCTTGGTCATACCCGTGTTGCTGTTTTGTGCTTAGATGCCACAAGCTGTAACTTAATCTTTTTCTAGAGTTTCTGTTTACCAAGCCGTTGAAGTCTTCCTCCATATGGTAGCTGGCCAGCAAACATTTTTATGCCTAGGCCAGAGAATGAACCTCTCTTTCTAGCTGTCAGAATATTTCAACTACAGGATAGTCAGATGAAATCATAAATTTGTTTTACCTCTCGTGAGAAGTGGTAGTTTCAGCACCATTGACATTCCTGAGCACTTTGGATTATAGATCAGCCTTGTTTATTTGAACATAACTTTTAAGAGTTTTCAGTATACTGGGGCGCCTGGGTGGCACAGCGGTTGAGCGTCTCCCTTCGGCTCAGGGCGTGATCCCGGCGTTATGGGATCGAGCCCCACGTCAGGCTCCTCCGCTATGAGCCTGCTTCTTCCTCTCCCACTCCCCCTGCTTGTGTTCCTTCTCTCGCTGGCTGTCTCTATCTCTGTCTAATAAATAAATAAAATCTTTAAAAAAAAAAAAAAAAGGAGTTTTCAGTATACTTATTAAGTAACCGATCCAGGGATGATGATTATGTGTTTAAAGACCATGTTCTAAAAATAATCTAAATCTTTTGAACTATCAAGCAGCTGAACTGTTCTTTTTAATATATCGAATTAGGAACCAATAAAATCAATGATGTGTTATTTTTGCCCCGACTTTATTGTATTCACCCACTTAATTGATTAGCAATATCTTCAACTATCTTACCATAGATATATTTAGCAAAATTTATTACTTGCAGACTGATAGAACTCATGAATTATTAAAAGCATCAGCATATGGAACCCACTCTTTCCTCATTCCAAATTCTTTTAATATGGCTTATGTTGAGCCATTTAACTGGCTTCTGTCCATCCCACTGATGGAAGCCGCAGCCAGACGAGAGTTCTTATAAATGATTGGCTTCCTTTCCAAGCAAGAGGAGGATGAAATGTCAACTTTTTCCTCTACTACCTGAAAAGCAATCAGTGGCAACCCTTCCTGCTCTTCTTGACAGTAGTTTGGCTTTACAGAAGAGGGTGGGCATTTAGCCAAATGTGAATTTCAGTGCTATATAAAGGAAAATTTTAAGTAGCTAAAACTCAGATAATAGCTGGAATTTTCAGAGAAGCATTCAGATGGGTTAACCTGGGAGTCTTCAGTAAGCTAACTATAGCTCAGAAATTCCTGAACTGCGTGTTCTAATCCCTCCTTTCCTGATGATGAGCCGAGTGACTTGAGGTTACTTACGGAATCTCTCTTTGCAGCAGTTTGCTCAGCTGTAGGACTGAGTTTAGGGATAATAACAGCTTCAGAAGAATAGTGCAGCATAGTGACTGATTACCAGTGACTACTCAAGACCACTGAAAAGGACATTTTGAAATCAAACCTTGAGGTTGAAGACCATTTATTAACTCGACCTTGTGCTTTGAAATTTGTTATCCTTATCTGCGAAATGGGGCTTTTACTTACTTCACAGGATTATTATGAGATCTTAATGGAACAGTATGTGTGGAAGCATTTCGTAAGTGGCGTCGCACTATAAACGGTACAGGTTGTTAACATAAGGCTGCTAGTATAGTGCTTTATCACGTGGAAACAAATTTGAGAATTGGATAGGACCCTGGCGGGGGAAACTTGAAATTCATGGGACAGTGGTTTTTGTTTCTGTTTCTGTATGCAGATAGGCTCTATTCTGTATTTTCCGTTGCTTAATACTTAAAACCCCAAGAGTTAACATTCTGTGAGCTCCATTCTTACAGATAAAGAAAGTGTGACTTACTTGAGATCCAGCTCCCTGTCATTCTAGCTTATCAAAGAGGAAATGGAGTCTGAAGAAGAGTCAGTCCATCCTTCCATCTAGTATAATATATTGCTATACTTTCGTAAGTGTTTTTATCTTGCACACAAACTCGGCACCCCAATTGAATAGGAAACACAGTAGCAAATAATTCTATTGACCGTGTGATTAGAGAAGGACTTCTGTCACCGGCTTTATGATGGATCGATGTGCTGGATGACCTTCCCAACTGAACAGCGAACACACTGGATGAAGTATCATAAAGCAGTTGTAGCCTGTTGCTAAGCTGGCAGGAGAGTAAGCTCACTGTTGACTCACTAAACGAAGTGAAGCTAGGTATCCTGGCAGGTGACGAGGAGCCAGAGTCAGCTTTTGCTGTAGAGATTTTTGCAGTTCTACGACCTGGGGCTTCTGCTATGAAGAGTGGGACAAGGGGAGCAGGGTGGAAAGCCTGTGGCCTGTGCAAGTTGGTGAACTTAAAAAGAGCTTTCCGGAGAAGCCAGGAAACAAAAAGACTATATTTTCAGTGAAAGGGTAAAGATAAGTGGGTCTGTAGTGATCCTGCTGCTGAGAACGACAGTTATAAGCCACCTTCACGTGGTTTCTGGTCCCAATTCAGACAACAGGTGTGGTCCAAATAAACCTTTAGAGGAAAGTTTCATTAGAAGTGGCCCTGAGTTGATAGAGAGCAGCAGAAGTAGACACAGACCCTCTCTTGAGTCATTCATCTTCAATCTGGGTCTCAGATAATTCTTACAAATACAGTGTCTAAGGAAAATGAGCAGCTTCCAGTTAAAACCCACAAGACCATAGAGAAATAAGGCAGTATCATGAATGAGAACCAGCAGAAACACCTTCAAGGACTTTGGTTATTGGATTAGATTAGATTTATAGATTCAAAGAAATCGTTGAGATGCAGCTCAAAGAGACAGAAGAGTGAAGCGATGTGGAGAATGGAGGGATAAGGTCTAATCAGTTCCAGGAGAAGAGAGGGAGAGAGTGGAAAGAGGCCCTTTGAAAGGGCGATAGCTGAGAACTTTCCAGAACTGTTGAACGACACCAGACCTCAGATTCAGGAAGACCTAGAAACCACGAGCAGGATCATCATAATGAAACTGAGGTACACCAAAGAAAAAGAGAAGGCCTTAAACTTACCAGGAAGAAAAAGACTAATGATACAAATTACTTGCCCCATGCTCCTGTGACCCTGAGTTGGTGTCTCTGGCTCAGTTTCTTTGGGTGTCAGAGAGTTACAGTGCCTGTTACCCCAGTACACCCAGATGTGGTTAGACTCATTCCAGCTCCACCGTATAGAAAACGTATTTATGAACAAACTACTGTAAGTTACAGGAGTTCTAAGCTCATCATTTACTTCCCCCTTAGTTAAGTCTGCAGCACGAAGGGGATTTCTAGCCTTTGATTTTCTTCATCTTTCATGTGTCCAGTTAAGGGGAAGTCAGTGAGATCTAGCCATCAGTGTTATCCTTGTTTTTGTGAACAGCCAGGTCTTTTTTGTGAGTGCAATGAAGTAAAGATATAACGCAGCGAGGAGACTTCAGACTTGTTGCCGAGTCTTTTCTCCCTTGATCTGAGAGCGCCTGCTTAAAGACGGGCGTTAGGGCTCTGTGCTTCTCCGGTTTCCTGAGGCGGTGCGTGCCCAGTGGAGTGTGTGCTGCCAGTAGTCGGGGCTGTAGAGGCTTAATGGGTAAGGTAATGTGGGCCACATTACTGATTGCCCCTTTCAAATCTCCCAGTAACCATTAACATAAATATCATCTCACCATTTTGGACAGGGGACACCACCCTTATGCACGTTAGTAATATGATGCTAATGCTTAACCCTTTCCTGGCTTGGTTTGCTTCAGAGGCCCTGCCCCATGTCCATGGGTAGGGAGTGTGTTTGAACCTGGAGGAGAAACGGAAGGGTTAACTCCTTTTGGTTTTGCCCTTTGACCACTTCAGGATGAGAGGCATGATGAAATACTTTTCAAAATCTTCAGTGGAAACACATCATGCATAATTGGAGCAAAAAAGAATAAATCAAAGCTTTTCCCCCCTTTTAGTCTGGTAATTCATAATTGAAACCACATTGAGGTAGGGGCTGATAACTTCAAAACAAGCAGGAAAACTGCCCTTTCTATCAAGGTAGGAATAGGTAAGGCTCCTCATTACCAGGGGCTCAAAAGCTTCTGTATAACAAGCCTGTCCTCTCCTCCCTTCCTTTCTTCTCTGAATTCTCACTTTTCTGCTCAGGCAGATACCTTCAGTTAAATCAAATGTGGGTTCACTCCAGTATGCTTAGTGCTCTTCTTGTCACATGAATTTATACGTGGTGACATTTTAAAAAATCCTTGATATGGTGAGTAATAGGAATTAAATTTTGAGCCATCCTTCTTCGAGGTTGATTTCTTCTGTCTGGAATTTGGTTGGTTTAGGTTGAAAGAGCCCTTTAGTTGGTAATGGAATGTGGTTTTCCTCGCTCTTGATTTTATAATCCTCGAGTAGTTCCAGCAAGAACATTTCAGGATGCTTAGCAAAGGCCATTTGCTTCCTACCTTCCTCTGCTCTCTGTATGGTAGGTAACCTTGGCTAGAATGCTTTTGGTTAGGCTCATATAGGGCTACCATGACCTTTCAACCAAAAAAAAAAAGGCAAAATGAGATTGCAAGAAGGGTCCAGACAACTTTCTTTGTGTGAGATTGCCAAAGGCATACCTAGTTTGAGTTTGAATTTCTTTCTTGAAGAAGGAAACCCTTTTGCACTGGAAGTTGACTTTACGCCTAGCCTCCCAGGACCTGCCTTTCAGGCATCCTGAAACCCAAACCCATGACTTCTCTTGCTGCTTAGTCTGTTCACTGCTAGCTCATTCACCAGAGCTTTCCAGAATAAGCAATATGAAAGAACTTTCCCAAAGCTGGTGTGGTACCTGGCAGTTATCATAGCTACTATGGATTACTTTTCTGTGATCGCAATTTAACAATCTGGATTTCTTATTGAAGCCTCTATAATGAATATCTGTTGTGGGAGTGAGAAGTGAAGTTTGGGAGGATGGGGGGGGTGGTGGACAAGGTATTTTGGCCAAATGCCAGTACTCTGTCAGAATGATACACATTTCTCCTCCCATCTTTGAGTGAACAGTTTCACTGGGTAGATTTGAAAATGGTATTGATAGCCAAGTTTCGATTGGTGCAGCTGTAATAAGTGGGTTTTGCCTTTTTTCCAGGTCACCAGCGCTGGGTGCCTGGTTTCATGCCCTATCTTGCCACGATGGAGATCTCATCAGGCAACAGAGTTAATTGCCAGCATTGTTTGCCTTTTCCCTGGCAGAAGTCAGAGTCTTGAGTAAATTATGGAGGTTTAAATTTGCTTGATTTCCTGCAGAAAGTGGGGTCAAGAGGTCCCAGACTGTAGACACTCTCTATGGTCAGCCAGCAGGGGGTCAGTTCTTAAAGGTATTTCAGAGGTGACTAAATGCTGTTTTTGAAATGTCCTTCTCCACTAAATTTTTTTCTCTGGGGGTTGGTTTGTTGACCTTACCCCAGTGGAGGGGAGTGTCTGCGTGAAGGCACATACCCCATTTAAAGCTGCCTTTCCCCACGCTGTCACTGTGCTCTGAAGGCAAATGGGATTATGTTCCAGGAGGGAAAAAGCAATTGGCACAGAAGCCTAGTTGCAGATCGGCATTTCCTATTTCTGACCTTTGAAATAGAACATAAACGTGGCCATGTTCACTTACCAGTAAAACAATACGCAGGAAAAGAAAGTTACGAAAGAAATCAACAGAAAGCTAATCACGTGACTTACAAAACCTTCCCTCGTTCAGGGCTCTTCAGGCTGTGGCACTGGCCCGCCTGGCCAGTCCCTTTCATTTCTGCGCTCCTTCCTTCCCTCCCTGTCACGTGAGCGTGTCTTAGCAAGACTGCTCACTCAGTTTGCCAGCACCCGCCTGCTTACCCTTGACGACACAGCGGTCCCTCCTCATCTCCTCCAGGGAGGTCGAGGCCACCGTGTAGACCCTTCCGTTCCCACAGGACTGGAATGCCTTGTGTTAGTAATGGTTGTTTTACTGAGCTGTCCTCCCCACCGGATGATGAGCACGTTACGGGGAAGGCCTGTGTTTGTCTTGGCATCTGTAAGACTCTTCCAGGCGAAGAGTATGTGCTCAGGAAATGCTGACTGAGGGAATGAGCACCAGAAATACGATGGGTAGGGACAATTGTTGAATTGCTGATGCTGGTGTTCTGGCAGGCAAGGAGAATATGAATGGGGAGAGCTGGACGTTTTTGTGCTTGGTTTAAACTGCAGTTCATGGAGCTCTGTGCTGAGTGCTCATTGCTCGTGTGCCAGATCTCATTTTGTCATCATCGCCCTAGGAGACAGGTACCATCATGGTCGCCATTTTACAGATGAGGAAATTCCACATCACCACACTAGTACATGGCAGGGCCTAAATTCAAATTGTCTGTTAAATACCCCCATCCTGCCCTTCTTCGGAATAGTTGGCACACTCAGATTCTCAGTAACTGCTTTAAAATGAATGAACTGGGTTGGAAATCATGTTCAGAACTCATGATGTCACTTATTTGCGTGTACGTCACCTGTTCACATCCATACATAAGGAGGACAGAAAGAACATGACCTGGGTCATCTGGGTTTAACTTATTCATTTTTAAACAGGTTTTTATTGAGTAGTGCTAGGCACTGGCTAGGTACTAGCTGTTGTAACAGTTATGGCTCTTGCTTCCATGTTGTTTTCAAGATAAAATATAAAGAACAGGAAGGAAAGAAGAAAGTGTGAAAATAAAAACAGCGTATTTGGAGAGGAAGTAGAGGTAGAGAATCCAGATAAACTAGGACCCCAAAGCATGATAAGGTCAAAGTAGAGAGGAAGAAGGATTTCATTTAGACTTGTTGCTGGAAGAGACCTCACGATTGCTATCCCACTTGTAGGAACCGTGGAAAATAAAGCCCAGAGAAATGATTACTCCCACAAGATCAACCACGGGCCACCATTTATCGAATGCTTGTAGTGTGAGGTACTTTACAGATATTAACTGTTTACTTTTATTAATAATCTCTGGGTTGTTAAGAAATAATAATTAAGAAATGTTAATAATTAACATTATTAGAATTATTATCATTATTATTTCTCATACCTGGAAAAATAGTATTATTATCACAATTATGGAAACTGAGGTGCAGGAGAGGTTAAGTACTTTGCCCGGGTCACACAGCTGGTCAGTGAAATAGCCTGAATTCATCTTAAGGACGCGTGATTCCAAAACTGACCCCGAACGTGCTGACTCACTTTTTGAAGTCATTTGCCTCAGCCCCGGCAGCATAGCCTACAGTGAGGCCCAAGCCCGCGTCTAGTAAGTAGATGCTCCGCTTCTGTGCGAGTCTGCGTTCATCTCAGCGTCTGCATTTTATGGGGAAGTGTGGGTAAGATTTCAGACCTGGTTATGCTCCTTTGCCGGCTCTGTCTCCCCTTTCTGCTGCCTTTTCTGCTTCCCCAGTTTTCACGCCCTATCTGGTATGCAAGTGAGTAGTGTGGAAAAATTGAGCACCAAGACAAGTTACTGTCTGCCTCCCACCCGCCCATTCCTACCTCTCCTCCTCCCCTTCCACAGTCATCCGCTTCCCGAACGGAGCTGGCAAACGGGATGAGAACAGATCGGTCATCTTGCCAGAGACTCTGGTTCCTTCTCCTGGCAGCGCCTTGAAATCAGAGCTGTGATGCCCTTCAGGGGGTGCCTCCGTTGAAATTCCAAGGGATTCGTTTTCTGAAACCAAGCTTCGCATCTCTCGGGGAACTTTCCTCTCCTTTTAATGTCATACAGGCATTCAAGTGTGTTGGCATTCCCCACTTCTCCCAAAGAACAGACCCCGTTTTGTTGGAGTTTTAATAGTTTTTCCTCCTGTGTTAGAGGTGTGTTTACCTTTTTTAAGTTATGTGTTTCCTTTGCGTCAGTGTTATATATTCAGTGTGTTTTATTCTACGTACGTTCTGAAATCGTAGCGTTTGGGGCAGGCTCTTGCTTATTGGCCCAATGTGATTATCATATGAAGAGCTTCCGGCGTTTTTGTCTCAGAGAAGAGTTAGAAGTAATAAACTCTGGCGTTCCTCACAGTTCCAGTTTCCAAAGTCTGTAAGATGGTGATGCCTACCTCGGACTCAGAGTAGGAGGGCGTGAGGATGGGCCACGGGCCTCCACCATCCAGTGTTCAGAAGCCAGACCTTGAACATCACGACACCATTCACTCTTCCCTCCCTTCCTTTCTTCCTTTCTTTTTTTTGACTGGTAAAGCAAATGATTAGGCCTCATTCACGGTTTTGCCCTACAGTGTGATCATCTGTAAAACGAGAATACCTGTATCTGGCGTGGGGGTTGTTGTGAGGCCCCGATGTATTACACGTACAGCCCGGCGCCTGACAGTAAGCGCTCAGGAAAGCTTTCACACGCATGACAGTACCTCAGAAACTCTGTTTTTGTGTCTTTTTCATTTAAAATGTTTTTCAAGCATAAGAGAGTACTGTGTTGGGAGGAGTAAATGAGTGGGCTGGGTTGGTGATGGCAGAGAGGCCGTGCACCTTTGGGATTAACTGCCACTTACTGACTTCGTTTCCGTAAAGGTCAGGAAGACATTACGGAATAAGCTTTGGGGCAGATGACTAAAAGGGGTTCCTACCAATGGATGAGATGCTAGGGTACCAGTGCTAAAATCTAGGTACGTTCCTGAGACTGCAGCTTAGAGTCAAAGCGTGAGGTCATGGAAACAAAGTCAGCTTTTCTTATTGTGTCTCATGGCTGTGAAATCTAATTATGGCCTGTTGTGGACATTTTGGCTTTAATATCCTGATTACATGAGGACTCCTGGAATCCCATTCAGTCTCTTTGAGTTCCCATCCCATGTGTATCCCATGTGTTTGTGTACATTTCCTGTCCCACACTGTTACATCTGGCAAACAGCTGTTGTCCTCTACGTGGTGATGGGTGTCCATCAGTGATAAGGGTGAGGCTGATGGGGGGCCTTGGGAATCCCAGAGGACGGGAGAATAAGCAGCCAGACTTAACAGTAGGACATTTCGTGTCCAGCCACTTTCTGGCAGAGATGAAGTTCGGTCCTAAGCTTCTCACGTAGTAACATACAAATGTGAAGGTAATTAATGCCACTGAACTGTGCACTTAAAAATGCTAAAATGCAGGTTTCGTGTTATATTTTACCGCAGTTTAAAAAAGTGTACGTAATATACCAAAACCCACTTTCTGCTTTAAATGAGTAGATTGTATATTATATGAACTATATCTCAAAAAAGCTGTTTAAAAATATAAAAATGTTTTAACCATCTTATTACCAGAACAAAAATATTTTTGCTTATATCACTGCATTGAAATTTACTTAATGTTTTAATGGTAGCAAAGAAGTTGAATTTCCTTCATTACTTTTTTTTTTTTTAAGATTTTATTTATTTATTAGACAGAGATAGAGACAGCCAGCGAGAGAGGGAACACAGCAGGGGGAGTGGGAGAGGAAGAAGCAGGCTCATAGCAGAGGAGCCTGATGTGGGGCTCGATCCCACAACACTGGGATCACGCCCTGAGCCGAAGGCAGATGCTTAACCGCTGTGCCACCCAGGCGCCCCTCCTTCATTACTTTTTAAACCTGATTTTGAGAAAATTTTGAACTTACAGAGAGTTGCAGGAATGTACAGTGAACTCACACCTAGAACTCATCACCTAGATTTATGCACTTTATATATTCATACTCTTTATTCATAGTGTCAGAAATGATGTGCTTTGATAGGTTTTATTTTGGTTTTTGTCTTTTTTTTTTTTCAGATTCAATGTGCTAATTACTTATTGGGCCCTTTCAATCTGAAAATTCATGTCTCTTCTATCTTCTGTCCCAAGAATTTATTTAATTTCTTTGATTATCTTGTTTCTTCTATATTCTATGTTCTTTTTCAGGAGCCTCCTATTAGGTGGATGTTGGACCTCCTGGATTTTCTCATCTTTTCCAAGCTGTTTTTCATCTTTGCCTTTTTGTTCACTAGACTGGAATATGTTACCTTTTTCTTTTAATCCTGCTTCTTTTTTTTTTTTTAATGAAGCTATCCTGTTTTTAATGTCCAAGAATTCTTTCCTGTTCTTTGATAGATCTTTTTAAATAAAAATAGCAGTTTATTCTTATTTCATGGATGAAAAATTCTCTTCCTGAGGATATAGTTTGTTGTTGATGTTGTTTTAATTTCCTTCTTCTTCTGTTGTCTGTTTCCTCTGAGTTCCTGCCTTTCTATTTGTTCATTTGGTTTCTGTCATTATGCTGAAGACGTTCCTGAAATGACTGTGATTCTAGGATCTGTTCATGATTACCAGGGAAGCACTGAAAACCTGACTGGAAAGCAGCTCTGGGTGTGAGGGCAAGCCTCCTGCCCGGAGGCTGTCACTGCCAGATGGCAGAGGGGCAAGCGAGCCACATGGCTGCCAGTGTTTGGGGACTTGGAGGGAAAGGCGGCTGGGCAGCTCATCATTCCGAATATAGGCTTTCACCTGCATTTTCCTCTCCGCTGTGGCCATGTTTCCATGCCCAGAGCTTCAGTTTCCCAGAGAACAGACCTCCCTCCTCCTGCAGGGGTGGTCAGCAAGAGGAGGTTTCTGGCTGAGTGGCTGGGTGAAGGGGAGGTTTGTGGATCCTGGGTCCCTTTTGCTCCGTATACATATTTTTAACCAGCTTTCCTGTTTTCAACCCTGCCCCTCCTCTTACTCCACAAGGTTCCCACGGAGCTTATTTCTGAGCCTTTTTGGAGTTCAACAGTTTGGACTTGTTTCCTTTGTTGGCCCCTCTGTGTGGTTACTTAGCTTTCGCCCTCCTTCTCCTGATGTGCTACCATTTCTCTCCCCCCCCCCAAGTCTTCTGAAGCCCGTCGATACTGCTCATCTGCTGTTGTGTCCTCTCTCGTTTCACTGTCATTGTCCATTTGTATTTTGTATCTACTGTCGCTTGAGTGGGCTTGAGGAGAGAATGGAGATCAATGTATGTGTTTAATCTGCTGTGTTTAATTAGAAATCTTTTCTCAGCTACAAAAATTCTCTGCTCCTGTTTCAGTGGCCTCAGAACTCAAGTTAATTAAAGAGAGTCAATACAAATTTGGGAGAAGGGAAGACTTTGAATAGCTGATTTAGCTCTTGGCTTGGTCATGGTTAAAACCACCAAATCTCCCATGTTCTAGTTACTGACAACGGTGGAAAAGAGATCAGCCCCATTGTTACTAGATCCTTCGCTGACCCGCATGAATCTGTTGTCTTGCAGAAATGGAGCAGTGTGAGCAATCCACTCTTCCTCCCGCTGATCCCACCACAGTCACAAGGGTTCACCGCCATCGTCCTTACCTACGACCGAGTGGAGAGCCTCTTCCGGGTCATCACTGAGGTGTCCAAGGTGCCCAGTCTATCCAAGCTGCTAGTTGTCTGGAATAACCAGAATAAAAATCCTCCAGAAGGTAAGAAGAGTGGGAAAATGGTATGGTCTGGAAAGGCCTGGTTTGGGTGTTAGTGAAACTCTCAGCCGGACCGGTTTTGGATGGCCAAATTATTTGTGTCCTTAGATTTAAATGAGTTGTCTTGCTTTGTCAACAATGGTGCCATTTCTGAGGCAGCATGACCCCAATTTTCTCAGTCGTCTCACTCTTGTTCTAGGGTGGCCCATTTAACTCCAAGCCCAGGGCATGCACTCCAGCCACAAGTGTTTGAGAGCTTAGGAGTCAGAGGGGTCAAAGGCCAGCAGCCTTGGGAAAACAGAGCTCAGCTTCCCTCAGCCATCTCAGCTGATTTGTTTACATGAAAACTCAGTTTAAAAGGCATTAGTTTTCTCCTTCCTTATCTGGGCTCTGATACTGCACTTTTCTTCAAAAAAAAAAAAAAAAAAAAAAAAGGATGGCTTCACTTTCAGTCGGGAAAGTCAGCAGAGCATGCCCTCTTCAGGCTTCGAATCAGTTCCTTAAAGTGAGCACTCATCAAGTTCCCATTGGTTCCTCCTTAATCGCTTTGTCCCTTTGCCTTGGCCACCCCGGTAAGCTGCTGGCCGGCGCGGGCAGCCCGGGTTGCGGACTGTTTGATTAATTGGATTTGTTTTTCATTCAGGACGCATAGAGTATGTTCCACCTGCATTTCGTTTCTCATTCAGGCTGTCTATTACTGATCCTAATCCCAGGCACTTCAAAGCTCCTGCCCTTTATAGCCTATTAAAGCCAGGAAGTTTCTGATGGATTAGAGCAAGGAATGAGTTTGAAGTTTGTAATGTGCACCACTATCACCGATAAGGTCTAGTTTATTGCCTGACAGTAGTATCTGCTCTTTTTATGGCTATTCCCTTTTAATTGGTAATACTGAAGTCAGGATAGTCAACCTTGGAAACTACCAGTAGTAGATCTCTAGTTTAGACTGGACGAAGAACATTTTCTGTCTGTTAGGCAAATCAGAATCTGCCCCAAGAAAATTCTTTAGTTTCTCCTGAGACATTTAAGAAATCTTCCTTAGTGGGATTTTTGTTCTCTGCTAGAATCATATGCTTTCTGTCTATTTAGGGAGCCCTAGCTTAACTAAACAAAATGGCTACTTTATTTTTTTTTAATTTTATTATTTATTTATTTATTTATTTATTTATTTATTTATGTTATGTTATGTTATGTTATGTTATGTTATGTTATGTCACCAAAATGGTTACTTTAAAGGAAGGTCCTGTTTTACTGTCCAGAGAGCAGTGGTTTTTCTTATTAACTATCTTTTTATGCCAAGTTTGTTTTCCTCCCAACATCTAGTTTTCTGGATTTTTGTTCATTTGTTTCATTTATTCGACTCTCAAAAAAGGAGAAGGAAAGGGGTAGGAGGAAAATAAGGAACAGGGGAGAAGGAAGAACTGGACAGGAAGGAAGGGAAAGGCAGAAATAAATAGGAGCTGTGCGGGGAGGGCCACGGAAAGGGCCACGGTCAGTGTCTTGCCCATAGGGAAGTGGATTGGACTGTCCGGCGCTGCTTGTTAGTGTCTCACTTACAAAGGATGAATCACGCTTTGAGAAGGAAGGCCGTGTCCCTCCTGGGCTCCGGATTAGCCCACCGCGGTGTGCTGCGTTCACACTCACGCGTTTATTCTCGTGCACACAGGGAGCCCGCAGCACCCCACCCGCCCACATAGGCACAGCTAAATGCAAAAGAGGCCTCTCCTCCCTTCGGAACCCTGGCTCGCCACTTTGGGCTTCGGGGGAATGATTTATTGTGAATTCGAGTCACTCCTTTTGGGCAGGTCTCCTCGCAGACAGTGAGAAGGGAGGAATCGCTTTCTGCCGTCTTGGCCAAAGTGCGGACACTGGGGTGACAGGAAGCACGGGCGGGAACCTGGGTTTTGGAGCTGGGTGTTCAGTTTTAATTTTTGGTAGACCCTGGTAAAATGTAGCGGTTGATTTTATTACCAGGAGCTTAGTTTATTTTTGAACTATTTTGGCTCTGGGCAGAAAAGCGAGCCCTCAACTGACGAGGCCCGTTTTGACACGTTTAGAGACTGAAGCAGCTTTTTTTTCTAGCAGTGGGTTTTAGGTCTCTGCTCGGGCTCTGGCATTGTGGTTGTTTGGGGAGAGCATGAACCATGTTTAATCTTCTGTGGGGTGTTTGTTCAGTTGGTAAATGGGGCTGTCAGCTCTGGCCCTCATGCCAGCCAAGCCATCTGAATCTGTACGTATGGCATTAGTAGCATATATAGTTTTAAAAAAGTAAGTCCAAGGCTTTGAAATATTAGAGGCAAAAGTGATGTTTTTCACTTTCTCTACATTTACTAAAATAAATATTGTGGTGAACATGTCTGCTGCTGGGAGGGTTAATGCAGGCAGAAATTCCCCCCCCCCCCCCCCGCCTTTTTTTTCACTCTCCAACCAAATACTTTTTTCTTTTTGGTTACATTTAAGTCTAAATTACTGGGTTTGAAGTTTAAGTAAATACTTAGACTAGGCAATAGAAATTTCCAGTGAGCTTTCGTCACATCGGTTTTGAGCCCTGTCAGAAAAAAAAAGGCAAGCCGCTGCCTTCCTCCTCCCCAACTCTTCAGTTTCCAAACTTGATGGATATAGAGGTTGTTCGGCTTGGCGCCCGGCCTCCCTGTGAAGGAAGCTATTACATTGTACATTTCGGATAGGTTTAACTCAGCCTTCTGTTTTAGCTGATTTCAGTGTTAAATTTGAATTGACCTCAGGAGCTCCCTAACTTCCGATTGTGACTTTGATAGCTGCTAGCAGGCAGGATGGGATGGGCCGAGTATGTCAGGATGGTCACCCCAGAGGAGGTAACAGAGAAGTAGAAGCCACAGCCACCTCGCTTTTGAGCCGAATTCAGGGGCTGTGGGGGATGAAGGTCATGTGGACCCTCTGTACACCAAGCAGCCTGAGCGTTCCTGACGTGAGCTCAAGGTTTGTGTGGAGATAATGTGACCATTTATTTTATTGCTCTGTGGTCGTGTTTGTGACAGTGATTGCCGGGATGGGCTTGGGGTCATCTTCAGTCAACCTGATCATTTTATAGTACCTTTGCCAAGTTGGAGGGAAAATTCTCTTTGCTCACATCTTTCTTGGCATCCAACATGGAGAAAACTGTTAATCAAGACACATTTTTAAAAAATCCTTAACACAAGGAGCTCTTTTTCTCCTTCAAGCTAGACTAAAGTTCCTGACTGTGAAGTTATCAGGTCACCTGGCTCAGCTGTTTGTTTTTCATAAATTCAGCAATGTGTTTAAAAAACCCCTGTTTTTCAGACTACTTTGTGTGAATGGAAGGTGACATTTTTATTTTGCCAGCCACAGATTCACAGGATGAGACATAAGGTACAAGGCCATGCTGTTACTTTGAATTCATTTAGAATTTAGAGTTTCACTTAGAATTTAGAAGGAAAAGGAAAAAAGAGACCCCATTTGGCCTCAGTAATGGAATTAGAGCCTGACGGTCTCTAGCTATGAACTGTGTCCTTCTGCAGCCTAAGGGGCCACCTCACAATGTTCTGTCTACACCTCTTCAGGCTGTCAGGAGAGAAGTGAGGTCCATGAGACTTTATGAGAACCCATTTATGAAGATGAAAATGGTACGATGTTTTTATAGCCATGTATTATATGCCTTTTAAATCCCAGGAATAGGAACTGTGCTAAGTGCTTTAAATGTATTATCTCATCCTTCTGATAAACCCGGAAGCTGTTCTTATTCCCATTTTACACAAATGAAACTCAGCTTAGTTGTGTAATTTGCCCATATCAGAAAACTGCAAGTGGCAGAGCCAGAAATGCACACGGGCCTCTCTGGATCCAGAGCTCATGCCCCTTGCACTCAGGCCCCTTGTATCCGCTCAGGTTACCGTTTAGTGGAGGAAAATCATCGTGCTTTGTCTCTTCTCTGATTCAGGATGGTATAGAAGAACTAGGTCCTTGTCAGGGACTCAAAGAGAGACAGAAAGATAAATCTGTTCTTTTGAAAATACTAACGGAAAGGGCAAAAAAAGTTCTTTTATTCTCACTTATATTTTTCTTTCCCACATCATGCTTCTGTCCTAATTTTTTAAACATTCAACGTCCCATATCAGAATTACCTGCTTTGGGGCAGGGAGTAATTATAATGCTTATTTTTTATTTCTGCCCCCCACAGAAGGAACGCTGAAGCCTGAGAGAATGGCAGTTCCCTTTCTTGGAGGCCTATTTTATTTGAAAATGTGAAAACAAAAAACTGGGAGTTCTCTTTAGAGGCCTGTCTTATGGTGACGATGGTGCAGAGACAGCTGACCGTTGAGGTGGAAGCTGCTTTTGCCCTGGCTGACTTTGGCTACCCAGGCCTAACTCAGAACAGGGAAGGGCAATCCCATGTCCCTCTTCACCTCATGTCATCCTCCTTGGCCTTCATCATTCCCTAAAACTTCTCCATCAAAGACTTTACAGGGCAAGGGCAAGTTAGTTCTCTGTGGATATTGATTGTCTCAAGTAATTCTTTGGATATATAGGTAACGAATGTGGAAAGCCGTCTGCGCATGGAACATGCTGTACCCACTCGCCAAGTGAGAGTGCAGATCCCCTCCAGGGTAGAGGGATGCCCATACTTAACTGAAGCGGCTAGCCCGTTTTCTGTACGTATTGCAAAAAGAGGATCCATTTGTTGCTCCATGAGATTAACATGGAAAAGGTTCCATGTTCTTTTGTTTCATTTGTGTGTTCCATTGTCTCCATTCTGGAGGGTTATTGGTAGGGATCCTGTTGATCTTAAAGTGGATATGGAAGGTACAAGCCGGGGGCACGCCCCTGGATCGTCAGAGTAATGTGCCAGATCTAACATGTCCCACTTTGCCACCCTTACACCTAAGGTTCGGAGGAAGTCCTTTGATTCTGTAAATAGACACAAACGCTCAAAGGAAGGCCCTGCTAACATTTAGTGGATGTCTCCCATGTGCCAGGTGCTGTGCTAAGTGCATTCATGTTCCTCCTCAGTCAGCCGTGGGAAGATGGTGTTATTATTCTGTCTTCATAGTTGAAGAAACAGGTTGAAAGTGGTTGACTTGTTCAAGATCCCATGGCTAGACTATGGACTCTGGGAAACAAACTGAGGGTTTTAGAAGGGAGGGGGGTGGGGGGATGGGCTAGCCCAGTGATGGGTATTAAGGAGGGCACGTATTGCATGGAGCACTGGGTGTTATATGCAAACAATGAAACATGGAACACTACATCAAAAACTAATGATGTACTGTATGGTGACTAACATATCAAAATAAAAAAAATAAATTAAAAAAAGATCCTATGGCTTGTAAGGAGTACACCTGGGATTCAAAGCTCTTCCCAAAGACTGTTCTTTCTGTGATATATGACGGCCTCATGAAAGCCCGGACCTCAGAGGCATCTGAGGTCTCTCATATGATGTCAAGTAGAAATCTGACCTAAGTTAGTACATTTTAGGTAAAAGCACACATTGTATTGCTAAAGGCATTTTATCATTTCGTTTTATATCAGTTTTTCCATCAGAGGGTTCTTTTTAAAATTTTATTTATTTATTTTTAAAGATTTATTTGTGTGTGAGAGAGAGAGAGCGTGTGCGCATGAGCAGGGATGAGGGGCAGAAGGAGAGGGGGAGAGAGAATCCTCAAGAAGACTCCCCACTGAGCCCAGAGCAAAAGGTGGGGCTTGATCCCATGACCCTGAGATATGACCTGAGCCAAAATCAAGAGTCGGACACTCAACAGACTGAGCCACTCAGGCGCCCCACTTTTGTTATTTTAACTTATCTCTATACCCAAGGTGGGGCTCAAACTCATGACCCTGACATCAAGAGTTGCATGCTCCTCTGACTGAGCCAGCCAGGCACTCCTCCCTCAGAAGATTCTTACCTATTTTGAGTCTAAATTAGTTGCCCTGTAACTTTTACCCAGCCATTGGTCATGGTTCTAACTTTAGAGGTCATAGAGAATAATTCCCCTTTCATCTGATAGCCCTCCTGGTATCCTGTATATTAGTCAAGGCCTAGGTAGGAGACAGAAACCATACAGTAACTTGAACAGGAAAAGTTTAATATAAAGAATGATTAACTAATAACAGGTGATTGGTGACTAAGGGGTAAGAACTGTAAAGATAGCAGGAAATAAATTTGGGAGAGTCCCTTCCCCAGCTAGCTCTGAGATTCAGACCTTGTTGGACAGCGCGCAACTATAGCCCACTGCACGGTGAGGTTCGCTGAGGGGCCACAGGCCAAGTCTGGCAAACGAGACACCCCCTTCCCCTTCAGTACCCGCAGAATTCAACAGGAAGTGACCCGGCGTGCGTTCTTGAACTTGCTGGGAAGCTGAGGGCTTCGATGGAGTTCCCTGGGAACCCCCCCATGGGGAGAACCTCAGCTGAGTTGCTCTTGGCGGTGTCTGCAGAACCTGTCACAAAGTTCCCCCCAGGGGTGCCACTTAAAAACTTGCTGGAGAGAAGTGCCCCTGCCTGCCCATCAAGTACTGAGGAAGCAACAAGTTAAAAAGGCACGCCCCAGGAAGAAAAGCCCCCTTCCTTCCGAAGCATCCCTCCAGCACCCTCTACTGACGAAGCCCAACATCAAGCTGGTTGGCAGACGGCAGATGTTTACAGAATCTAGTTCCAGTGTGAGAAACAGGACAGTGAAGGGTGACATTGAAGCTGAGAGGCAGTACACGGACAACTGGCACAGTTAGTCTCTGTAAACATTCTGTAGAAATCCTGGATTCAAGTGCCTGTACTGACCTTGTGCCTCTTCCCAAACTCTTTTCCAGCTTATTGGAACTTTCCCCATCTTATGATACCCAAATCTGAACACAAAGCCTTTCAAAGTGCAGTCCAGGGACCCCTGGACAGCCGTGAGAACCTTCCAGGGGGTCTGTAAGGTTGACATTATTTTCCTAGTAATACCAAGTCACCTCCATTCACCACTCTTTATTCTTTCACAAGCGGACAGTTTTCCAGAGGCTAGATGACATGGGATAACATCACTCTAATGGCTAGTGGGATGTGCGCTTGTGTATTTTTTGTTTTAAAATTTCCTCAGTTTTAATTTCTCATACAAATTGTGTGTGTGTGTGTGTGTGTGTATGTGTGTGTGTGTGTGTCCCACAGAAATCTTTGGGGTTCTCAACAATTTTTAAGAGCATATAGGAATCCTGACACCAAAAAGTTTGAGAACCGGTGGTCTAGTGGGTGGAGCTGTAACCTCTTGCAGTTTAGATATTATGGTTCATGTTTCATAAGGATCTGGACAGTAGATTTATGCCAAGGGCTTTATTTATCTGGAAGAGGGAGTGGGAAGCCAACAAGAATAAGGATGATTGTTGGAGAACTGTTGAGCTCATCGTTTTGTCCCAGATCTAGAGAAGCATGAGGTTTTCATACTGCGGTAGATGGTACATGTTTTGTTTGGCCTTTGATGCTAAACG
The DNA here is from genome assembly GCF_017311325.1 of Ursus maritimus. Classification (NCBI taxonomy): domain Eukaryota; kingdom Metazoa; phylum Chordata; class Mammalia; order Carnivora; family Ursidae; genus Ursus; species Ursus maritimus. The sequence continues at coordinate 27,999,879 of NW_024424786.1, forward strand.
GACTTAGATTCAGTCACTTGCCTTATCATTTAGTAGCTCTGTACGCCCCGCCAAATTACGTGATCTCTCTGAGCCTCGTAACGACTACTTTGTAAAGAATTTCTGCCGCGGGGTTGTCAGGAGGATTGGACAACCCTGCATCTGCGAAGTGTGTGGCATATGCTGGTTGTTTAGTAAAGGTGTCCCCCCTCCCCTGCTTATTCTTAGACGACAGTGAGAGGGACGTGCTGACACCCCATAGATAACGTGGGACGCAGGTCTTCACTCTCTCAAGTCCTATGCCCGTCCATTTATTCCAAAGCTGTTTATTGATTCTGTGCTTCTGAGCCAGGAATGAAACTATAATAACTACTGTTACTGATTAAAAGGCAGAGGCCTCAGGGATCATTTCTTTGGTGTTCAGTTCAGTCCTTTTTCCCAAATATGCTTCTGTTGAAGTTGACTGCTCTTTTAGGCTCTGTGCTTATTTAAGACTGAATGTCTTCCTTAATTACAGGGCCTCTACTTATAGGCTCCTTCCAGGACCCTGCTAGCGTCCCAACAATGTGTCCCATGGATACGCCGTACAATATACAGAAGGAAGATATTTCATCTGCGGGCAGTGCAGACAGCCTTTTCCCTTCTGACTCTCCCTCGCCACACTTCTCTTCAGTATGGTGACTTTGGAGCGGCCACAGGCATTTGGGGCTTCAGGACTCACGCAAACTAGATCTTTCCACAATTACACAATGGGCTTTTTGGAAGCAGTCTGATATCTAGCTTTCCTTTTGTCATTTGACGAATGTTGTGTGAAGAACAAAGTACCCTCTGTAAGAACCCTGAGGTCTATGGACAAGGGTACTGTACCAAAGAGGTACTAATTTCATGCTGTGCTAAATGCAACATTTTAAAATAAGGAACCTGCGGTTGAATTGCTTCAATCATTTCAAAGTAGAATGGGGAAAAATGTAAGGCAAGTCATGGGTTGGTGTTTCTTCAGTATACTAGAAAATCCCACATAATTGGACCTAGAAACTTGATATTTACTCTGTAAATTGTTCATGATGAGAAACCAAACCCAGTGAATCAGAGGGAAGGGGCTGTCGAGGGGATAACGTGCTAAGTTAAGAAACCTCCATCGTTCAGGGAAACCATTTTTGTGGGTGGATTTGAGCAGCATCGGTATCTGCTTGCGATTGCGTGGTGGAGGCCGGCACACTGGGCCGGGCATCTAGAACACGTGCTTTGTATTGGCCAGCAGAGCGGAGACATGTCTTGAGCTGGGGTGTACCTCACTGAAGGTAGTTTGGGGAGGTGGCAGAGTTCTGGTATTAAACCGTGGGCCTGAGAATGAGACCGTGCGAACTCCCTCCCTCCTGTTGTGATCCTGGGCAAGTCCTTTTGGCTTCTCTGTCTCCCTCAGTTGCAAGTTGAAGCCATTTGTGCATTCTGGTTAGGGCAGCATTGAGAATTAGAAGTGTTGCAAGGACTTGGAGAGGATAGAAATACTTAAAGTTTTTGTAACCATGCATTTGTAAGAACTCTCCCTTGAACAGTTGTACGTATACATTTAAAGAGAACCACGGAACTAAGTTCCATCTCACTTGTGACGTGATGCTTTTACTGCGTTATCTCCTCACAAAAGTTAGAAGAGTAATACATGCCTGTTCTCCTGCCTGCCCCCCCCCCCCAGATTCTCTCTGGCCCAAAATCCGGGTTCCACTAAAAGTTGTGAGGACTGCTGAAAACAAGCTAAGTAACCGTTTCTTCCCATATGACGAAATCGAAACGGAGGCCGTCCTGGCCATCGACGACGATATCATCATGCTGACCTCCGACGAGCTGCAGTTTGGTTATGAGGTACGGAGGTTTCAAACAGTCTGTTTACACGTTTGATATTTCTTGCCTAGTGTTGCTTGTCTTTCCTGATGAAGAGTATTCTATTTCATTCTCTAAAGTCATAATTTCTAAATCCCAGTAGAGTCTAAAAGCGACGCATAGGAGCGTGGGTTATGAAGCTGTTCTTTGAACTTTGGGGAAACCCTATTCCGGAATGACAGCTGTGTCCTCCACTAGTTTTGGGAACTCCCAAGGAGAGTCCCAGGGGATATTTTCAAAAGAGCATCTACAGCATGTAACGAGCACTTAATTGATGTCTCCTTGAAGAGCACGTCCCTGACTCACGCAGCTGGGCACAGCAACAATAAAAATGTCAGTAAGCGAAGAAGCTGGCGACACTGACAAACAGAAAGCAGACCCTGTTGATGGCTTTCTTTCTGAGGTTTAAGTGGGGAGGTTGGCTGCCTGTCTTTAGGGAGAAACATTCTCTATCACCGTTCGTTCAGAGCAGCTGATGGATTAGGCTGGGTTCAAGGGTTAAGTATGGAGACCAGTAAAGGTCTCCCCAGGGGAAAGTGCCAGAGCCGCAGCCTGGTGAAAAGCAATAGGAATTGATGAGTTCTGTCAGGGAGGATGTGCGGGAGATGCATGATGGCGACAGGCAGAGGCCTGCAGCTGCAGGGGTGTACCCGTGGCACCGGACCCCGAGCGAAACAGAGTATGCATCAATTAGCCGCAGCCGGCGCAGGGAAAGTGGTGAAATCCGTCCCCGACACTCGTCCTGCCCGTGAGAGAGAGGCAGCCCTCTTCTCTAGTTGACTCAGTTTGCTGAATTTGAGGCTCTAAGAAATCATGAAATTGTATTATATGAAGCCATTTGATACTCAGATTTTATTAAATGAGTACGTATTGTGTATTCTATATTTATTATAGAAATTTATTTTCTGGGGCGCCTCGGTGGTACGGTTGGTTGAGTGTCCAACTCTTGGTTTTGGCTCAGGTCATGATCTCAGGGTCGTGGAATCGAGCCCTGCATTGGGCTCCATGCTCGGCAGGTAGCCTGCTAGAGATTCTTCCTGCTCCCTTTGCCCCTCCCCTGGCTCTCTCTCTCTCAAATAAATGAATAAATCTTAGAAAAAAAAAAGAGAGAGAGAGAGAAAGAGAAATTTATTTTCTAACCCTTAAACTAAAAGTGGATTTTAAGGGGAAGAAATAGGAATCCCCCTAACCGTCACCACCAGCAAAAATTAAAAGCTCAAGTTTTCCTGTTTTGTTTTGTTTTGTTTGCTTTTTTATGTAGCTCCCTTTGAGTGGGAAAGAAATTGTTGTGAGCTAGGCTGATGTGCGACACACTTGGTCAGCGTAGTTACTGGCCAGCGAAAGGCGTGAGAGTGGCTGATAAAGTATATATCATCTTTTGGAGCTTATTCTCATTCACAGAGATGTCTTTTACATGACCACGTCTAGGGTATTGAATGATGGTTAGCGCGGTATCATTCCCATTTTTTAAAAAAGCAGATTACCTACTTGTTTCTCTAGCCAACTCATGGCAAAAAGACTAGTGTTTTCTGCCAGTGTTTTCTCTCTTTGTTGCATAGAGTGGCTTCAGACTATACTTATGTGTTTATTTTTGTGGTAAAAGGGAAGTGGAAAAAGAGAACGTTCGGAACAATATAGCCAAGGTGCACAGCGTGCTCCCTCTTCAGTGTTTTCAGTTGGGCTAAATGAAGTCTAGTAAAAGAAGGGTAGACTAATGAATGTATTCCTTTCGACCTTGAGTTGAAACCTTGAGATCTCACGTATATTGAAACCTGGGATTTCTTTCAATCTTGAGTTTGTTGCAAGCCTCTTCCCCTCTTTCCTCTGATGCCCGGTGTTTGATTCCACGTCACCTTAAAGGAAGTAACTGCATATCAAAGGAGTGGCGGGCAGGAAAAAGCCTTATCTCCATTAATCGGAATCTTCTCAAGATGCCGTAGAGGGAAAACTTTCATAACTACCCTCCATATTCCAGTGAATGTTCTGGGTATTTACAGACATTACTTATGCTCTTTCCCCAAACCTGCAAGATGGTTGTTGTTTTCTCATTCTCTACTAAGAGGAAGCAAGGCTAGATAACTTGCCTACAGTCACACAGCTAGTGAGTGGAAGAGTTGGCATGTAGGTCCCAGTGTGTCTACACCATACTGTCTGCCCGGGGGGTTTTACCCTGTCAGAGACCACAGGTTCATAAACCTCGCACTAAGAGCCATGAGCATACCCGTTGTCTCTCATGGAATTATCTTCACGTTAAAGATAACAAACAGGTTTCTCAGGCATCCCTACTGTTGGTGCTTTAGGGTAATTTTGTAAAAGTTATTTCTTGCATAGTAATTAATATAATGGAGAAAGTTAGGAAAGCCCTGGGCCCAAATTTCTGCTCTTTGACTGACCAGTTAATGACCAAGGACAAGTTATTTAATCTTTCTTGATGTTAGTTTATATGAAATGGCAGTAATGATACTGACTTCATTAGGTTACCATATACATTGGGAAGTTCCCCAGTGCCTCCCACATGGCAGGAAAGCGCTCCGGAGTGGTGTGGTGGGCAGTGTGCGCTGCGCTTCGCAAGACACCCAGGCAGCTGCTGCTGCAATGGCAGCTACCGCGACCAGTCTCGTGATTCCCCTCGTGATTCTGCCCGGTTCATGAGAAAGGTGGTTTGTTGTTTCCATTCTTCACAGGGCACATTTCTGTTCTAGAGAGGATGCCCACTTTTGTGTTGAGTCAGAAGACAGAAGATAATGGTGTTCCCGAATCCTATTTTTTATGCCAAAGCCTGGGATTATTTCATGCGGGAATTGGGAGCAGGCTTGACTGATTAAGTGAATAAATAAATCTGCTAACAAAACTCAGTGTGCTAGGGAAGTTATGCTGGGCTGTAGAGCTACTTTGTTGTGTTTAGCACAGTGTGTGAGAATTCTATCTTGTTTCTGCTATTCATCCTTCAGCGTCCTACCCAAGTGTTGCTATCTCAAAAAAGCTTTCAGAGAGTCGCCAGACTAGGTTAGGTTCGGAGCACTCTGTTCCTCTTTGTAAGCACATAATTAATTGTGAAGTATATTGTTTAGTGTCTGCTTTTCTTCTAGAATGTAAGCCTGCAAGGGCAGGAAGCCTGGCTGTGTTGTTCATTGCTATATCCTCTATGCCTAACCCAGTTCATTCCTTTCAGTGATTACTCAGTAATAGTTGATGAATAAATCTTTGTTACCAGCATGCATGTGAAAGATAGGAAACAAGTTTTTCTGGCCTGCCTGCCTATCTGTTTTCCCATAATCTATAATCTGGATCTAGCCATTTTAGAAAACAGTTTAGAGTTTGAAATGTTAAGCATACATTTACCATGTGACCCCACCATTCTTTTCATAGAGATTTGCCCTAGAGAAATAAGAGCATATGTATAATTCTTGTACACCAATATTCATAACAATTTTTTATTTATAGTAGCTAGAATCTGGAGGAAAAACACCCAGTGTCTATCAAATTTGAATGAATAATCCTGGTGTATCTGTACAATAGAATACTACGCGGTAATAAATTTGAATGAGCTATGGAGACATACAGCAACATTGATGTATTTAAAAATAATTATACTGAGTGAATGAAGTAAGATGAAAACATATTTTATGATTCCACTTACCTAAAATTCTAGAAAATGCAAGCTAATGTTTAGTGATTGAAATCTCAGTGGTTGCCTGGCATAGGAGTGGGGAGGGTCAAGCTGTGAAGGGCAAGAGGGAAGAATAACAAAGGAACAAAAAAACTTCAAGAGGAGATGGATATATTCATTTTCTTAACTGGGATGATGATTTTACTGGTGTATACAGACGTCAAAATATATAAAAGTATGCATTCTAAGTAGATTCAGTTTATTGTATGTCAACTATATTTCCAAAAAGCTATAAAGAATTATCTTCATGCAAAAGCATAAAAAATGAAATGCTTGAAAAATGGAATGAAATGCGTGCCAGATATGTTCAGTGAAAACCACAAAATGTTGCTGAGAGAAATTGGAGAGCAACTGCATAAATGGAAAGATGTATCGTATGGATCCATCCAAAGACTTAACTATTACTAAGGTGTGAGTGCTCCCCATAGTCTTCTATAGATTCAAAGCAATCCCACTCAAAATCCCATAAGGCTTTTTTTTTTTTTTATTGAAATTGATGAGCTTGTTCTAAAATTGAATTGGAAACACAGTGGGCCTGAAAAAAAGCCAAAGCAATTTAGGAAAAGCAGAGCAAAGTTTCAGGAATCCCTTATTTTAAGAATTACTATAAAGCTACAGTAATCAAGACACTGTGGTATTGTTGTCAACTTAGACATATGCATCAATGAGACAGAATAAAGAGTCCAGAAATAGAACACACATGTACAGCCAATTAATTTTCAACAAAGGACCCAAGTCTGTTCAGTAGAAATGGGGCAGTCTTTCTAAGTGGTGGTGGAACAATGTGATGATAAATCCTTATGTCAAAAAAAAATCATGACCCTCACCTCACACTGTATATAAAAATTTAACTAGTCCTAAGAACTGAAATTATAAAACTTCTTGAAGAAAACAGAGGAAATCGTACTGTGTCTAGGCTAAGCAGTGATACTTAAATAGGAGACAAGTAGATGACTTATAAACGAAACCAAAATGGATACGTTGGACTTCTTCAAAATTAACACTTGAAAAGACACTTCTAAGAAAATAAAAAGGCAAGTCATTTTTGGGAAAAATATCTTCAGAACATACATGTGATAAAGAACTTGTATCTAGGGTGCCTGCATGGCTCAGTTGGTTGTCTGGCTGTTAGTTTTGGCTCAGGTCATGATCTCGGGGTCCTGGGATCGAGCCCCATATTGGGCTTCATGCTCTGTGGGGAATCTGCTTGAGATTCTCTCCCTCTACCCCTCCCCCCACTCTCTCTCTTTCAAATGAGTAAATAAATCTTAAAAAAAAAAGAAAAGAACTTGTATCCAAAATATATAAAGAACTCTCACAACTCAGTAAGAAGAAAACAAATCAATTAAAAAATGGGCAAAAATTTGAGCAGTTACTTCACAAAAGGAGATATATAGATGTAAACTGACATATGAAAAAATTCTTCACATCATAGTTATTAGGGCAATTCTAGAATAAAAGCACAAAAGTTACCAGGACATACCCACTAGAATGACTAAATAAAATTTAAAAGACTGACAGTGCCACGTGTTGATAAGGCTGTGGAGCAACTAGAATTCTCATATGTTATTGGTAAAAATGTGAACTGGTACAACTAATTTGGAAAACAGTTTGGCAGTTTCTCATGAAGTTAAACATTTACTTTTCATATGACACAGCTTCCAAAAGAAGTAAAAACATACGTCTTTACACAAAGACTTGTACTCATTATTCATAGGCTTATTCATAAAATCCAGAACTGTATATATCAGCTTGCAAATGGAGGAATAAATTGTGGAATACCTGTACAATGGAATACTACTCAGCAAGAAAAAGAAATGAACTACTGTATATGGAGCAACATGGAAAAATCCAAAATTGTTATGCTAAGTGAATGAAGACAGATGAAAAAGAGTACTTCTTGTGTGTGTCCATGTATATGAAATTCTAGAGTAGGAAAACCGTATTGACAGTTTGGGATTGACAACAAAAAGATAGAAAGGAGCTTCTCAGACAGTGGAAATGTTCTATCCTATGATTGTGATAGTAGTTTTATGACTATATACACTTGTCAAAACACACTTAAAATTGGTGATTTTATTGTAAATAAAGTACCGAAAGCTGATAAAAATTGTGGGATTTATAGCATTATTTGCTGTAATTTATAGCATTAAATGCTTGTATTAGGAAAGAAGGAAGGTCATGTAAAGTTCCCTTTTAAGGACTTAGAAAAAGAAGAGTAAATTAAACCCAAAGGAAATAGAAGGAAAGAACAAAGATAAGTGTTAATAAAGTCAGTGAAGTAGAAAATAAACCAACAGAGAAAATTAACAGATCCAAAAATTGACCTTTAGGAAAGATTAACAAAATTGATAAACCCCTTGCCAGAACACTCAAAGAGAACATAAATTATCATTGTCAGGAATGAAAAGGAATTAAGGATTGTTATTATAGATCCTACAGACATTAAAAGAATACTGAGAGAATATTATGAAAATTTATATGAGAGTAAGAATTCTTTGACAATTACAACTTAACTTAAAATTAAATAGAATGTATATAATTTTCTATTAAAAAACTGAGGTTATTAAAATCTTCCTACAAAGAAAGCTTCAGGCCCAGATGGTTTTACTGGTGATTTCTTGAGAATAAAGTGATAGTTTTAGCTTGGAAAGAAAATTAGAGATAATCTAGCTTGCTCACTTTTACTTACGGGTAAGACCTGTCCATAAGCCATATGAAGCCCAAAAGTGACACCCAGTTAGCAGGTGGCACTAATAGGGCTTAAACTCATTTTAGTAGTATTTTCACTGTACCATGTCACCTATAAAAATTTCATTATACAACTGAACTTAGAAAGAAAACCATAAAAAAATAATAAAAAATAATAAAAGAAAAAAGAAAAAGAAAGAAAACCAATTATATAGAATTATAAAAATCATTATATAACTCTTCTTATTTTTGGCTGTGTACCAGTCAAACACCTGGACATTTTCTTTGTTATTCTAATATTCATAAACAAGAATCTGTATCACTCAGAAAAACAGAATCCATATGAGTCATTTTGATAGAATGCATTTAATACATGAAATTTTCTAATACAAGGTATCAGAGAGCTTGAGAGAGCACAAGGGAACATTGAAAATGTAAAGGGATGGTAACTCCTGGACTCGAGGGACAAAGGAAAGGAGGGAAGTGGTTGGGGTCATTAGAACCTATACGCTTAGAAGAGAGTCCTTCCTCTTCCCCAGTGCTGAGCCTTAGAGCTTTGTAGAGGGCCACTGGTTGGTTTCTGCTCGTAGTTCTGAGGGTCCAGATGAGACCGGTTCTGGAATGCTGGAAGAACCTAGACTCACCTCCTGTTGGGGGGAAATGCCACACTGCTGGGAAAAGCAGGCAAGCTGGGAAGTAATTCTGCTCATTTCTCCAGTTTTCCAGTCTCTCTCTAGTGCCCCCTATTGACAGAACCTGGCAAAAGTGAGATATTTGCAGTCTCAGCCTCAGCATCACAAAACAAAATTTAGGAGGAGTTGGGGCTCTAGGACAACAGCTTAATCACTAGCACAGCCTACCCACCTGTGCTTACTCAGTGTCCATACACACCTTCTACACGTGTTTGAACTTCCTCACAGCAATAACAACCTTATTCTTCCACTAAGAAAATGTAACTGCCCTTCACACATAGAAAGACCTCCCATTCTCTCCCCCAAAAAGGAGACACAAAGTCCCGATAGTCATATCCATCTCTGGGTAATTATTAATTCCTTCTTTAATTTAGTCACAAGTCTACTTGAGTATTCTGTAACTTAGTGAATGAATGGCAAACTTCCAATTCTGGACGAGATTGAATAAGCACATTTTACCCTATTCCTGGAAAAAGAAGTCAGGCTGGCGAGGGACCTCAGGACTTGAGGGATGCCCCAGCAATGAGTTTCCGTGGCTCCTTCCCTTCCTCTCTTCTCTCCCGCTCTCTCTCCTTACCATCCTCCTGTATAACCCCAGCCTCAGTGCCAGAGAAGGCCATAACATAGGCACAGATAGAAACTACCAGAAAACAACAAGAAAAACCCACTTTCTCTTGCCAGAGGACTGGGAAGAGGGCAGCCCTGTGATGGAGCCCTTTTGACTGTATCCACTCTGTGCCATGCAGCTGCCATGAAAGAAGCCATTCCTAGCCCCGCCAAGTAGATGCTGTGACGGTGGAGGTTGTCATGCAGAGCCCTGTTTGCCATCCTCACCCTACCCGCACAGGAGCAGAGACTTTCCCTGCTCCCCTCTCCACTGTCCATGCCCTGTACTCAGTGAGCGTCAGCAAAGAGGGTGTGTACCATCCCCAGCCTGCAGCAAGCCACAGAGAGCAAGAAAGCGGCACCTCATCCCTTCCCAGCCAGACAGTGGAGGGACGATTAAGGAAAGGAGGAAGCTGAGAAAGGGATTCTTTAAATGTGTGTGTGAAGTCCTGGGGGTCACTCCCGTCTCTCCTTTCAAAGCAGCCCATGGATGAAACTGACCAGAATCAACACAGCAAAAGCTTCGAGAAATAAAGAACAGTGGTGTAGAATACCAACCAGGTTTCAAAAACTAGCCTCTGGGTAGCACACAACATGGGCAGACCAGCAGAGCACTATCAAGTCTTCGGAAACTGAATTGTTATTCAGTCCATAGCCCCCAAAAGTGGGTCAGGACATACATCCTGAACGTAAACTCCCTGCTCAAATAGGGCAATTTAAAAGGAACAGAGTCTCGTAGTAATATTCCAAATGTTCAAGATACAATCGAAAATTACTCCTCATACCAAGAATCAGGAAAATCACAATTTTTATGAGAAAAAACAACAGATGCCAACACCAAGATGTCACAGATGTTGGAATTATTTGACAAGGATTTTAAAACCACGATCCTGAAAGATCCTCTAATAAGTAATTAATGAGCACTGTGGAAACAGATGGAAAATAGAAAGTCTCAGCAAAGAAACAGATATAAAGGACAACCAGCTGGAAATTTCAGAACTGAAAATTATAGAAACCGAAATTTAAAACTTACTGATGGGCTCAGTAGGTGAATGAGATAACAGGAAAGAATTCGTGATCTTGGGGTAAATCGGTAGGAATTATCCAAGCCAAACAACAGAGAGAAAGTAGATTGAAAAAAAAATGAACAGAGTCTCAGGAACATGTGGGACAAGCACAAAAGATACATTTGTGTCATTAGAGTCCCAGGAGGAGAAGTGAAGAACGTGGTGCTGAAAAAATATTTGAAGAAATAATGGCTAAAAACTTCCCAGAATTTGGCAAAGGACATAAAATTCACAGATTCAAGAAACTAAAGAAACCACAGAGCTCCGAAGAGTAAGCTGTATACATTTATATACATTGTGTAAACTGAAGAAGTTGTGGCAGTAATTCATATATCATATAGTAATTGAAAAAGGAGACAAATAAATTGGTACACACACCCACACCCGCACACACACACACACAACACACTTGCGGGCACACAGGGAAAGGAGAAGATAACAACCTCACTGCTGCATCTCTGTGCCTGTGGCTTGGTCCTGAGACCAGAGTTGATGTAATTTATACTTTCCTCTTGCCCCGCCCACTCTGCGTTCCCTTTGTTCTCCGCCAGCACTCTAGCACAGACCCAGTCACTCTCTCATGGCTCCAGCACTATTCAGACTTCCCGTTTCTTCTTGTGTTCATTTGGAGAACTTGTGTTTTTCAGGGGATCTCTTCATTTGATTTGAACTGTCAAATGTATTGCTCTAAATTCGTCAGGATATTATCTTACTGTTGTTTCAAGTCTGGAGGATCTGGAATGATGGTCTCTTTTTCTCTCCTGGTATGGGTCATTTTGTTTTCTCTGTGTGTCTTGGTCAGTCCTGTTAGAGGTATAGCAGTGCCATGATCTTTGCAAAGAATCAGCTTGTGATCTTGTTGATTTTTCCTTATTGTCTATTTGTTTGGCCTTTCATGAACTTTCCTTGACTAGTTTCTTCCTCTGCGTTCATGAGTTTGAGTTGCTGTTATTTTCCTAGTCTTTCAACTTGATAGTTTAGATCATTGATCTCAATGTTTATTTTTCCAACATATGCATTTAAAGCTGTAAATTTCTTGGTAATTACTGCTTTAGGTGTATTCGCAATCTTGATTTGTCGTATTTTTATTACCCTTAAGTTTAAAATATTTTCTAATTTCCATTGAAGATACTATTCTTTGACCCATAGTTATATAAAAGTATATTGCTTACTTTTGCCAGTTTTTAAAGCTATCTTTTTTTATTTATTTTTTTTAAAGATTTTATTTATTTATTTGACAAAGATAGAGACAGCCAGCGAGAGAGGGAACACAAGCAGGGGGAGTGGGAGAGGAAGAAGGCAGGCTCCCAGCAGAGGAGCCTGATGTGGGGCTCGATCCCATAACGCCGGGATCATGCCCTGAGCCAAAGGCAGACGCTTAACCGCTGTGTCACCCAGGCGCCCCTAAAGCTATCTTTTTTTTAAATTGATTTCTGATTTGATTCTACTCTGGTCAGATACTCCATGTGGCTTCATTGTGTTGAAATTTACTGGGACTCTATGGTCCAGTGAAAGGTCTGTTTTGATAAATGTTCTGCGTGCACCCTGTGTGCACCTAAAAAGAGTTTACGTTCTGCAGTTGTAGATTTAATGATCTCATCTAGGTAAGAATAGTTATCTTGGAACTTTTAATTTAATTAAAATTTTTAAAAATTTTTATTTAAATTCCAGTTAGATAACACACAGCGTAGTATTATTTTCAGGTATATAATATAGTCAGTCATTCCACACTTCCATAAATACCCAGCACTCCTTAATCCCCATCACCTATTTCCACCATCCCCCTACCCACCTCCCCTCTGGTCACCACCAGTTTGTTCTCTATAGTTAAACTTTTAATTTGAATATAATCAAAATATGCCCCTGCTTGTTCTTCTCCAAAATAGACATCTCCATTTCTTGTTATTTTTCCCTGCATGGCCTTTATCCTTTCTGTAGTAAATTCATTATCCTCTTTTACATTTAAAAAATAGTTTATTTAGGGGCGCCTGGGTGGCACAGCAGTTAAGCGCCTGCCTTCGGCTCAGGGCGTGATCCCGGCGTTCTGGGATCGAGCCCCACATCAGGCTCCTCTGCTGGGAGCCTGCTCTTCCTCTCCCACTCCCCCTGCTTGTGTTCCCTCTCTCGCTGGCTGTCTCTATCTCTGTCAAATAAATAAATAAAATCTTAAAAAAAAAAATAGTTTATTTAATATGTGAGAATCAAAGGTAAACCATGCAACAGACCTTTCTTACTGTGGCTCCAAAGAATTTTTTGGGAAATCTGGAGAGACAGAAGCATCTCCCCATTTGGGAATTTTTCAGAAAGAGGGAGCCAGCAGTCTTTCCAGTATCTAGAGTGGTTTTACTAGTGCTGGGTAGTGAGGCGGAAGAATAGACCAGATGACTTCCTGAAATCCCTTTGGGTGTAATGAGTCTGAGGGATACCAAGTACAGGCAGACCGGTACGGTGTGGGTCCATGTGCAGAAGTGTCAAACTTCCGTACGTATAAAGTGGCAAACTCCTTCACGTCCCTGTGAAACACGGCGAGATTGTGTATGCGAGGGTGCAGGGAGGTGATGGGCGACAGCACATCAGGAATCGAAGGGAGAACACAGCAGTCACTTTAATAGAGGACAGCCGGAGCAGAGAGGATGGTGAGCCCGGGCCTGTTCTGGTCATGGTTCTGCGGATGAGTCTTCTGGGGCCTGACAGAGTTCCAGCGTGGTTTTCACAAACATGAGGGCATGTTAAGGCAGTGCTTTTGTTAGAGGGGTGGAAGCATCTATGTCCAGAGACCATTTTAAAGGGATGGGCTCCAGGGCCTGCTTAAGGAACCTAGAGCAGAGACCAAAGGGAGCTCACAGACTGCATGCTCCCTGAGTTAAGAGAGGGAAGCGTGCGGCTCCTGTGTGAGGTAAGAGAGAGCGGACTCGAGAACCCCTTTCCAGACGGTGGTTTACTAGAGCGCAGCTAGGTAACGTTAGCCATCTCTCCCGAGGCCCGTAGACTGGCTGAGAGCACCGGGATCGCTGTGGACCTGGTGACCGTTCCCCACTGGAAGGCTGCGTAACAGAAACACGGTGTCAGAATGCGAAGGGACCTCAGAGGTCATCCTGTCCCTTGACGCTTTATTTCTTAGGAAACTGTGGTGCAGGGAGGCACAGTTACTTCTTTAAAGTGTGAAGTGGACGGTGGCTGTCCCCCTGAAGGTAGACCACAGCGAGTACCTGGGGAGGAAAGGCCAGGCCACGTAGGAGAGACCATTTTCCTTCCAGTGGCTGCGATTTGAGCCCACAGACATTTGGATTCGAGACCTAATACTGGGGATCATTATTTATTTAATTGGAAGAAAACACAGGGGTCATTTGCCTGTTTATGTGGGTCATGCTCCCTGTTGGAATTCCGGCAGAGAGTTGGGGAAATGTTACATGCCCTCTCCAGCCCTGAAACCAGGAGCCGAAGAATGCTCTTCTCTGGCCCTGCGTGTTTCTGACTTGTTTGACAAGCTCTAGTGAGCTACCAGATGTGGAAATTCTTTTCAGCCTGGGATAATTTATTTATCTGTTTATGTATTTTACCAGGAAAGTATCTATTGAGTTCTTGATACTCATTTGCAAGGAACTCCTGGGGGAGCAGTAGCAGTGTATAGTGTTACTTGAGTGTTTGATTTTTTTTTTTTTTAAGTCTGTCTGCTTTTACTTCAGACCTAAAGAGCTGGGAAATAAAATGCAACTTGTTCCTCCTCCCCTCCCCCGCCTTTAAGAGAGTTTAAAACATGTGGCAGAAAATGAGCCAGGCGGACTTGGCTGAGTGTATGAACCCGTGAATTTATTTTTCCTTTCATACTTTGATCCTCATTTCCAACCATAAAAATTATTAGTAGCACTTAAGTGTTGAACATTTTTCACCTGAGAGATGTGGAACGCTCCTGGCTAATAATACTGGTTATAAAGTCAGAACTTCATGTGGGGATGGGAGTTGGCTTAGAGTGACTGTGTGTTCGATACACGAAACACTGATGCCTTCCTTTTACTGCCTGGGTTATCCTGTGGGTGGTAGAGGCTGGTTGAACCTCTTGGGTGCTAATAAATTATGAGAATTTATATTATTTTGTTCACAACTCCCTTAGGGAATGGTGAGTATATATTTTCAGCGAATCATGGCAAGACAGCAAAATCGTATAGAATGGCCCACTTTTTATCTGGAGAACATAAAACCATTTCCGAGTGGGTTCTCCTGGTATAGGAAGAACCAAGAGGAAAGGTCCCAACAGGAGAATGAGCTCGGTGGTCACATGGGGCGGTTGGAAGGGGATTGAGGAGGGCGGAAGTTGGGTTTGGGTTAATGATGGAAACTAGGTTGGTCAGGCAATACAGGGCCAGCTGAAAAGCTTACTATTACAGGTTTGTACAAAGGTGTCTGGTCCAAGTGAATTCAAAACAACAGACACAGAAGACAGGGAAAGCCAGGTAGATGGAGGTGAAAGGTCTATAGACCTCATATTCAAATGGATTAAAGAACCAAAGAGAAGGAAAAGATAAGGCTTACCCATAGTTCATATTTAATTTGTGATGAGGGAGCTTGGGTAATTGGAGAATTCCAGAGTTAGTAACATTTAGAGATACCTATATACTTATCCAGGGAGAGCAGAGAGATGATGTATTCTGTGATTCTTAGTAAACTACCCCACCTTTTCTCTCCTCGCTAGAGGAGCCAAGAGGTGAAAACAGCCTACCATAGAATAGACTTCACAATCACCTCTCTTAAAAGCTAGCAGAAAACTTAAAAAAAAAAAAAAAAAAAAAAAAGACTCTCTCTGTCCTGTTTGCTTCTCTCCCAGCCTTCTGCCGGTGAAAGTGCCACAGGGGCTGGGTCTGGGGAACAAATGAGTGTAAAACAAGTGTCAGACTGGGTCTAAAGATGGATTCTCGCAGACTTGTGGTTTGATCCTTCTGATAGGAAATTAACTGCTTTCCTCCCTAGCTGTAAGCCAGGTCCTGCATCTGAAGATGTGCTCAGGTTTGTTGGGAGTCCAGGAGGCTGTCTTCAGAGAAGATTTTCTTGATGGCACATGGAACCACCTATCTCATCCTGCCGTGGGCTCTAGGTTCATCCAGGGCACCAAGAAACTCTGTTCTGACATAGCCAAGACTAATAAAAAGGGAGCATCCCTAAAGGAGGGCTCAAAATTCGAGGGACATCCCTGTAGTAGGTGGATAATCTGATTATTGGAAGTGTCTCAGCCTTCAGAAAGAACCAGTACCAGAGATTTCCATTCTTTGACCTCTTGGCTGAGTCAGATCACTGAGAGAGTCCAGCATTTCTTTCTCTTCTCTGAATGATGGATGGTCCGCGTGGCCCCCAGCACTGGGATTCACAGTGAGCTGGGCCCATTTTTGGCATGCGCAAAGTCAAACCTTGCCAGGGCTGATCTGGGTCAGCATTTGTGCTGGGTCTGCCGCTAAAGCTTTACAGTGTTCCTAGAGCCATTTTGCCAAAGCGGAGCTTTTGAGAATTATACATTTCTTAGGACTTGTGGTGTGCCCTTCTCATTGAATATCTGGAGAAGTAGGTGGCTGGAAGCTCTTTGAACCTTGTGTATTTTATAGCTGAGTGAGCCTGGCTGTAAAATCCATGCACTGTTGAATATTGAAAAAGACATCTGTCTCTCTTTCTTTCCATTTTTCAATTTTCTTATGGACCCAAAGAATGGCCATCATAGAAACTGTTGTCTTCAGAAGAGGCGTGGGCCAGACGGCTCAGTTCAGTGAGTGTCCCTGCCCAGAAGGTATAGGCAGAGCCTCGCTCAGAGGAGACCCGTGGAGGACTGTGGGCAGAGGTGAGCGGCTCTTTCTTGAGAGAGTTCTCTCCCTGGGGTGTTGCTCATCGCCGCGGGCTCCCTGTGCTCAGCTGGAGGAGCACCGAGGAACGTGTCCCGTCTGTCCTATCCCCAGCTGGCACTGATTTACGCCCGGGGCCCCCGGGAGCCGCGGAGGCCGCGCCTGTGGGCCACCCGCCACCGCAGGAGCTGAAAGAGGACCCGAAGCCGCGGCCAGGAGCCCACAGAGGTGCTGAGAGGAGCCGCGCTGCAGTTTGACCTCTCAGAGCTTTTCTAAAGCACCCAGTCCCCGCTGGAGAGTAAGTCAAACAAATATTAAGGGAAGGAAATCGAATATGTATGCTGAACATTGAAGCAACATCTGAGCGTTTAAGAAAGGGCCCAGTTGGGAATTACAGTAGAGTGACACTTTTTTCTTCCCCACTGAGCAAATTAAAATGACAAGGTCAGAATTTATTTTCCTAGCCATTAATGAAACCTCAGATGCTCCCTGTCCCAACGAGGGAGCGGGCTTCCAGCAGGCACATCTTACCACCGAGCGTGGGTCCTTGGCGCACACGTAGCCCACGTAAGTCAGGTGAGTGGGGTTCAGTATGGTTTCCACAAGCACTTATTCTGTGCCAGGCAGTGCTGGTGCTTTCCCGCCCTTTCTACTCCCGGCCCTGCGTGCTCCCCACTGTGCCCCAGCATCTGTCCTGTCTGCAGCCAGGTCCGGCCCACCTGGCTTTGTGGCTCCGTGCTTCAAGCACTAATGCTTATAATGTGGGATAGTTATTTTAAAGAGGTGTTGGTACACTTGATGGTTTAAAGAATGCATACTTTCCCTCGCCACATTCAAACGGAGATAGCTGCAAAGATATTCTAACCTGAAAGGATCCATATGTTTGAGGGTTATTGTTCCAAAAGCTGCCTGTTGTCTCCTTGGGATTGATTACAGGCTTTGGCTGCTCCAGGAATTCAGAGCCTTAGAATTCGGCGTAGGATTCGGGGATATGGGGAATTTGTCTTGCATGGGCTGCTTATCTGTCTTGATTTTGATAGAGTTGCTTCAAGGAGGTGTGTGGGCAGGACTTGGCCTAAGGCCAGGGGAAATGAAAGCCGCGGGGCCGTCCAGGGCTGTGAACGGCTCCGGCAGCTCTCAGGGGGACAGCATCTGTAGCTTTCCAGAGAACATTCTATGCTGCTCCCCAACGTGAAACTGCATCCTTCACTGCCAGTTGTAAACGGCGTTTGCAAGTTCATGGATTTGAGATGGTGGTTGTTGATGGCTACAGTGTTAAAGAGCAGTTGCCTGTTTGGGAAGAATAAGAAGAAAGCCTAAACGGTCAGAGTCGTCCACTGACTTTAGAACTGTCGTGACTGGGAACAAGGAGTCTTTAGAAAGCAAGATGGACCAGTTGGTGTCATGTTTACAGCTCCCCCTCCTAGGTCCTGTTTACTGCTTGGTGCTTGAAAATTGGTGCCTGGGGTTCCTGTTAATCACGACTGTAGTATGTTTGCTACTATCTCTTGACTGGTTTAGATCAGGAGTTGGCAACCTTAATTTCTAGGTTCCCAACCAGCCTTTGAGTTGGATTGAAGATCTGAGGGTTGCGGCGGAGGTCCTGCTCTCATGTTGACACTCTGCTCGTTTCCTACAGCCGGGCTACTAATTACACCCATGGCCTAGACCTCTGGGGCTGGATGGAAAAGCCCCCCTGACTCAGGGCAGTCCGTTCAAGCAGGATTGTGTCTGCCCTGTGGACTCCTCTGTGCCTAGTGCTTGACACAGAGTGGATGCTCGGAAAATATTTATTGACTGAATGAGTGAACTTAATGTGTTTGGACATTGAATTTTCTTACATGTAATTTCTGTGAGTAAAATTATAAGGAGTTGTTCAAAGTTAAATGATTCCGTATTCTGTATTCAGTGAGGGAATCCAAGTAGAGGTCATCTACTTGCTGGCCTGCCAAACACACATGGAAGGGTAATTTTGTACTAATTACTTACCTGGTTGGGGGCAGTGGGAATCTCAACCCTCACTTTGTAATTTAACTCTGTTCTCTTTAAAATGAAATCCATAAAGCTTTCCTCTTATCCTTGCTTTCCTACCCCCAACCCAGAAGTAATCTTACCATCCTCTTAACTCTTTTTTGTGCTTTTTCAATAGCATCCTTCCTTGCTTTCTTTCATCTCTAACTTTTTATGCATATGACGTTAGCTTTTCTAAATGGTAAGCTCCTCAGTAACAAGATATATGCTTTATTTTTGTATAAATTTTGAAGTGTAAGACAGTCCCTAAAAATTACACTGAGTGAGGGGCGCTGGGTAGCGTCCAAATCTTGACTTCGGCCCAGGTCATGACCTCAAGGTCGTGAGATCCAGCCCATCAGACTCTGCCTGAGTCTGCTTGAGATTCTCTGTCTCCCTCTGTCCTTCCCACCGTGTGTGCTTGTGCACAATCTCTCAAAATAGTTAATTTAAAAAATTAGGCTGAGTGAAAAAAGCCAATCCCCAAAGGTTACATCCTATGTGATTCCATTTATATAGGCTTCTTGAAATTACAGAATTACAGAAATGGAGAATGCGTTAGTGGTTGCCAGTGGATGGAGGGGAGGGTTCTCTAAAAGATCAGCAGGAGGGAGCCTTGGGGTGACGGGAATGCTCTGTATCTTAACTGTGTCTGTGTCAGTGTCAGCCTCATGTTGTGATGTCACGCTCTGGTTTTGCAATATGTTGCCATTGGGGGATACTGCATGAAGAGTACGCAGGATCTCTGTTCATTTATTTCTTTTTTTTTTTTAAAGATTTTATTTATTTATGTGACA
Organism: Ursus maritimus; assembly: GCF_017311325.1. NCBI lineage: Eukaryota > Metazoa > Chordata > Mammalia > Carnivora > Ursidae > Ursus > Ursus maritimus. The sequence goes on from NW_024424786.1 coordinate 28,019,091, forward strand.
GAGAGACAGTCAGTGAGAGAGGGAACACAGCAGGGGGAGTGGGAGAGGAAGAAGCAGGCCCATAGCGGAGGAACCCGATGTGGGACTTGATCCCGGTACGCCGGGATCACGCCCTGAGCCGAAGGCAGACGCTTTAACGACTGTGCTACCCAGGCGCCCCTGTTCATTTATTTCTTACAACTGCTTTTGAATTTGCAATTATCTCAAAATGTTTGATGAAAAAAATAGTGGTGGCTCGTAAGTACCTGTGAACTGAATGCATAAGTGAATTAACAGATAGGAATAGTCCAGTCTCTCCGTCCCTCGACTTCATGATTTTAGCTTGCTGTTGGACTGCCTTTTTAAAACTTGATATTAGGATTAATATTTTTAAGGTAGATGGAACAGCTGGACTTTAAAAAATATGCCTTTGAGGACATCCTTCTGATGGTTTGGACTTTATTCTAGTTTTTGCCTTTTATTGTAAGCCACCCCAAGTCACTTCTTGAAACTGCATGGGATATAAGTAAATAATTTGAAAGAGTCCCTCAACCTGCTTGATTACCCACCAGGAGATTATGGGGTTTAAGGAGACATATAGAGAGGGCATTGTGCTGAATGAACTCATTTCATAATCGTTTTGGAACTGCATTGGTGCTTAGCCAGGATTACGGAGTTTATGGTCAATGCCACTTCTTCCCTTTGCATGGTGAGAAGAAAACAGAGTTTTGGCCATTTTGCAGTAGCATCCCTGATTGCGAGTGATGGAAGTCACCAGGGCAGTGACTTGAAGTAAAGAGAGTTTCTCCCCTTGCTGTACAGAGCTCAGATCTTTGGTCCCCAGTCTTCTTTAAGTTGAGCCTCACCAAAATCAACTTGAGATTCTGAAGGCTCAGTAGTGGTTATTTATAAAAACTAGAGTCTCCGTTTGCATTCCTGCAGGATTTAAAGAGAGTAGCCATTTGACTTATGATCACTATTCTTCTAACTTCATTGAGCAATCCCCTGGGACCAGACTTAGAAATAGTATCCCCTCCCCAGAGTTGAGGTTATGGAAATAAAAATGATTGCATGTTTAGTGGGTCCTAAGGAGTGCAAGATTGGGAAACCCACGACCCAGTCCTGACCCATCCCTTCCTCCTCCCATCACCTCAGACTCACGTCTCTCCTTCCCTTTGTTATTACTTCTCAGGGGATTCATTGCCTCATGAAAAATAGTAGTTGAGTTTAATTTTTCATTCAGCAGCTTTTTGCTTGTATTTCCTTGTCTGTCCCAGAGCCTCACAGATTACAGGCTTCCAGCGGGCCCATGGATGTCCTATGTGGGATCCCACTAGACTGTTGCACCCCTGACAGGGGTTCCTTCTTTGAATGGTGCGAGCATGTGGCTTACTTTGCTAAATGGGAACCACATTCATGAAGAGCCTTCAGCTTTTAGAAGACAAGTACCAGGGGGAGCAAGGGTTTTGTGGGATCCTCCCTCCTCTCCCTCCCCCATTCTCCTCTCAGCTTGGGCAGCGTGCATGTGTGACTCTTTCCATGTCTGCACTAGCACCGGTGACGAACACGGACACTGACTGTGATTTCAGACACTACCACCTGACTTTGTTTCCCCAGTGAGGGACTGAGCTTAGGGAGATGAAGTGCTTTTGAGACTCAGAGGGGTGGGGAATCCTGCGACTTCACAAACAGATGCCCAGTCTGGGAGTTAGGACCGAGCTTAGGCTTGAATTAAAAGTGTAACATGGGGAGAGGCACTTCCTCATCTGTACGGAGAGGGAGCCGGACCGAACAAGCTCTGTCTTCCACATGTCTCCAGCTGCAGATCTCTGAGGTCGTGTGGGCAGGGTCAGCAGCTCCGACGGCCAAAGCGTGAATCTTCTCCTTCCCATCCGCAGAAGGCACCTGGTTGTGCCATCGGTGAGCTGGTACAGATGAGGGTGAGAATGTTTTAAAGTCACCTTCTCCAGCAGTGTCTTCCTAATTGTGGTTACCACTGTAAGATTGAACAGCACGCATTCCTCTATCAAATCTGGCCAGCCCCAGCCTGTCTCTTTTGCCTTCATCACTGGCCTAAGCCTGAAGAAAGAACTTGAAAGGAATGGAGAGCATGCCTCCCAGAACCAAGGCACTAACCTTCAGCTAGGCTGGGGCAAATAGGATTGCTGCCCAAATCCCAGAAGCCTTCCCATGATCCTGGCTTTCCTGCTTGGCTTATTTTAAGCAGATCGCTGCCTTGGGTTGGAAGGGTCTCTCAGGCAGACTGAAGTGATCTAACAGGTAAGTCTTAATATTTAACACAGCATGTACATGTATTTGTCAAAACCCATCAGCATTAGGGAACTTGGGGTGACAACTTCAGGGCTCCCTTGCTCTAGATGTCTAGCATTAGCATTTAATTGTGTCCCAGGTGTGGACAGAGGCTCTTTGGCTTTTTGCAAAGCACCCCCTTGACAAACACTACCAACCACCAGAGTGATTAAAAGCATGAGCTGGAAATGAAGCCAATCAGGCTGAAGCCCTCCGTTCCACTTCATTTCAGGAAATGCCAAATATGAAAGGTGAGCTCTGTTCCCAGCAGCCTGAGAGTGAATCTGATAACGGGCTCCTCTGTGGACACGAGCTAGGAATTGGAATGCAGCCAGCTAGCCCTTTCCCATCTGGGCAGCATGCAAGACAGGCCTGAGGGAAGAAGGGCCCCTAATTCAAAGACATTCTCAAGTTGGGATCCTTGCAGCTCTGCCTCCGCTGACGCACGCATGTGACCACAGGGTTTGGGCTGGCTCCTCGAGTTCTGTTCTACTTTGATGGTTGGGGATTGACAAGCCCGGGGGCGCGTGCAAGGACAGAGTGAAAGTCCGGCCCGGTTTGACGTGCCTTGCGTCCATGTTCCCCGTATTTCCCTCACCACTTCTTCGTCGGTCTCTGGGCTCCTGATTCCTGATACATATGGTATTCCTCTCACCCAGTAGCAATATCCCCGTGGAACCATGCCTTTGAAAGTGCGATGACTACAGCAGCCACTTCAGAGAGTTACTTTTCTCCTAAAGCTGACCCATGATTTCATAATTGTATATCCCAGATGGGCACCACCTGTTCTTACACCTTCCCCCTTCTCCCCTCCCCAGTCTGTTTCCTGAATCTGACTATGGTTAGCACACACCCTGGGTTTAAAATGCACTCTCCAAGCTGGCTTAGAGTAGAGTGCATTAGCTAGCGTCTTTTCAGGAACATTTATCGGGTACCCATATGTGTATGGCATTTTAAACCGAAGTTAAATAATGCAGGCCATGTACTTTAGAAATGTACACCTTACGACTGATCACAGTTGACGAGTTAGTTTCTTTGGGAATACGTTAGTAGGGAAAAAGACACAAGATCTTAGCCCTCAAGGGACATTAGATGGCACTTAATCCAAGTCCCTCTTTTGCAGATGGCAGAACGAAAGCAGGGCAGCCTGCGCTGGTGGCTTGCACGACTCCTCAGTGGCAGAGCTGGTCCTGGCTCATCCCCTCCAGCCGGGTCCCTGCGGCACACTTTTTCATAGCATGTAATCTAGGCTGCTGCCTGTGCCTTTGAAACAAAGGTAGAAGACCTTAGTTTGATCAGCTAGCATGAGGAATCTGCAAAAAGACCTCTGGAAGTTGAAGGAAAGAGAGAAAGAATAGATGGATAACTCTGAAAAGAGCCCAGCGAGTGCAGCTGGGCGTCCAGAGAAGAGCAGATTTCCAAGAAATGGTTAGGACCAAGATTGTAAACATTCGAGTGGAAGGAAGCAGTTACAGCATGGTATTACGTTGTTACAATCTCCATTGGAATAGTGATGTGGAAATAGGCCCCAAATGTAAGGACCATTAGATTATTGCCAAGCCCCTAACTAAGGCATAGAGTTTTAATGGAGGCTGTGTCTTCAAAGTCGTGCGTGATTAAAGATAGATGAGGATGGTGTATACGGAGGACTTGAACAGTACAGGCAAGCCGTTGAGTAATGGCCTATGACCCGAGCCTGGCCGGTGGAGCACTATTCCTGGAACTCCAGGGAGAGAATGTGACGTTTCCGACACCCGCACTGCAGTATGCAAAGGCATCTGTTCGTAATGACAGAAGGCTGGCCCCAGAGCATTTCCCCGAGGTAAAAAGAAAAAGCTGAGTTCGAGTGGGAGGTGGGTAGTGGTGAGGAGAAGGGTGGAATTTGAGTTCTCGCTCTCTTGGCTGGGAAGATGCTTTACTGTCTACATAATCGACTTCGTACTACACTGGGGCTCGATTAGAGAGGACCCATCCTGCGCGGCCCTACTCCGTTTTGATCCCGTAGTCAGCTGCGGAGTTATAGATGAAGTGACAAGGATGCTATCTTGATTGTATCCAGCTGCCTGGAGTAAGTCAAGGGCAGAGAGGCCCCGCGTGAGGAACAGCGCTCACTAACGGCTCCAAAGGAATCTGAAATTCAGGACACCTCTGATGCTTTTAGAACGGCGTAGTTTAGCATTCTGTGACCCAGTGTCACCCAATTAAGTCCCTGTGGAGAGAAGTCTGATAAGTGGCTTCGGCTAACAGGAAGAAGATTGAAATCCTAACAGCATTTGACCCTAAAACGGAGCCAGTGTTATTAAGATTGCTGCAAACGGGGGCTTGAAAAGAAGGGCCCTTGGGAAAGTACATGGATTGGAGAGCTGTGTAGACTCAAAGTAGCCACGGGGTGGAGGAAAATGCGGCTTCCATCCAGCAGGGGTGCCGACCGAATGGATGCCTCCCTGTCCCCCCAGCCCTTTTCCCCCACTGCGTCCATCCCTGGTGGGTAGTGCAGTGACTTGTGCTTGGAGCCTTTCCGAACGTCTTTAATTCCACGGAGGGGGACCGGTGACTGTGGTACCAGTGTGCCTTGAACGGGCAGGTGCTCGGTGCTGACAAAAGGAAACTGGCAGTGCCTGTGATGGAGTGCGCCCAGGCCCACGGACCGAACAGAAGCTACGGCTCGCATACTGCGTTGTTGCTCTGGGCTCTATAAAACTGTAATAGTATCATATTATTTTAATCTACTGAAATCCAAACCCCAGAGTAGGAACGCAGCAGCAGCCTCACACATCTGAGGAAATGTTCGACATGGCTTCGTTTGTCTGCAGCTATTATGATGGCGGCTGTGGCTGATTAACTCTGTTGGGTACAACATGGTGTTAATGAGGCCAAGGCTGTGGGTTTGAGAGGCCTGTTAGGTGAACTGGTTTCACACAAAGGAAACCCCAGACCACGCTCAAGACCCGGGTCAGATATCCCACAAAAGCGTGTGGATGATCACGGGAGGACAGTGTAATGACTCAGCGAATACCGCTTACCCGCTTCTGGAAAAGCAGTTTAAAACATGTGCTTTAGCAATGGTGAATTATTGCTGTGATCTTCACGTGCAAAGGATATCACATTATTATTAATGGTAACTGTTGATCAGTACTGTCGCAGACTTCCTTTCTGAATTAAGGAGAACACAAGCTCTGCCTGTGAGGGGAAGAGAAAGGATCTCCAGTCCCTTCTTTCATTCTCAACTCTTTCGCCCGCGGAGATTTTGTCCATTCGAGCGTTGCATGGATGTGGAGGGAATGCTGTCCCATGCGGGCACTGCCCTTTGTGGGCGTCGGGGCAGCCTCCGCGTGCTGCAGCACGTGACCGTACAACTTACATATATGCGGGTGAATACATGACAACGATAATATTAATTTAAAATACACAAATAGGATAGCCTGTTGGTTGAGTTACCCTCAACCAGATCTTTCTCAACTTACCAGAGGGTTATCCGATAAACCCGTTGTAAGTTGAGGCTCCTGACTTCGTTCATTCAGTTAAGCATCTCAGTTTCAGCTCAGGTCATGAACTCAGGGTTGTGAGATTGAGCCCCACGTGCGGCTCTGTGCCGGTTGTGCTTGTCCCTCTCCCTCTGCTCCTCCCCTTGCTTGTATACTCTCTCTCTTCGTCTCTAAAATAAATAAATCTATGAAATCTTAAAAACAAAAGTGCTCACATTAGCCTACAGTTGGGCAAAATCATCTAACACAAAGCCCATTTTATAATAATGAAGCATTGAGTATCTCCTGTAACTTATTGAGTACGGAAAGCAATAGCTATCTGAGTACAGGATGGTTTTACGTGTATTGATTGTTGACCCTCGTGATTGCGGGGCTGACTGGGAGCTGCAGCTCGATGCCAGTGCCCAGCTATCTTGAGCGAGGATCGTACCGCATACCCCTGGCCCAGGAAAAGATCCAAATTCAAAAATTCGAAGTAGGTTTCTACTGAATGCATATTGCTTTTTTACCACCGTCAAGTTGAAAAATCGTAAGTTGAACTATTGTCAGTTAGGGACCATCTGTTCTCTAATATTCTTTTAGGAATAGTCCTGTTAAAGATACTGTGTAAATAATGGTTTGGAAGGGCGAGAGTGGAAGCAGGGACATGAGTTAGAGGCCTGTTAACAACAGTGTAGGTGAGAGATGATGATGGTTTGAGCTAGAGAGAGGGGTGGGAGAATTGGCCAGAGGTGATCAGAAATAGAGCCAGCAAGACTTGCTGATGGATGGGGTGTGGGGAAGAAGGAAAGGAAGGAATAAAGACTGACTTGTAGCTTTTTGGCTGGAGCGGTTGGGTAGGTGATTTACTGAGATGGAGAGGATTGAGAGAAGGGCTTATCCGGGGATAGGGACTCAAGAGTTATGCACTGGACATGTTAAGTTTGAGATGCCTATTATTCATTCAGTTGAAGATTTTAAGTGGTTGTTTATCTCAGGAACATTCTGGGCCAAACAAATTTAGAGATCAGTAGATTAGGGAAGGTGATTGGAACTAGTTGAAATGACTCAGATTTTTTAAGGAAGAGACTAGGGCACAGGACTGGACCCTCAGGAGCTCTGTGGTTTAGAGGCCCAGTAAAGGATGAGGAATCATGATTGCTGAGAAGTGGCCCCATGAACAGCTGCTAAGTTGTCGATACTCCTTAATGGCACGAACTTCCTTTTCTTTCAGTTAAGGCTAAGCTAAATTATACAGAAATACATGGGGAAAGATATTGGAAGTACGTCACCCCCCAGCATACCACATTCTGTTTCACAAAACTGTATCTAAGAGCCTTCCCAAATACAGAGATCAAGTTTTTGTTTTCAGTATGTTACACATTATAGAATCAGACACGTTCTCTGTACATGAGGCTTCTAAAAGGTCATAACGATGGTTGTGTGCTTCAGGGAACTAGGGTTTAAAAAAATTTTTTGTTTAGAAACAGACTTCCTGGGGTACCCGGATGGTGTCGTCAGTGAAGCGTCCAACTCTTGGTTTCAGCTCAGGTCATGATCTCAGGATCATGAGATGGAACCCCACATCGGGCTATGCGCTGGGTGTGGAGTTGGCTTAAGACTTTCTCTCCCTCTGCCCGTCCCCACTGCTTGCTCTCTCGCTCACTCTCTCTAAATAAATAAATCTTTAGAAACAGACTAAGTTTTCACGATCACCAGATTTATTATAAATGAAGACAGTCTGTTAAGCGTCTGCCTTCGGCTCAGGTCATGATCCCAGCGTTCTGGGATCCAGCCCTGGTCAGGCTCCCTGCTCAGCGGGGAGTCTGCTTCTCCCTCTCCCTCCGCCCTTGCCCCCCCCCCATTTGTGTGCTCATTCTCTCTCCCTCTCATGAATAAAATCTAAAAAAACATGAGTGAGGACTGTCGAGTTGCAGGGATCCTTGTATTCTTCGTGTGTGTGTGCATTAAGAGTGGCACCTGCTTCCTTCATCATTTGTGAAGAGATTACCTACCTTGGCCCAAATAAGTGAGCTGTTACTACATGACTTGACATTTCCCAGCAACAGCAGGAGGATTTGGAGGAAATTAGAATCTACATCTATCTTTGAATATTGATAGAATAACTAGCCCCTGTTTAAGGGAACATCTTCAGAAGCCCATGGCTCTGGGAGTCTGTCTGTACCGTTTGGGTAACGTAGCGCTGTGTTTGGTCACCGTCTGAACAGGGAAGTGATTATGGATGTGTTTCTCCCTCAGGTCTGGCGGGAGTTTCCTGACCGCTTAGTGGGTTACCCGGGTCGTCTGCACCTCTGGGACCACGAGATGAATAAGTGGAAGTATGAATCTGAGTGGACCAATGAGGTGTCCATGGTGCTCACAGGGGCAGCTTTTTATCACAAGGTAAGGGAGGAGGGCAGGCCGGGACAGGTAGGTCCGAGGTGACAAAACTGCACGCATGACACTTGTTCTGTGTGGCCCAGTTGAATTTCTGCTGAGTTTGGAAAAATGTCCTGCTCAGAGGGCTTACAGAGGCCGTGTTGTCGAGTGTGTCAACTAGACTTAGTTAAGAAAGAAAGAAAGAAAGAAAGAAAGAAAGAAAGAAAGAAAGAAAGAAAGAAAGAAAAAATTTTTTTAAGTTATTTTTCTTATTATACAAATCATGCATGCTCATAATAGAAAATATGGAAAATTCATAACAAATGTTACCATATAAGAAAAGTCACACACACACGTCACTCATAGTCCTGTTACTTAGAGGTGACCATTGTTACTGTCTAGATGTTTTCTCCAGTTTGCCTTCTATTTACTTATTCACATATAGAGACAATTGTAAACATTCTCATTAGCCTGCTTTTTGCATGTATTAGGAGTTTTTTTAACATCAGCATTCCTTCATAACATAATTGCTAATATACTATTGTACTGATACCCATAAATCATGTGTAACTATTCTGCTGTCACTGGATATTTAGATTGTCTCAAATTTTTGTGTGTGGCTATTCTAGATAATGCTTAATAGCTAATGCTTAAATAGTGATCAATATCTGTTTTCGTAACTGTGTGTACTGGTGATCATTATTTTTTATAGATTTCTAGAAGTAGAATTATATCAAAGGGAATGAACACTTGGGGGAAGTTTTGAGATATATGTCTGTTGTTTTCAGTATTGTTTGTGCCAGTTTATACTCCCACCAACAAAATATAAAACTATCTTACTATAATCCCCACTTGCATGAAATATGTAAAAAGAAAAAATCAGACTGAGCTGTTTTGGTAAATGAAAAAGGATCTTACTATTTTCGCTCTGATTTGACTACTGTGGTTGAAATCCCTTTGTGTCTTTTGTATTTCCTCTCTTCTGAGAATTGTCACTTCACCTTTTTGACTCTTTTTCATTAGGGAGAGGTTGAAAGAGGATGCTTGGGACTTTAGAATATTCAGGTTGAGGGGAGAGTGCCCCGGGAGCGTGTGGTCGACTGAGCCGTTACCTGCTCCGTTGTCAGCAGCGGCACGAGCCACTGCCGTCAGGAGTCGCCTCTGCATCTGGCCGCCCCGGTGCCGTTCCCAGAGCGGAGCTGTAGTACAGTGATGGCATGTTGGTTTCTCAGCCCCCCTGCTGCGTATTTTTCAGGGCTCTCAATCCAGAAATGGGTTTTTGTTCTTAGCAATAATTAAATAAGTAAGTGAGATTCATAATTTGTGGGGTTGGTTTATGGTTGTACACTGTGTACACTCCCCCCCCCATGAATTTCTGCAGTATCTCACACTTGTAGGTTATGACAGCTTCAGAACTGCCTCATTCTGGGGCGCGTGGGTGGCTCAGCTGGTTGAACATCTGACTCTTGATTTCGGCTCAGGTCATGATCTCGGGGTCCTGGGTTCGAGTTACGCATCAGGCTCTGCACTCAGCACGGAGCCTGCTTGTCTCTCCCTCTCTCTCTCTCCCTCTGCCCCTCCCCCTACTCAAACACACACACACTCTCTCTCAAACAAATCTTAAAAAAAAAAATAGAATTGCCTCTTTTTATATTTTCCTTTAAAAAGCGCACACCTTTGCAGTGTCAGTGCACCAGGAGTCTGTCTCTGTTTGTATGTGCAGTCTGTAGACAGAACGTAGCACACAGGATCGAGCACTGTGGCTCAAGGAGAAGAACTGAGCAGAGATCAGTGTGTAGTATGTCTCTGACTGATATTTTACTTATTAAACAGATGATACATGAGTCCAAAAGGCCTGCATCCTCTAAGGGCTTCACACTCTGTCTCTCTTCTGCTTACAATTGGGGATTTTTAAAACAATGACAGTATGAAAGATTCTTGGTCATCTGACCAAAAGCATTCTAATACTTCTTACAGCCTTGTGATTATTCAAGAGAAAGCTTGTCCCCATGCCCTGATTAAGTTGTCCTTCGACTGTCAGCCACAGGGCACTGCTATTTGAATCTTTCTTCTTTTTGTCTCACCTGACAGTATTTTAATTACCTATATACCTACAAAATGCCTGGGGATATCAAGAACTGGGTGGATGCACATATGAACTGTGAAGACATTGCCATGAATTTCCTGGTGGCTAACGTCACAGGGAAAGCTGTCATCAAGGTAAGGCGTCCCGGTCCAGCTCTGCCACTGATTTTGTGATCTTGCACAAGTTTCAGTTTCTCTGAGCCTGAGAAATGCTCATAAATATATATGAAGCATTGGATTACATGAACTTTAAACTCCCTTCTAGCTTTAAGATTCTGTGGTTGATGCAGTCACATTGTAACATTGAAGCTAGGCTTTGATAATTTAAACATATTTTCTTTTTTTATATGGTTTCTTTAGGTATAGTTTTTAATCTCTGAGATAAAGGCTGCGATGGTCAGTCTACGAATCATGTTTTTAAAAAACCTTTAATTGTATTCTCAAATCTGATTTGGAATCTAGATCTGTTAAAGAATGCAACTTCCGTCTTTCTTAAGGTGGCTGGGTTTTATTTTTAAAGACATTGAGAAGATAGTACACCTTGTCCAGTTACAACTGTAATTTTTCTAAACATTGTTTTTAAATATCAGTCACGAGTTTTTGAAAGTATCTTTGCCAAAACATATTAAAAGCTGAGAGTACATAAGGATCCCACGGGGATCTCTGTATCTGTAATGGGTGTCTATTCCTGAAATGTAGGTTTTGCTTGAACCAGATCCCCAGATGTAGAGAGAGTTTACTTCTTTTTATGAGTGGAATTGTCCTGACCTTTTTTCCTTCTGGATTAGAATTCCATATAAAAATGGGCAAAAATGGCTTCTCGGCCAGATTGCTGTACTGGAATCTTCCCATACCGGAAGCTTACATTGGAAGTGTGGTATGGCCTTCTGCACTGATATTCATGCTATGAATTGATGGGAGAAGCCGGATTAAGCCAGAGTGACTGAAGGAGGAGAAAGAGTCCCTGTCTGTGCTCTGTAATCTTGGTCCGGGCCTCACCCTGTCCCAGCCTCTGACTCAGCTTTGACTGCAGGAAAAAGGGACACAATGTCAATCACAAAACTAGTTTTAAAGGAACCCCTCTTATCTCCAGAATTGCTTTTTGATGTGCTTCAAGATATTTTTAGCTGCGCCTGCTTACTCTGGACAGTCATTCCGCCATCTGTGTGCTTCTTGGCCTGGCCTTAGTTATCTAGCTTTCCCTCCTCCCCCCACCCCCCATCTCGTTACTGTTTACTTAGCTTCACTAGGTTAGGATAATAGTCTCCCTGGGTTTGCTAAGAAAATCATTAGAAGTTTAAGGTTTGGGAGAGCAGGAGGGAGAGTCAGGGAAAAGAATTCAGAGGGTGGGGGGGACCATTGGATTTTTTTCCTGATTGAAGGGAATTGCAAAATAACCTGGCATCTTCAACAGCATGGCGCTGCTCATAGCATTTGCCATTAGCTGGAAGAAGGAAAAAGAGTGCCTGTTGGAACTAAGGTTACGGTGAAAGTTATGGGAAGCTGTATTTCATCGCCCTTATGGCTGCAAGAACAAATGGTGTTTATACAAGGACCTTGGCAGTGAGAAAACAGTCATTAAACAGGAATTAAGGAGCTTGTCATCACCACTTCTTTCCAGTTACAGAAGGCAAAAGCCCTCCAAGCCTTTTTTATTGGGCCCTTGTGAGTTCTGCTGTTTCCAAGCCAGACGGAATTGAATGGAGGAACGGTGAGGTGTGTGTGCGCGCGTGTGTGTGCATGCACGCCCGCGCATGCCCATATACGGGCGCACGTGTGCGTGTGGCGGGAGCAGGCAGCTCAGCTTACAGAACAGGAGCATGCATAGCGGTGTCACAAGCATGATGTTATTGTCCTTGGCACTGACAGCCAGGTATATTTTTGTGCTTCTCTGGCAGGTAACACCACGAAAGAAATTCAAGTGTCCTGAGTGCACAGCCATTGATGGGCTTTCTCTTGACCAGACACACATGGTGGAAAGGTGAGTGAGCCTCTAACCAGAAGTCTGCCCTAGCCTCTGATCCCCATTTCCTGCCTTGGGCCTGTTAATGGGACTTGTTGGAGATATAAGGACAGCAGCTGGTAGCCATAGTCACCTCCTTCTGCACTGTGGGAATTGGGTTAGTTCAAGCCCAGGTCACCCAAAGAATTAATTTGGAATGCTACTCACTCAATTTGTAATGGCTGGAAGGGTCTTAAAAATATAGCTGGCCTTACGCTCCAGAAGTCAGATTCTCCGTGTGGACTAAGCAGTTAACCAAGTCCGCAGTCATTTGAGTGGAAGCTAGTTAATTCCAAGAAAATAGCAGGTTGTTTTGCAGGATAGTGTCTCCGTGTGACAGTAGATGTTTTATTAGAAAGAATTAAACCAAACCCAGAGACAAATTACCTTTGCCGACCAAAAGACCTACCAAGAACAGAATCGAAAGCACAGCTCTTTGCATTAGAGAGAGATGAGCAAGGCAGCTCGGAGATATCCTTTTATCTCAGTCCGGTCAGTTACTCAACAAGCACGCCTTTGTGTGGAGGATGATACCGAGCCTTGTAGGAGAGTGTGAAACAAATGCGAGGCGTACATCCTCCCCCAGGACCGTGATAATCTTAGCATAGCCTCATCATTCTCGCTTGCATCCCAAAGGTCCCCAAGCTTGGCATCTCCAGAATCAAACCTCATTCTCCCAAAAGGCAGCTCCTTCCATGAGACCGCAAGCTTGGACATCCAGTGGCACTGTTGTCAAGGGACCAGGGCGCACTCAGTGTTAGAGTCGCCTTATACAGTAAGATATCTAGTCAGGTTTGCACAGGCTCATACGGGTCTTCTCACAGCGTCCATTTCTGAAGGGAATCAGCCCTGTTCAAGTCCTTAAAGCCTGGAGGATTTTCTGATATGAAAGTTGTTTCACTTGGCCTGGATTCTTCTGTGATGCTTTCATCCTCCTTGTTTCTTATTCTTACCCTCTAAATAATCCTTTCCTCTTTCATGTATAAGTATCTTACCCAAATGACATGACTTTTATCAGCTGTCAATGTGAAGTAATATATTATGTGATTCTGGAGATATCTGTCACTGGGATCATAGGAATTACACAGTCAAGGGCAGTGACATTAACTGTCATAGCTCATTTAGAAGAGACCCCAATTATGGTTATATCGGAGTACCTGAAATTATTATTAAACCTACCTCCATTCTTCGTGTTTGGGAGAATTTGTAGCATTAAGCAATTGGGTAGTTGATTAGGCTGAGTTAAAATGGTGAGGTTATATGGTAGAAGATAGGAATTTTAGGGAGAAAGTTGGCCTGATGATGGCCTTGAAGTTCGTGCTAAGGCTGAATAACTCTTCTCTATCACCACCGAGATAACAAATGTAAAGAGACTTCACACGCAGTGAGAGAGATTTAAGTTAGAAGAATTATTATGAAACATTGAAGAAAGTAACGAGGAGAGATGTGGGTGCTTCCTCTTGGGAATAGGCTTTTGAAGATAGAATAGATGACTGTCCAGATGTTGTTAGGCTTGAATCAGATTCTGTCAGAGTTTATAATTAACAACAACAAACACATGTGCGCATGTGTGTAACAGTCCAAAGCTATATAAGTGCCATAAGGGAGGCTTAGAATGTTATAATTGATCAGAGGAAAGAGAAGTGACGTCTTACTAGGTTGATTACTAGGAATAATTTTGTAAAAGATGACACCTGAAGACAGCCTTCAGAGACCACTATGGTCACTGGGCAAGAAGAGGAGATCCCAGGCGGGGGAGATTGGGTGGCCCAAGGTTCCAGTCAGTGGGAGGAAGGTGTATCTGGCAGGCAGTGAGGAGTCCAGTCTGGCTAGAGTGTAGAATTCTGGCCTGTTGGTGCCAGGCGCTAAAGAACTGCCCAGTGAAGGAGTCTGAACTTCTTCAGGCTCTGATCTGCCACTGAAGGTTTTCGAATAGGGGAGCTTGATCCAAGTATTGTTTGAGATTCATGTGGAAGTCGTGCACAGAATGGAATGGAGGTGAACAAATTGAAGAAAGCACATTTGGAAAGCTTGAACTAAGTTGAGTGTGGAAAGGAAGGGATGGATTAAATTAGAAGATGTGGGGGGTCTTTTTGTTTTGTTTTTTGTTTTGTTTTTTCCCCCCAAAGGAAGATATGCTAGAACTTGAGGTTATGGGGAAGGAATCGGCAGAGGGAGCCTAGATCTCAATTCTGGAAGAATGGTAGTACTGTCAACAGTGTGAATGATACTGTTAGGAGACGCCGGTTAATGAGGAGGGAGTGTGGATGGTTGCACCTTTAGCTGTGTAATTAATGAGGACAGGAGGAGATTTGAATCATGGGTGAAGTTGGAGAGCAGTAAGGTAGGTGAAGACCTGGGGTCTTTCCCTCCTACATGCACACATAGATATGGAGCAAGCATTTGGAAACGTGGAACTACACCTTCAGGAAGGGAGATGAAGACAAAGGTAGATATTGGAAAGACGTCTGCCCAGAGATGGCCATTGACGGGAGAATAGCCAAGGGCAGAATCTTGAGAAACTCTGACATTTAGGAGACAGAAAGAAATAACTGAAAACAGAAGCAGCCAGTGGAGAGGCCAGGAGAGAAGCAGGATCTATGGTGCAGAGAAGCAAGGGAAGAGCACGGAACCTGCAGCCCGGGGAAGGGCTTTGAGTTAAATGGTCAGTGGTGACTTGGAAAAAAGTAATGCCGTAGAGTGATGGCGCTTCAGGGTTACGGAGTGGGAGTCTGTGTGAGGAAGCGGAGTTAGTGAATGTAGAGTACCCTTTTGAGAAGCTTGGTAGGGAACAGAGGAAATCAAGCTTGAAATCAGAAACGGGGAGCAAAACTATTTGGATTAAAGACTGAATCACTAAATTATTAAACGAGGCACTTAGATCGGGAGGGAGGAAAGCATGATTTAAGCCATCTTGGGTAGACCAAGAGCTAGAGTTACAACTGTAGAATTGTTCGTTTGTTGGTTGTTGTTGTTTTTAAATAGTTGCCTTTGCGGAATGCACATTTTGCACCAAACAGTGAAAGAAGTTAACCACCTTGCAAGTTGTGACCTCGTGTTAGGTTTTGTGGTTTAATAAACTTATTTCTTCTTATATTTGAGGTCTTGGAGCAGAAATCTCAGTTGTGTAGGAACGTAGCTTTTACTGCCCAGCATCCATTTCCAGGATCTGCTGTTAATTCTTTAAGAACCGGAAAGCCAGAAGTCTTTGTAACTGTTCCTTTTGACCAGTCGTTTCACCAGGTTAAGGCAATGTGGCAAACGCGCAGCACTGATCTTAAGAAAAAGAACGTTGTGTTTTGATTCAGGCCCATCTTTGTTCAAATTATGGCTTTGCCACTTTTAGTAGCTGTCTGACTTAAAATTGATTTGCCTTATCCTGAATTCCAGTCTTTTCATCTCCTGAAATAAGTGTATTAATAGCTATCAAATTCCGGTGTCCATTCATGGGTTCTACAAATACCTGCTGAGCACCTTTGTACCAAACACTGTGTTATGTGCTGGGGATGAATGAAGTAATAACATTGGCAAGCCCGTAACCCGATGCCGGGCCACATTCGTCTCCTACCCAGTTTCCCCAGCATTAGTCCTCAAGGCCCCAGGTTACTTTAGGTAATTGGATGTGTTTACAAGGAAAACAGAAAACCATGAGTCCTTTCTCCCGCAGACACTTCCAGCACTTCAGAGGTAGACATTGGCGGTTCTTCGCCTGTTCGTACTAGATTAGAAAACCAACCCAGGGGAGCATTTACTGACAGGGTGGCTGGACCACTGACAGGGTGGCTGGACCACTGACAGAACAACTCAGGTGAGCCACCAGCAACCAGCCAAACTCACCATCTGCCCCAGCCTGTGGCCCAACCCAGACCCCCTGTGTGAAAAGAAAGTAGGAAACACTGTCAGTACCTGGCGGGAGAGTTAAGGAACTTTACCACTCGGCGGCCAGCGGCTTCTCCAGTGCAGGCTGTGTGGAGAGAAAGAAGCAGTCACTCGGCCTGGGTTAGCCAGGGGCAGCTGTCAACAAGTCAGCTGGCCTGAGCCCCAGTGGCCTGTTGCCTGTGGCCCGGCCCTGTTGGCAGATCTAGTTATAGAGGAGACATTGTCCCCGGTGCTCTCCAGTGGGCTGTGGAGCCACTGGCCTCTGCCAAGAACTATGGCTCTTCTTTAATACGTGCTCGCTGGTACCCGTGCGGGGCATGGCTGGCCTTCACTGGCCAGAGTCTACAGGCATGACGACTGGAAACTGGAAGAATCCGTACATGTTTATAGGCAGAACAGCTGCCAGAAGTAAGACCTTGGAGAGACTGACTTTGTCTGCCACCGCCTTGACCTTGTACTTGGAAGAGAGTGAAATCGCTATGCTCGCTCAGTACCCCTTTGCGGAGACTCCTCAGTCTTTCCCGGGATCCCCTCGGACGCCCACCTCCTGAGTCTCACAGGACTGCCAGCAGGAGGGAAGGTCCGTTGCCTGTGAGTTATGGTAGTGCGTTGGGAAGCACAAAGGCTCTCTTGCCAGTGTAGACCTGCGTTAGAGACCCAGCTCCAGCCCTTGGCCATATCGAGGGGGCTGCTTTAAGGAATCGGTGAAATCACGTTTGTAAATTATCTGGCGCATAATAGGTGCTCAACAGTTAATTTCCAGACCCTCCACTTGGACTCTGGAATTATGTTCACAAATAAACTCATATCGTCTCATCATTAAGTTTTTTTAGTCTCAGGAGCCAGACCGCCTGGGTTTGGCTCTGCCTCTCATTGTTATTTGACCTTGGGACATGTTACTTAGCCTCTCCATGTCTCAGTCTTCCCAGTGTAAAATGGGAATAATCATAGGGCCTACCCCATGGGTTGTTGGCATGATGGAGTGGGTTCCTAATCTACGTAGGGCCTTTGTAACAGCCCGGAACCTCTGATACTTATTCGTCGTTGATTTACAGTGGTGGACACAGGGGTGTTATTAGCTGGAAGAGCTCCACATGAAATGTAACACATTCTTTTAGAAACATAATGACCAGGAGAAAAGAATCGATGACTGGCTTCTTTTTAATTGGTTTCTTCTAAAGCTCCAAGATGCAAAAACTCGTGGATTAAAATAATTTGAAACAAGGCTTCCAGTATCTCAGGACAGAAGAGACTTCTGGTCTGTGTCTTGACATTCAGCCCCTCATGGGTACATGGTTCTGCCTGATTGGTTTGTTCTTACTGTAGCTCTCGGGTGCCTGGGCCTGACTTGAGGGGAGACAGTACGGACCTTTCTGAAATCCATCCTGGAGGGCCCCTTAACTTCAAAAGCCGTGTTTACGAGCTTGATTTTCCCCCTCGGCTGTCACTCTCAGCTGGCCTGATTGACCAGAACCACTTCCCGCCAGTGTGCCTGACCTGCTCACCTGAGGGGGTTGCTCACGGGCTCCAGGGGTGGTATGGAGGCAAGGACACTGCCGTCTTCCCTCCTGTCACGGAGCCCGATGGCGCCGCTCGCTCTGATGCGGGAACGGCAGCTCTCCGTTGGCTGTTGGCCGGCAGTTCGGGATTGCCCTCCATAAATGTTGGTCAAGTGAGTGAAGGGTTTATTGTTTGGAGGTGAGGTTCCCCTCCTGTTATCTTCTTCTGCCTTCCACTGCTCCAGGTGTAAGGTCCTCCCCTCAGCCTTTTAAACTTCAGTAAGCTGGAGCTCAGATCCAGGAGCCTTCTTCCTCTCCACCCTTCACCTTCTCTTTAGCTGGCAGACATGGGGTTAAGAATTGTTGGCAGCTAATCCACCTTGGTTTGAGGCCTGCTTGTACTGAGGGGGAAGAATGACTGGAATTTGAGGGGGAGGGGAAGAGATACTCTGACCTCTGCAGGCCCTGGCCTCCAGACAGCATCCCTGTTCACTTTCTCCTCCTGAACAATAGTCGCAGTCCCCGCAGATCACTTCTGCTCTCCACACCCTCCCAACCTTTTGTAAGAACCTGGGAGCAGGCTGGGGACACTTGGATTTCTTTTGTTGATACCAAATAGTATGTGTTTTGCTCTCATATGTCAGCCTCTTGAATATTTTCTCTGTTTTCCTCACTCCTTTCCCTCTCATCCATCACCTGCCTCCCTCCCCAAACCCCTCAGGTCTGAGTGCATCAACAAGTTTGCTTCCGTCTTTGGGACCATGCCTCTTAAGGTGGTGGAGCACCGAGCTGACCCTGTCCTGTACAAAGACGACTTTCCTGAAAAACTGAAGAGCTTCCCCAACATCGGCAGCTTATGAAACAGGCCAGTGGCAGAAGTGTGAATGTTAAGCTTGGACAGAGAAGAACACAGCCTCCCCGGCACTCTGATATCAGGGTGTGGGGGATCTTTCACTGGCATGCTGGACCGGGACACCTAACCTGCTTCCTCAAGAACCAGAACCTAAAGAGAGTGTCTCAGTACCTTGTTGATGCGTGCCCTGTTCTGGTGTTTCTTATGACCTCCGATGGGTTCCTGTTGAAAACGCCAAATGGAAGCCTTTGTGGCATGCTCTGGGTTTAAATCCAGCTCAGGCTCCCTTTGTTTGCAGTTCCAATAGAACAGTCTGGGAGGAAACGTCACTGACCCTAAGACTGCAGAGAAGACAAAGCTACCGGCCATATTAGATTTGGGGAATCGTGTAGATTGTGCCCATATCTCACCTCTAGCTATTTCAGATCAGTGAGGATTTTAGGTGGAAAAGCCAAACCAAGAATTTGGTGCAAAATCCCAACATATTCGTGGGATTTGACATCTGCCCTGGGACTGGTGACATCTGCACTGGGCCCACACGTAGGCAGAGCACTGAGTGCTGAACTGGGATCCTGTAAGTTCCATGAACCATTCCTCTTTGGTTTGGCTTTTTGATATGATTAAAATAATTTTTTATTCCTTTTTATACTATGTCTGAAATGCTAGTTATTGGTAATCCAAGGAATGTTCTGTTTTTGAGTAGTTAACTCCATCTTCTGGTTAACTCTGGTCTGCTGTCCATGTCTAGCAGGATCCGTAGCCAAGAGGAATATCCGGGGCCATATGCGTCACGTAGAAGATCCCACCCTGTAAACATGCTGAGAGAAGATGTCTCCCAGAACCTCCACGGAATCCGTTTGCTTCTTGATCGATCCAGTCCGTTTTTATAGGTATTCTCAGGGAGAACAGAGGGCCTCTGACGCCGTGCCCTGAGCTGTGCTGGCCAGTGCCATGCTGTGAATGTTGAGAGCACTGTGACCCCCCACCCCAAGGGGATGCCAAAATTTCCCTCGTTCTTTCGGTGTAAACTGAACGTTAGCCAGGGAAGTTCTGGCTAATGTTAAATGCTGCTCTAACAACCGCTTTGCAATAGTTGCCGGTATATTTAGATCGTTCAATTTCAGCATTTAGTAATATTGCACGTGTGTGAATTATACCTCTTTAAGCCCCGTTGATGAACAAATCTACTCTGGCAAATGTTAGATGTTATGGATTCGAAACAGATTTATCTGGCTCTAATATTAAGATTAGCCGCAGTTTGGGCTTTAGCCATAACATATGTCCCCAGAACACAAAATACATAACAATTGGCTTGGAATATGGTTATAATTACTGAAACCTAGCTGCGTGCCAGTCGAAGTCACTCGTACACCATCCGTTGTTCTCTTGAGTGACACGAAGGTGAATAGTTACCAAGCGTTAGTTTTTAAACGTGTAGTTTTAACAAGAAAACGTGTAGTTTTAACAAGAGTCGCTTCAGGTGTGTCCCCATAGACTTTGAGAGGTCAAAGGAAACTTCAAGAAGTAACAGAATTGAAAGTGGGAATCGCGGGAGTTCATCTTCTCTCGTGATGAGGAGGGAGACCACTGGATTGTTTCTGGTGGAAGGGACGAGATGCAGCCTCTGCCCACCCGTTCATATTGCAGGTATGGACACGGAAGCTGTGATTTGTCCAGCGTGTTACCTTCAAACACTGGTGCCTAAGAAATACTCTGGATTTGAATAATTATATTCTGGTCAGTAGGGGACACGGGAAGGCGCTTAGTCTCGTATTCATAATCCTGGGGATGGTAGGATAGAAACCAAGAGAAGGGCGTTCTGTTGTCATGGACGGTGAGTACTGCTACCCTTTCTGGGGTTCCCTAGCTTGTTTCCCCAGATTCTGGGTGGGTGGAGGGGTTGGGCCTCACATTTCAATCCCTGCCGGCAGCCAGGATCTGCGCCAACGTTGTATATGTGTTGTCCCCTCAGCCTCGCCCCCTCAGCTTTTCTGCTCTTTTTCACGACGCTGGATCCACCGCCTTAGTGTCTGGCTTGTAATCCGGGTCCCCCTCTCTGAGGGTAACTGTTTTCTTTCTCTTCCTTTTTAAAAACTTCATTAGCCCTTTGGTTTTAGAAGAGGAACACTTCAATCCGAGATGATTGGGAGCCCCGAGGGCTGTGTTGGGGTGACTTTTTCACCTTCTTAGGCGTCACCGGACTTCTCGGGGCATGAAAACTCCATGAAGGCACCTCACTGCCCCCAGAAATATTGCGGGTTCCATCTGGCAACATAGCATGGAACCATTTCTATTACAGAATGAGTATTATATCCTAGGCACTTGAAACCTCGAAGTTTCTATCCTATGAACAGACAGGTGGTACAGGTCACAAGGAGAGATCCAGGACAGGGATACAGCGAGTGGTCATGATGCATGGGTTCCGAGGGGGCTGGGGACTCCGCCCCCTTCTTGTATTTCTGAGCTGCTCACCAGCAAGCCTCACCCATAAGCTTGGGCTGGGATCATCTGCCCTTGGGATGCCACAGAGCCTGGTTTCAGAAGCGGAACAATAATGCTAATTAAAATGTCATGTTCTGGCCTACAGCAGACAACAGCTGGGTTTAGCTTAAGAAATCTTTTTTAAGAAATTGCATCTTGCTGGTCTGTACGGAAGATAAACCTGAGCTGGCCCTGGCTCTGGCCCAGATGTGCACTAAGTCACTCGCCTTTGCCCCCAGGGACCTAACTGGGATAAGCCAGCTTGGAACGCAGGTTGGAAACGCTTTTCTGCTGGTTAACATTACATAGTTCTTAATATACTTATCTCGTGTATTTTAGCAAGCCCCCCACGTGTTTAGGCAAGAACCTCCCTCTCTAGGAAAATTAAAGAGGAGAATCACAACTTCTATTCTCAGAATCTCTGGTTCTTTCCCGCTAATGACGTGATACTGCCTCTTCTCTGCACTCAGTGTCATGAAGTTCAGAACTCTGGCTACTGGCTCCTCTACCAAAGCCGTATGTCCTTCCAGCTGGGCTTCCAACTTGCGGTTTTTCGGGCTAGTTTCTCCGCTGCCTTCGGAAAGAAGTGAGCGTCCTCCTGGCGCGTGTTGACCAGGCCTGGGAGCTGGAAGGGGCAGGCTGCCTCTTGGCTGTCATTCGTTGAAGGAGCTGCTGATCACCCCGTGCCCCCAGCGGCTGCCTGGGATGGTGGTCTCTGGCAGGAGTGTTCCTGCCACGGCAAGATGCAGGTTTCTAACCGCAGGCCCTGAAGATGGGATTGGGGGTAAAATTCAACACCCTTTGATGGTAGGAGTAAGAAATAGCTGAAGGTAGAGGCCCCTGGGGAAGTGCCTCAGGTCTGGTGACACTTCATGGCTGGCCAGCAAGAGGGTCCCGTGGGAGCCCAGCTGGGAGGGAGAGGTTTGGGCTGCCGGATGTCTCCCATCAGCCACCCATCCTGAGCCTGGTGGGTCCCCTTACTGTGGGGCCATTAGCTTCTTTGAGGGGTAGGCTACCATTTCCATCTCTTGTGGCCCAGGTAGCGTGTTGCAGCAGCAGAAGCCGCAGCAGGCTGTTGCCCAAGCAGCCCTGGCACAGAGAGGCAGGGGCGGTGCTTTAACTGGCCCCCAGGCTCTCGGCCACTTCCTGAGGAGCCATCCTGGCAGGCGTGCTCACCATACTGGCAGGCAGCTGCCATCCAGGAAGACTCTGGAAGCAACCTGAGCTTTGCAGTGCAGGGCCTGCAGGCATTTGAAACTGGGGGCCTGTCTCCTCACCTCAGTCCTGCTCTGTTCTAAGCCCTGGGGCTCCTATCCGAGGCCAATGTTTGATACTCACCGTTTTCTGAATATAATCAGGACAGCTTGCGGCCCCATTGTGCCAACCAAGCATCTTCTGACGATCTGTGAACAGATTTCATGAACCTTCTGGCAGAGGACAGTTAGGCAGGACTCTACTGCATTGTTAAGGTTTTCCCCCCTCTTTGGGATGGGAGCATTCTAAGCCCAACCCACAGCTTCTCATCCGCCTTTGTCACTGTCAGATGGACTAGTCAGGGATTTCAGTCTCAGGCTTGGTGACTTCCAGGTTCCCGGGGACGGGGTGTGGGTCTTCACAGGCAACTGCGTGCCATGGCTTTTTCATTTCAGGCTCACCATTGCTGACACACAGGGAAGATGACTGGGCAGAGTTGGGACCCCCTCCCCCCAACTTTCCAGGCCTCTCTCATTTTCAAGAAACAGTTGAGTCACCAGCATCTGTGTCTGGCATTTTGTTTCCACAAATTTACAACCTTTTCAGGGTAGAGTGTTCTCTTTTTTCTACTCCCAACTAGTTGGGCCCCTGACTGCATTTCTTCCCAGTCCGCCTGAAGAGTAGAGAGCTGTCAGGCAAAAGACAAAAGAAAGGGAAGGATGCCTGCGTGGCTCTCGAGAGCTATCAGGTGAGTCTGCTAGAGGTTTCTCAGCAAAGCTCCATCTTGTCTGCAGCCTCTCAGGAGCTGCACATGGGGTGAGAGCCGCCAACAGAGCAGGGAGTAGAGTCCATATGTCTTACACCCAAACCACCAGCCACTCCATATAGAGTGTTTTCTTATGGAAGCCCCCACAAGAGACTTCCCTTCAGAATATATCTACTTGGGCTTTTATTTGTAGCCACCAACTTATATCATTAGCACCTGTGCCCTAGAATAAACTCAGGGAGTGTCTGGTTTTCTGGTAATCACAGCTGAAGGACAGCCAGCTGCTTATTGATACAGGTGAGGTAAGAGAACATTTATTCAGTTCAGTTTTTCTAGTCATTCATTCATCGAAATACACTTTCTGCTAGACGCTGTGCCGGGGAGAGTTGAATAAGACTGTCCTGAGCTTAAGGTGCTCCAATTCTAGCGGGAGTTCTTGAGCTAAGATGGTGGGAACCGTCAGTGGCCGAGGACTGTGCATGTATGTTTTAGTCCCAGCTGTAAATGAAGAATCCGTTAACACCATCTTCTCCAGTGCCTGGAGGATGCAAGGATGTTTTTGTTTCCTGTTCTCATAAAACCTTCCCTTAAGTTGAACCCTGAGCCTTCCTTGGCCTTGAGAGACTCCACTCCCATCCCTTAGTTTCTTCAACCAGAAACTGGAGGTAGCAAGAGCACTTAGACCCAGGATGGTGAGATGGAATGACGTATGAGATCTTTTCTGCTTGTCTTAACCAGGGCCTTTACAAGGTTGTACCTGGTGATGCTGGCAGCCAGCCCTCTTCCGGCCCCTATTTCTGCTCACCCTGTTACCAGAGAGCTTGGGGGTCTGGATCCTATCTGGCCGCGTCAGGGTGGATTACCAAATGAGTGGTTCTTTTGCCCCAGTCCCTTTCCTGCGCTATAAATAAGCCCCATGTTTATTTTCTTATGTTATTGAAATGAGCACTTGGGATCTGGGCCTCTTGACGAGTCCAGAGAGCGTCCATCCGGTGCCTGGTGAGGGCCCTGCATGGCTGGCTGCTGTCTGAAGCTATTTGGAGTCCTACCCCCTCTGTTTTGGATGTGGCTTAATTTCAATAGTAAGGTCTGTATGCAGCCCTGTATCTGCTGATTTTCAGGTTTCAGCTTTCTGCCAGCCAGCCTCATTGCCTGCTTAGAAGTAATGTTGTGTTTCTCATTAAGGGGATAACAGCCACAATTGAGGTAATTAACAAAAATTGTGCATTGGTGGCAGCAGCTCCTATAGGATTTCCAATAGTCTTTCTCCAGTAGATCCTGAAGGTTTTACCTTCATCCCCTGCCTTCTAAGGCCTACCCTGTGCCCAGTCTCTGTTCCTGTTTTCTGGATATAGTCCCAATAACTTCTCTTGTAACAGCTTTGTTCTTGTCGCCAGTTCGGTTCAGTGTATTGACAACTTGGCCAAATGAGGAGTCCATTAACTGTATCTTCTCCAATTCTTGGGAGATAAAAGGGGTTTTTTCCTCTCTTCTCGTAGCATCTTCCAGTTGCCATTTGTATCTTGGCCTTTCTTCAGAAGCCCTAAGGCTGAATATCCATGAATATCAGATTGAGGCTCCTTTTAGTCCCACGGCTACACCAGCTCACTGGAGAGGGTGACTTAGGACAATGCTGGAATAGAAAGGAAACATTTGGGCAGCCCAGTGCAGTGTATTACATGCTGTGTCTAGGTGTGAGAACTAGCAAATGTTCTGACTTAGGACTTCCTAAGGAGTGATTTCTGCCTCCTTCAGGCTTTGACAACACGTCAGAGGTACCCAGTGAGACTATGGGTAGGACACAGCCTTGTCTATCAGAGCTTGGATTGAAGAGCGTCGGCTACTCAGGAAGGATTAAATTAGTCTGGTAGGTCAGTAGAGAAATCTTTTTGTAGACACAACCTGAACCTGAAGGCTGTTAATGAAGAGAACTGTGCCTAACAGTGAGATTTAATTCACTTTCAGAGAAGGGACCAAGAGAAAGTAAATTTTCACTCAGGTGTTTTTAGTCTACTGACTCATCAAGATTCTTTTCCTTTAAAAAATAAGAAGGCTGATGTGATGGCTTCATTCAATCAGTTCAGCTCATTGAGCACTTACTATGTACTAGATACTGTTCTTTATGTGAGGATGCTTCATTGAACAGAACAAAATGCCCATTTTTACCTAAAAGTTGACATTCTAAGAAGGTAGACAAGTAAATGAATATCATTTCAAATGTTAATAAATGCCGTGAAGAAAACAAAGCAGAGTAAGAGGAGATAGTGGCTTGGGCATGAGGAGGTATTGTAGATGGCTTGGTCAGAGTGACATTTAAGCACAGATGTAAATGTTGAGGAGGAGTGAACCATGAGGGTACCAGGCAGAGGGAACAGCTAGCATGAAGGCGCCCTCAGGCAGGAAAAGCTCAGCTTGTTTTCAGAACAGCAAGAACGCCTGTGTATTTAGTGTGGAGAGCATGGGAGAGATGACACCGGAAAAGTAGGCCAAAGCCAAATTGTGATAGGACCATGTAGGCCAAAAGGATTCTAGATTTTTATTGCGTGTGATGGGAAGACACTGGAAGTTTTTAAGCAAAGTAGTGATATCTGAATGGTATTTTCCTAAAAGATCGTTTCAGCTACTATGTGGAGAGGTTACATGGAGCAAGAATGAAGGAAAGGAAGTCAGTTAGAAGGCTGTTTTAGGGAGCCCAAGTGAAAGATGGTGGCTTAGATGGTAGACTTGGATGGTAGTAGCAGAGGTAGTAAGAAGTTATACTGGGAATACAGTCTTACTGGACTTCTTGATGAATGTAGAAGAAAACAATGGAGGATTCACAGCCAACTCCTAGGTTTTGGTCCTTAGTAACAGAGTGATACCATTAACTGGAATATGTTGACTATGCCGGGATGAGGGCAGTCAAGTGTTGAAGGTGAAAATCAAGTGCCTTACATCAGACATGCTAAGTTTGAGATACCTTTTGGACATTTAAGTGGTAGTGTCATTTAAGCAGTTAGAGATCTAGAGCTCAGGGGGAAAGTTAGGACTGAATATATAGATGGGATTTAAGATGTATAGAGTAGATGAGATTGCCCAGAGAGTCAGTATATGTTGAGAAGAGAAAAGAATTGGGACCTGATTACTAGGCCTACTAAACATTTATAGAGGGGAAAAAAAAAAAAAGGAAAACCCAGAAAAGGAAACTGAAAAGTTGTTGATGAGTTAGGAAGAAAGCTGGGAGCTATCTGTAAGAGAGACTGTGATAAATTAAAGGTGCACATTGTAAATACTAGAGCAACCACTAAAAACCTTTACAAGAGGCATAGCTAATAGGCTAGTATTGAAGGTGGAGCACCAGAAAAATATTTAATCAAAAAGGCAGAAAAAGAAGAAATTAAACAAAGAACAGACAGGACAAATTAAAAAAAAAAAAAAAGAGAGACCTAAACCCAAATATATCAGTAATTGCATTAAATGTAAATGGTCTAAACAGTCTAGGTAAAGGGTAGAGATTATCATTCTGAATTAAATAGCAAGAGCAATTAAATGCTATCTATAAGGAAAACACTATAAAATACAGGTAGAATATACTAGACAATCATGAATCATAAGAAAAGTGGGGGATAATTATATCAATAAAGGAAAAAATTAAACAGTATAGAGCATGTTAAAGCAATCAAATCCACAATTTAAAACTTACCTCAAAGAAAAATCCACATAGTTTTACTGGCAAATTCTATCAAACAATTAAGGAAGAAATTATACCAGTCTTATACAAACTTTTTTTCAAAAAACAGAAGAGGAATAAATAGGTATAATCTACAAAATGTATGTTTAAGAAAACCATAGAAAACAAAAAGACATGCATACAAACATTCATAGCAGCTTTATACAGAATAGCTGAAAGCTGGAAACAATTCAAATGTTCAACAGATGAATGGATAGACAAATTATGGTATATCCATACAATGGAATACAACTAAGCAATAAAATTAAGAAACTACTGAGATGCGCAACATGGATGATTTTCTGAAACAGGTGAACAAAAAGCCAGACACAAATGAGTACATACTGTACATACATACATTCTTACGTGTGTGTGTGTGTGTGTAACTTTGATGAAGCTTTACAACAGGTAAAACTCATCTAGACTGATAGAGTAAGTCGGTGGTTGCCTGAGGGTGGGGATTGACTGGGATTAATCACAAGGGAACTTTTCGACATCAGTGGAATATGGTGATAGTTATGTGTGTATGTGTATATACATATATGTTTGTCCAAACTCATCTGAGTCTACACTTAAAATTGATTATGTAAATTATACTTCAGTAAAGATTATTTTTTAAGTGGTGAAATACTGTCACCTTTCACAGCTCTTCGGTTTTGTCTTGGGCTGGGATCCCTTTCCCTTCTTAACTTGGATGTTTTCGTAGGGCCTCAGGATCTAGGCTGCCTCCAGTTCCATTGCTTTAATTTAGGGTTTTCTGATATATTCTTGATGTGAAATGCAGACTTGCCAGCCATCCAGCTAACATCAAATGCTTGCTATGATGCTTTGCCAGGTGCTACAGATAAATAGCTGAAGAATATACCATTTCCACGTTCGAGGAGCTTATAGTGAAATTAATGAATACAGGAGATAAGTCACTTACAATCCTCTTGTATAAGTGCATAATTAAGGGTGAGTTGCACACATTCCCTGCCATGGAAGGGAGAGTGTGATCACTTCTCACTTGGGGAAGGAAGTGGCACCTGAGGTGGTTCTGGAGAATTAATAGGTGGAGATGGGCACTAGGTGGATGGGGGTGTGTTGAGAGGTTGGGGCAGGCACTTTGACCTGAGGAGAGTGAAAGGAAACAAGAAGAATGGAAGTGTGATGCAGAAATCCTCAACAAAATATGAGTGAACTGAATCCAACAATATATTTTAAAAATCATACAACATGATCAAGTGGGACTTATTCCCAGGATGCAAGGGAAGGGAGTCAAAATTTGCAATTAAGGTGATATGTCGCATCAATAAGAGAAAGGATAAAAACCATATGATCATTTCAATAGATGCAGAAAAGGCATTTGACAAAGTACAACATCCATTCATGATAAAAGCCCTCTGCAAAGTAGGTCTAGAGGGAACATATCTCAACGTAATAAAGGCCTCAGATGAAAAACCCATAGCTAACATCACACTCAATGGTGAAAAACTGAGCTTTTCCCCTAAGATCAGGAACAAGACAAGAATGTCCACTCTCACCCTTTTTATTCAACATAGTACTGCAAGTCCTAGCTACAGCAATCAGACAACATAAATAAAAGGCATCCAAATTGGTAAGGAAGGAATAAAACTTTCACTATTTGCAGATGACATGATACCATATATAGAAAACCCTAAAGACTCTGCCAAAAAACTAGAACTGATAAGTGAGTTCAGTAAAGTTGTGGGATACAATATCAATGTACAGAAACCTGTTGCATACCTGTACACTAATAATGAAGCAGCAGAAAGTGAAATTAAGAATATAATGCCATTTATAATTGCACCAAAACCAATAAAATGCCTAGGAATAAATTTACCCGAGAAAGTGAAAGACCTACATACTGAAAACTACAGGACATTAATGAAAGAAATTGAAGAAGATACCAAAAAATGGATGGATATTCTGTCCTTGTGGATTGGAAGAATTAATATTGTTAACATGTCCATACTACCCAAAGCAATCTATAGGTGTAATGCAATCCCTATCAAAATACCAATAGCACTTTTCACAGAACTAGAACAAATAATCCTAACATTTGTATGGAACCACGAAAGACCTCTAATAGTCAAAGCAATTTTCTTTTTTTAGAGAGCATGAATGGGGGGAGGGGTAGATGGAGAGGGAGAAGCAGACTCCCCACTGAGACTCGATCCCTGGACCCTGGGTTCATGACCTGAGCCGAAAGCAGACACTTAACCCACTGAGCCCCCCAGGCACCCCCAAAGCAATCTTGAAAAAGAAAAAACTGGAGGCATCACAATTTCAGATTTCACATTATATTACAAAGCTGTAGTAATCAAAACAATATGGTACTGGTGCAAAGATAAACCCATAGATCAATGGAACAGAGTAGAAAACCCAGAAATAAACCCACAATTATATGGTCAATTAATCTTTGACAAAGGAGGAAAGAATATACAAGAGGAAAAAGACAGTCTCTTCAACAAATGATGGGAAAGCTGGACAGCCACATGCTAAAGAATGCAGCTGGGCTGCTTTCTTACACCATACACAAAAATAAACTCAAGATGGATTGAAGACCTAACTGGGAGACCTGAAACCATAAAAATCCTAGAAGAGAGCACAGGCAGTAATTTCTCTGACATTGGTCGCAGCAACAATTTTCTAGATACGTCATCTGAGGCAAGGGAAATAAAAGCAAAAAAAACCCTATTGGGACTACATCAAAATAAAAAGCTTCTGCACAGCAAAGGAAACAACAAAACTAAAAGGCAACCTATGGAATGGGAGAACATATTTGCAAATGACATATCAGATAAAGGGCTAATATCCAAGATCTATAAAGAGCTTATCAAACTCAACACCCAAAACCCAAATAATCCAATTAAGAAATGTGCAGAAGACATGAATGGACATTTCTCCAAAGAAGATATTTGCAAATGACACTACAGATAAAAGATTAGTATCCAAGATCTACAAAGAACTTCTCAAACTCAATACATGGGAAACAAATAATCAAATCAAAAAATGGGCAGAAGATATGAACAGACACTTTTCCAATGAAGACATACAAATGGCTAACAGACACATGAAAAAATGTTCAAAATAATTAGCCATAAGGGAAATTCAAATCAAAACCACATTGAGATACCACCTTACACCAGTTAGAATGGCAAAAATTAACAAGGCAGGAAACAACAAATGTTGGAGAGGATGTGGAGAAAGGGGATCCCTCCTACATTGTTGATGGGAATGCAAGTTGGTACAGCCACTTTGGAAAACAGTGTGGAGGTCCCTTAAAAAGTTAAAAATTGAGCTACCCTATGATCCAGCAATTGCACTACTGGGTATTTACCCCAAAGATACAGACGTAGTGAAGAGAAGGGCATATGCACCCCAATGTTCATAGCAGCATTGTCCACAATAGCTAAATCGTGGAAGGAGCTGAGATGCCCTTCAACAGATGACTGGATTAAGAAGATGTGGTCCATATATACAATGGAATATTACTCAGCCATCAAAAAGAACTATTTCACAACATTTGCATCAACATGCACAGGACTGGAGGAGATAATGCTAAGCGAAATAAGTCAAGCAGAGAAAGACAATTATCATATGGTTTCACTCATTTATGGAACGTAAGAAGTAGGAAGATCAGAAGAAGAAAGGGAAGAATGAAGGGGGGGTAACAGAAGGGGGAATGAACCATGAGAGACTATGGACTCTGGGAAACAAACTAAGGGCTTCAGGGCGGGGGGGGGGGATTGGGATAGGCTGGTGATGGGTAGTAAGGAGGGCACGTATTGCATGGTGCACTGGGTGTTATACGCAAGTGATGAATCTTGGAACTTTACATCAAAAACTAGGGATGTACTGTATGGTGACTAACATAATAAAAATTTATTATTAAAAAAAGATACAGTTGGCCAACAGACACACAAAAAGACATTCAGTATCACTCATCATCAGGGAAACGCAAATCAAAGCTACAATAAGATACCACCTCACACCTCTCAGAATGGCTAAAATTAACGACATAAGAAACAAGTATTGGCAAGGATGTGGAGAAAAAGGCACCCTCTTGCACTGTTGATGGGAATGCAAACTGGTATAGGCACTGTGGAAAACAGGATCCTCAAGAAATTAAAAATAAAACTGCCCTATGATCAAGGAATTGCACTACTCGGTATTTACCACAAAAATACAAATAGTATTTCAAAGGGATACATGCACCCCTAGGCTTATTGCAGCATTATCTACAATAACCAAACTATGGAAGCAGCCCAAGTGTCCATTGACTGATGAATAGGTCAAGAAGAGATGGTGTATATATATATATGCATGGTGTGTGTGCGTGCATGTGTGTATATAATGGGATATTACTCAGCCATAAAAAAGAATGAAATCTTGCCATTTCCAACAACATGGATGGAGCTAGAGTGTATAATGCTAGCGAAATAAGTCAGAGAAAGACAGATACTATATGATCTCACTCGTATGTGGAATTTAAGAAACAAATGAAGGGGGGAGAAGAGAGGGAGGCAAAGCAAGAAACAGACCCTTAACTATAGAGAACACTGATGGTTACTGGAGGGGACGGGAGTGGGGGAAATAGAGGGTGGGGATTAAAGAGTACACATCATGATCAGATAAAATGATTTTTTTAAAAAGATGGGAAAGTGTAATGATGTCTTGGATTTACAGGACCCTGACTCCAGGCTGGGGTGTTAGAAACGATGAGGCTGGACAGGAGTTTAGGCCTAAATAAAAGAGCTGAAATGTCTATGTAGGCCGTGCAGAGGCTTTTCAGATGCTCACTGGAGTCAGGGATGTGATCAAAGCTGGTCGTTGGCAGCCGCTCTGGTGTCAGTGTTGGCAGTGGGATGGAGCAGGCAGGGAGGGACTAGGAATGGCACGGGACCACTTCACAGTGGCCTAGAAAGCAACAAGGCACGGAGTCGAGATGTTGCTGGGCCCGTTTGGGAACTTCCTGGGACCTGCTGAGAGCCTCTGGGACATGAGAATGGGGAAGAACAGTGCGCGTCTGCTTCCGCGCGTCCCCTCCTGTGTCACACACCAGCCACACTGCCTGTTATAGGCTGAATTGTGTCCGCCTGCAAAATCCATGGAGGGAAGCCCTAATCCCCCCACTGTGGCTGGGTTTGGACGTAGGGCCTGTAAGAAAGTCATAAAGGCTAAGCGAGGTCATAAGGGTGGGGTCGTAATGCCATAGGACTGGTGTCTTCAGAAGAAAAGGAAGAGACCCCAGAACTCTTTCTGTATGAGCACAGACACAATGCCGTGGGAGCGCACCAGGAGAAAGGGACTGTCTGCAAGCCAGGAAGCGAAGCCTCGCTGGAAACCAAACCTGCCAGCACCTTGATCGTGGACTTCTCGTCTGCAGAACTGAGAAAATAACCAAGTTTAAGCCACTCTGTGTGGGGTGTCTCGTTCGGGCAGCCCGAGCCCACTCCTACACTGCTCCCCACCAGATCACTCACCGGCACCCCCTTTTCAGCCCCGTAAGTAACCGGGGGTCCTCGGGGCTTCCCAGCAAGGCAGCTCCCCATACACCGGAGTGCGTGATTTCTGCTGTCTGCTCAGCGCGCTCGTTTGGAATGCCGTTGTGCTTTCGGACAGCATAACCGCCCTGTGAGATGAGCGGGAGAGAGCTCTTGTCCCCATTTCACAGATGAACCAGTGGAGAGTCGGAGATGGCTTGACATAACCGAGCTAAGAGGTGGTCACCTCTCAACAGAGCGTGCCGTGCAAACCTGCGTCCGAGAGGAGATACGGGCCTCTTGGGGCTTCACCCCTCCCCAGTGTGCGGGTGGCTGGCCTTCCCTCTTCCCTCGTCCTGCCAGCACTCGTGCGCTACTCCTCCTGCTCTCTCCGTCGTAGCGCTGGGCCTTCGTGTCACAGCAGCAGGAGCTCGTGCCTTTCCCACAGAGCCTGGACATCACAGAGAAGCGTTGCGAGGGGAGGACAGAGAAGGGACGGGCAGGGGGCTTGTGAGGCCCCAGCGTGGGGCGTCTGCGGCGGGCCCTGCCCCGGGTCCGGGGACATCTCGTGCAGGCCCCACGCGGCTTTGCTCCCAGCTGCGTAAGGCGACACCTTAACACATGGTGCGCACATGGTCATCGACTGCAGCTCCTTTCGGAAGTTCGCCTTCCCCAAGCCTGTTGGTCTGTGGAGAGCCGGAAAAAAAATCTGTTTGACATCACAGAATTCCTGGGAAAATGTCAACTCTCACACCCCATTGTCTCTGGAGCTGGCACGCATCTTCTCACTTCTGAGCGCCGAGACCGTTTGCCGTGGCCCTATTTTGGGGAACGGGCTGTTTGTGGAGGGCCCATTGTTCCTCGGCAGCTGAGCGCGCAAGTGTGGGCCTGTCGGGGGGAGGCCACCGCCGCGCACCCCGCCGCCCCCAGCAGCTGCAGCGGGGGCTCTTGCCGGGAACCGACCACACCGGCCCGCTCGCGGCGCCCTGAGGGCGGCCCTGCTTCCTGTAGCGAGACCTGGGGCAGAGGGACTGGGGAGGAACTGAGGCGGGACGAGCTTCCGCTGGGTTGGCAGGGGGCTGCATGCGCACCGTCCCGGGGCAGGTGGCCGTGTGGGGGCGAAGGGGCATGAGGACTACCCAGGGACGACTTGGAGAAAGTAGGGTTTGAGCCCAAGGCTCAGCGGAAGAGGTCTGAGACGAGCACTCGGGGTCACGAGGCCACTCGGGCCGTCGTGGGGAGCTGGCCTCGTGCTGTCTCTACCCCAGGAACGCTGAACAAAGAGGCCAGGCTTCCTGCCCTGGCTTTGGCGAGTCTCCAGTGCCCTTGACCCCTGGAAGAACAGGGTGGGCAAGGCCCACGGCCAGGTGGAGGATCTCGAGTTCACTCCTGGCTGATCCCTGGTGACCTGAGCCAGCTTCCAGCTCTCTCTACCTGAATCCCTTCTCTGACCTTCCTCTTCCCCCCCTGAGCATCGCCTCATTCCCATCTTCCCGTTTATTCACTCGGTTATACAGTTGAGTATTTTCTGAGACATCAAATGTGAACAGAACGAACCTGTCTCTCCTCGGAGCCTTTTAGGCGTGTGGGGCAGGCAGGCAGGGAAGTAGAAACTGTGTACAGATATGTGCTGAAACAATATTAGAAACAGTGCTGCGGGGGCACCGAGGGGCCAGCAGTTGACCTCGGTGCAGGTGGAGGGGGGGCCTGGACTTAGGGAGGAGCTTCATGGAGCGTGTCCCCGTTGGGAGGAAGCCTTACTAATGGGAATTCTCCTGGTGCGGGCTGGCAGGGGGGTGTGAGCCCCCTTCTAAACAGACGGCACGTCCAATAACGCGGCCACGTGAAAGGCCCCAGATAGTGTGGGGGGCAGTGAGTGGTCCTGGAGGGCTGAGCCACAGTCCTATTCGAGGAAGGCCTGCTGGCCTCGCCCTCCCAGAGACTGTCCTCAGAGGCGTGGGTCCCAGGGATGGGCCCCTGTCAAGCCGCCCGCGCTTAGGCCGAGCACTCACCTGGACTCTGGGAGGCTGGGCCGCTCAGGGCCACGAGGCGGACAGCACCGCGTGCACACAGCACTTCCCTCTCCGCCTCAGTTCCTGCCTGGGCACTTGGCAGTGATTGGGGATGCCACCCTGACCCCGAGCCCGAAGAGATGACAAGTGTCTTCTTTAAAAACACATGCCCAGCCCAGGCCAACCTAAAACCCAGTCGGGTCTCTACTGAATAGGACCTCACTCACCACAGGTAGCAAATCAGAGATGTGGCTCCAAGAAGGCGACCCTTGCCAAGCTGGAAAGAGAGGATGGGAAGGGCCTTCGTGGTGGATGCCCTGCTGGTGACCAGAGGGAGATGTCTTTCTTCGGGAGACGATCGTCGTCCTTTTTGTCACTGTGCCGTGTCGGCTTACAAAGGCTACCCATGTAATCCTCCCCCACGCTGGTGACTTGGTCAGGGACGGGCTTCTTGCCCACTTTGACATGAGAACTGACCCCCCTCTCCACACTGTGGTCCCTCAGAGGCTAACTGCCTCTTCCGTGAGTCGCCTTCACGTCAGAAAGCAAGGAAGCCCCTATTCTGTAGCAGAACTTGGGCCCTCCCTGCTTCGTAATTTGCTTCTAGAGCCCTACTTTAAAAAAAAAAAATCATCTGGCTACATCTCCTGCAAGTTCCCTCCAGCCACTAAGGAGTAGAGCCAAGACTGGGACCTGCCTCTCCTGGAGGCCTGTCTGGTGCTCTGTGTCAAGCAGCCCGGCTCCCCTGCCCTGGACCTCCATGTCCTGGCTCTCCCTGCTTTCGGAACAGACTCTGGAAATGCAGACCAGCGCTCCGGGACCGAGGGGCTGGTTGGGCCGCCGTGAAGACCTCGGTGCATGGGCAGTGCTGAGCGCACCCGAGCCACGGTGTCGGGGGGCGGGGTGTGGTGGCAAAGGAGCTGCAGTGACCCTTTCTGCTGCCCCCCCAAACCTCCCCCCAGCTTGCCTGCTATGCAGGCAGGTCCTCTGGGATGAAGGGGGGCTGTCCCAGACCCTTGCAGGCCCAGCGCCCCCTCTCCGTGCAGCAGCCTGGGCCACCTGTTGTTAATCTAGCCCTGGTAATCCATTCTGTACTGTGTCAGCAGTTCAAAAGGGCACTGTTAGTATTTTTTGCCGACTTCAATTAATGTGAGATTTCAGAGGCCCCTCTGATCACATTTCATCTGTCACAAGTCAGGAACAAAACAGACAGGTTCCAGGTGAGAGGAGGAAGGAGAAGGAGTTTATTGCAAATACCAACCAAACAGACAGTGTGGGCTGTGCCCAGCGAAGGGTGCTCCGGAGCGCCCAGTTGCTGGTGCTCGCCGTTCGGCCCCACGCCTAGGCCCTAGTCCCCTTCTCATCGATATTCCTCCCCTCCCAAAGAAGATGTAAGTGCAATAACTTACTTTAAAAGGCAAGAAATGATTCTTTTAATAGTTTGCTATAATGTAGTTACATGGTGCTACAGGCGGTAAAACCTTATGGAACTGACCTCATTTTTTATACATTTTTTTCCGAATTTTTAATGTATTTTTAATATATATTTTTAATATTCCACCCCAGGCCATTAAGCTAAAGGAAAAGTTGCGTTTATACAGGGTTAAAATATCTTACAATGAGAACAGTCAGTGTTGGCCGAGGCTCGCGTTCGTTGGCGCGCTCAGCTCTCTCTGCAACCACGGCACATCAAACAGATTCTTAGGCATTGAAAACTGTCCTTCAACATCAGTAGTATAAAGGCCTAGCTCTATGTGTGTGCGTGAAGGGGAGGAGGGGGAGGGCGAGGTTAGGTCATGCTTGGTTCGCCAGAGGCCTTTCCTCCCGACAGCATCCTGGGTGAGGTGAAGTGGGGTTGTTATGACTTTGGAAGTAGGGTTCTCGTGGTCTTCTCATTTTTCTCTTTCATGACCATGGATGATTATCCTGGGGGCCGGTTTGCCAACCATCGTCCCCCAGCTAGTCCTGTTTGCCGTTGCCCCTGACAGGGCCATCGAGCAGATCAGAAGCCCCAGCGTGTCCCACGAGACGGTCTCCCCTTAACCTGGCCCCGAGACAGAACGGCTGCCTAAGCGAGATACACGGGAGCTCTCACGGACAAGCTCCCCTTGCCTACCCAGCCGAAGAGAGGGCGGGTGGGGCCCTGGAGCCGGACCCCGTGTGGCCACTGCCGGGGATGCTGGGACCCGCCTCAGGCCTGCTGCCCCCAGCTCCCTGCAGTGTCTTCGAAGCGACCTGGCCACCATGCTTCCCCGAGCTGGACGCGCGGTAGTGAGAGCCGAGAATCAAGTATGGTTGAAAGGATTCAAGAAAGGTTAGAGTCCATGCCCCCCCAGTGCCGGTGAAGACGTGGGGACAGGCCTCTCCGTGTGCCCCCAGAGCCCTGTCCTCCCACGCCCCAGACGTCGTGAGGGCCGTGAGGGGGTAGCAGCACCTTCGTGTCAAGGCCCGGCCGCCTGGCCTTGTTCCCAGCGGGGCCCAGAGGCTCTCCCAGTGTCAGCAGGCTGCCCGTCACTCCGCTGGCCGCCTCAGGTCCGCATCTCTGTCTCTGTCGCGATCTCAGGCATGGAGCCAAAGGGGATCCTCGCCTCCTGAAGCTTATTTGCTTCACGGTGGCCCGCAGAGCCGGCCGGCGCTCGTCTCTGCCCACCTGCCTGAGCCCTTGCACCGAAGAAGCCCGCCAGCCAGGCCTGGAGAGTCCCCCAGGCTCGCGGGTCCTCACGGGGGCTGTCGCGGGGACGCCTCCTGCCCTCCGAGGTCTGGGCCTAGCCACCCCTGGGAAGGCAGCAGAGGGAAGGCTGATAAGAGGGAGGGCCGCCCGCCGAGAGCTGAGATGTCGCGTGAGGCCCTGCCACCCAGTGCGGGCTAAGGTCTCACTCCTCGGGGGCAGTCCCTCCCCGCCCTGCCCTCCCTGCCCCCCGGGGTGGGGACCTTCTCATCTCCGGTGTGAAGGGAGTGTACTAAGTAGAGGGTCTTTACGTCCCTCCCGGCTCCAGGTTCTATGATTCTCAGAGTGTGCAGCGGGCCCTGGGGGCCTGGGGCAGGGAGCTACCGTGGGGAGGTGAACAGGCACATTTCACACCGACATTTTAATCATAAATACTTGGCTGTGTTGGTGGGAAGGGCAGCCAGAGCCACAGGGCTTCCCTCTATTAGAGGCTTTTTCTTCTCAAGCTTTTTGGTTGAAATTTGTCTGACTTTGGTCTAGCCCAGCCAGAAGGCAGTCAGAGGAACTGAGCACCAGGGGTCCCTTCTAGAAGAATCTGCCTTCTCTTTCTCTCCCCTTCTCTCTCTCCCCTCCTCCTCTGGGGCACTCCCCAGCTCCATCTCTCTGTGCAGATCCCCTCCTGGGTGAGAACATGGTATGACGAGGGTTCCTCCCTTGTCCTTGCCAGTCACCAGAGCCCTTAAGGGGAAGAGGGAACGATTCCCAGCCTTAAGTGCTTCTCCCTTTCCCTTCCTAGATTTGGGGAGCCTGAGTTATTTCAGTGAAACTCAAAACTGGAAAAGGCTTCCTAAGAGTCATTCCAAGATCCTCAGATATCTGGAACATTTAAAACCAACATTTAACTCCATGTCCAAGATGCTCTCACTTCTAGAAGATCAGTGTTAGAGCTACGGCACAAAGCGGTCTGACTCTTACCAAGGGAGGCCAAAGCCGGATCCTTGCCCAGCCTGTTTCCAGGGCAGATAAGAACACAAGGCAGAGACCGGGGCTGTGATTCCTTCTAAACCTCGAGCGGCTCAAGGGCAGAGGATCTCCCCCTCCAGCCAAGCCAAGAGGCTGTCCTGTGTGCAGGCCCCCAAGCCAGCTGGACTTGGCCCTCCTCCCTGACAGGATCAAGGCAGAAGTAGGAAAGGCGAGGACTTGTCCCCGGGGGCCGCCTGCTGGAGGGGCCTCTCCGGCTCTAAAGGCCAGCCTCAGAGGACAGGGACGGTGTCCCACAAGCTTAGGTGATGGCTGGATCTGGTGCCAAAACTCGAGCGGCTGGTCTCCAGTGAGGCAGATGTGGGAGGCACCTTCCCGCAGGCAGGGAAACCGCTTCCGGACGGCATCCTGCCCCCACATCCCGAACAGGGCAAGCGACCCAGAGGAGCGGAGCCTACGAGCCCTTCTAGTGGCTGGAGCGGGGGGCTGAGATTTCGGATTCCCTAGGGACGAAGTGCAAGAGCGGGCTCTCTCTGCCCTCACCTGGAAGAACACAGAGCCCCCACCCACTGCGGAAGGTTCTGGCAGGTAGGGTGCCGCTCCAGGAATGGCTGACGAGAGACAGGCAGTCTGAGGCAGTGTAGGGGCCGAGAGGCCGAGCGTGAGCACCCATCCTTTAGCAAACTCCGCACGCTGCTCTTGACCCCTCTGCCAACATGACTCCAGGCCCTACTCGTGTGTTCCGAGGTATAAGTCCTTCCACGCCAAGACAATGCTCAGCAGCCTGGCAAGCGAGCAGAAGGGGTGGGGGAAGGGACAGGCGTCTCCAGGTCCTCCTGGGGC